>NC_090267.1:400972733-401284876 GCF_040414725.1 Anabrus simplex | reverse complement strand
ATTGTCGATAGTCAAATATTGTTTTTCATTTCATAATCATTTGTACTTTATGTGTCCAGCCTTTTCCCTCTTTTTATGTTTAAATTTATGAAATGTCTCAGTTTCTCTTTGATAAATCTAGTCACCCTCCTTTAACTTACACTTGTAGGGCCTGCACAAAGGTCTTTCCAAGTTCTTAGTATTTAAATAAGTACGTTATTTACAATTATTCTAAAAACCACAAACAGCTTCAGTTATTATAATTAATGAAGTAAAACTTTAGCCCTACTCACCTTAGATAGTGCACTAGGATGTGGATATAAGTTGACCAATATATCATGTCTTTTATGCTTCACATCGTATCGAGTCTCTATATGTGGAATTTCTTTAACATCACATATGGACTGTACATGATCTGCTGTATAACTAGACTGAGGCCCAAATATTGCCCATACTCCTTGAGCCAGCATTTTATCACATACTGTAAGGACACAACAAAGTGAAATTATTATTATAGAGTTGTGTTTCCAATATATGTTACGAAATAATGTTGAGAGGTCATTTTAAGGCGTAGGAGGACATAAATTTTCAAAATATGTTCTCTTACCAACAAGTACACTAAGAAAGTTGCTCTTGAAGTAATTGAAGCGACAATAATTAATGTGGCATAGTAAAAATTTGATTCTATAGAGGTGACCCAAATAAAGGCAATGCAACTAACAGAATATCCTGAATAATAATTGTACCAGAGGTACACCCACCCCGCGCATTTAAATTAAGCGCCTTGGAGAATGCCATCTGAAATATAAACCTTGCAACAACTAGTAAAAGAAGTTTGAACATTTCTCAACAGATGCCGCTACTATAAACTTATGTTGTGCCATTTGGTGTAAAGATGAAACTATTAAAATTCTAGACAGATTTTGTATGCAAAGGTTTCCTAAACTGGAATGGTTAGTGTTTGTTTTTGATGTTCAAATGTTATCAACACTTCTGTCTCTTCCCACCAACTTAAGGCATTGGCCAATCAGAAATTTTGTATTCACCAATGACAAAATGTTGATACTTATGTGATTATCCAATGAGAATTGGGTGTGTGTCAGGCCCTTGGCCCAGAGTTTTCTGGAACCTTCCCCTCTGCTATAGAAGCTGGCACTTTTTGGACCAGGTTGTCTTAGTGATCGCTCCAGTCTAGAGTGTGTTCATAACGGAGGCAGGGGCCGCCTCATCCATCTTCGGGAGGTCCAACAGCTGAAGGTAATGGCAGATCCAGTTCAAAATGTGATAGTCTTTCAAAGCTAACTTGAGGGGAATATTTCAGATCTTTAGTAAGATAAATTTGTTTCCTAAAATGTAAATTTCAAACTCTAAATGTAAATTTCAAACTAGTCAAAAGAACTTAACTGAAATTGGGGAACAGACAGTGAGGTACCCTCTTGTATTCCCTCTCAACTTGATTTTGAGGTGACTATGTGTTTATAACCTTTTCTATCTTGTAATTTCTGTAACTTAAATATTTTCCTCCATCTAGTCACCTCCATAGTATAGGCTTAGCCTTTATAACATTGGGCCATAAGCCTAAATGGGATTTTATGCATTTATAAGGAGCACAAGTGTTTGCCTCCTCACCATTTTGGTTTTGGGGCCAGTAACTGTAACCTTTTGTTTTTACTCAAGGCCATGTAGAATGGGTACTTGTTACTCCTGTTAAACTCTATTTCATTCATTTCATGTTAAAGATATCAGACTGTTGAGCATATAAGGCAGTGAATACTGTTTAATTTTGTTAAATGTAGGTTGTGCCTATGATAGGCCTGTAAAGTGTAAATTGATAGAGAAATCATGCTCGTCCTGTTGATGTAAAAGCAATTGGGAGATCCATCTCCTTGACTATTGATTTAAAGGAGGAGTATTGCTCAGGTAAAAATTGTAATTGGGAGCTTCAAGCTCAGCCCTCAAACAAAGGGGCTGGTCCCTCACTGTCGGCTGTCCTGAGAATAGTTTTCATATATCCATCCATCCATCCATCCATCCATCCATTCATGCCCGCACATTCTTTCACCTCTGTGATCCACAATATTTCAATAATAATAATAATAATAATAATAATAATAATAATAATAATAATAATAATAATAATAATAATAATAATAATAATAATAATAATAATAATAATAATAATAATAATACCGAGCTCGATAGCTGCAGTCGCTTAATTGCGGCCAGTATCCAGTATTTGGGAGATAGTAGGTTCGAACCCCACTGTCGGCAGCCCTGAAAATGGTGTTGCGTGGTTTCCCATTTTCACACCAGGCAAATGCTGGGGCTGTACCTTAATTAAGGCCACGGCCGCTTCCTTCCCACTCCTAACCCTTCCCTGTCCCATCGTCGCCATAAGACCTATCTGTGTCGGTGTGACATAAAGCAACTAGCAAAAAAAAAAAAAAAAAAAAAAAATAATAATAATAATAATAATAATAATAATAATAATGTGACAATGAAGGCTGAGATTTCAGGAGGGGAGTGGGGGGTGAGAGGTGACGATGCTGGAGGGGAGGCCAGCAGTGAGTAAAACACTGGCACCTTGAGGCTCATGATAAGGAAGCTCTTGTATGAAAGTGGAACCTGATCAACACAGTGGAGCAGGTACCCAGAATGATCCAGAAATGGAAAATCCACTGCCTCAGTGTGATATGGCCCTGAGATGCCACCACCCTCTGTGGGTGGGGGCAGTAGAATAACACCTACAGTATTCAGTGCCTGTCATAAGAGGTGACTAAAAGTGGCTCCAGGGGTTCTGAACTTGGGAGCATGGGTTGGCAATTATGGGGCCCTTAGCTGAGTCTTGGCATTGCTTCCACTTACTTGTGCCAGGCTCCTCACTTTCATCTATCCTATCTGACCTCCCTTGGGCAACTCTTGTTCTTTTCTGACCACAATGGTATTAGAGCATTTAAGGCCTAGGGAGTCCTTCATTTTCATGTCTTTCGTGGTCCTTGACTTTCTTTGGCCAATACCTTCATTTTTTGAAGTGTTGGATCCCTTCCATTTTTTTTTTTTCTCTCTGATTAGTGTTACATAGAGGATTGTTGCCTAGTTGTACTTCCTCTTAAAACAGTAATCACCACCACCACCTGAGATACTATTTGCCACCCTTGCCTGTAACACAACCATTTGTAAGCACCTCAGGTTGAGGTGCATATATGTAAGGCCCATGTATACCACCTTGCAGAACGTAAGACAAACTGCAGGAAACTGCATGAAAAGCCCCTGGCGGGGTCAAAATGAAAGACAATTGGAACAATGGATGAATCATACGTTCATCTCACTATTAGTGGTCACATTCGGGCAATTGCATACCATGACATCAATGCCTAGGAGCACAGCTACTCTGTTTGACATTGCTGGGACAGTTTCCCTCAGCCAGGCTGAGTAGCTCAGACAGTAGAGCATTGGTCTTCTGAGTCCAACTTGGCAGGTTCAGTCCTGGCTGCTGACTCCTGACTCAGTCCAATTGTATTTGAAGGTGCTCAAATACGTCAGCTTCATGTCAGTAGATTTACTGGCACGTTAATGAACGACTGTGGGACAAAATTCCAGCACCTTGGCACCTCTGAAAACTGTAAAAGTAGTAAAATCAATGCTATTATTCTTATTATTATTATTACAGTTTTTGGGTTTATAGTTATCACAGGATTCAGTTATGCAGGTATGTTGATGACACGCGAGGTTAATAAAACCCATGAAAGTGAATGCAAGATACTTCCAGGAATCTATTATGGTACCTATCTATCAGGCAGATGTTTCACAATTGTATGGAGCTGAACTTTCCTGCTCTAGGTCTGTTGATCAATAATAAGAATCTACTTATATTACCAAAGTTAGGGATTAATACGAAGAATCTGGAATCTTTACTAAAATGATGAAATGTTGTATGGCTTTTAGTGCCGGGATATCCCAGGACGGGTTCAGCTCGCCAGGTGCAGGTCTTTCTATTTGACTCCCGCAGGCGACCTGCGTGTCGTGATGAGGATGAAATGATGATGAAGACAACACATACACCCAGCCCCCGTGCCATTGGAATTAACCAATTAAGGTTAAAATCCCCGACTTGACCGGGAATCGAACCCGGGACCCTCTGAACTGAAGTCCAGTATGCTGACTGTTCAGCCAATGAGTCGGACACTTAAATGATTTTAATTTTAATTTCGTGTGGCTATTTCTAGCCGAGTGCGGCCCTTGTAAGGCAGACCCTCCGATGAGGGTGGGCGGCATCTGCCATGTGTAGGTAACTGCGTGTTATTGTAGTGGAGGATAGTGTTATGTGTGGTGTGTGAGTTGCAGGGATGTTGGGGACAGCACAAACACCCAGCCCCTGGGTTAATGGAATTAACCAATTAAGGTTAAAATCCCCGACCTGGCCGGGAATCGAACCCGGGACCCTCTGAACCGAAGGCCAGTACGCTGACCATTCGGCCAACGAGTCGGACACTTAAATGATGATTGTAAGAAATGAAATGTTCAGTAATCCATGATGAGCATTTTCAATGTTTCTTGTAAACAAATCCTAACTTACTTTTTGGAAAGATAAACTGGAGATATCATTTCAAGCCTCATTAAATTTATTACAGAAGTGTTAAAGCTCATACATAATTAACACTGGGTAAATTATATTCTACTTACTTGTTACATGAACTTCTAAATTGTCATGCTCCTTCACTCGTTCAGATAATTCTACAAGATGCAGTGACCTGTTAGTATTGATTTTTTCAATAGCATATTTGAATACTATTTCTTGTTGACTGTCAGGTCCATGGAACAGGGCACCTGCGGCAGAATAAATTATAGACCATATTTATACTTTCAGTATACATAATACATGCACACCATGTTTTGTCATTAATAATCGTCACTTAGACTTAAGGGCGGCCATGACTCTACCGTGGTTCTACAGCTCTTAATTTAGAAGACAGAAAGGGGCTGGTCCCTCACTGTCGGCTGTCCTGAGAATGGTTTTCCATTATCCTGCACTAAAGCCAATGCTGGACAGTTCCTAGTATAGATCAATCAATCAATCAATCAATCAATCAATCAATCAATCAATCAATCAATCAATCAATCGATCAATCAATCAATCAATCAATCAATTGCTTTATCTTCATATTGTGATCTTTTCTACTTTTAAAGACATCACTCAAACTTATTCATCTACTGATGTCATTCCACGCCATCCCTCCACTGACAGCTCAGAACATACCACTTATAGATGTTGATTCCTATAGGGAATCCAAAATATTTGTCCCAAATGGGTAAATTTATAATACCAATGTAGCTGGTCCATTATTGGACTCACAGTATGAAGGAAATGTTGGAATTCAAGAGGACAAATTGGGGCAAATATTCATTTATAGGAAGGGGAGTTAGGGGTTGAAATAACTTACTAAGGGAGACGTTCAATAAATTTCCAATGTCATTGAAATCATTTAAGAAAAGGCTAGGAAAACAACAGATAGGGAATCTGCCACCTTGGTGACTGTCCAAAATGCAGATCAGTATTGATTGATTGATTGATTGATTGATTGATTGATTGATTGATTGATTGATTGATTGATTGATTGATTGATTGATTGATTGATTTTATAAATTTTCCAGCTAACTCATTCCTGGTTGTCAGCATTTTGCCCCAGTGTGCTGAGTTGGGCTCATCAGTTGGTACATTAGCACACCCACCAAGACGCATGGCTAGTGCATACCATGGAGGCCACTGCATAGGATACTTAGAGCCACCGGCAGTGCCAATGCAGTATGAGAGACTTTGTCTCATTTCCAAAAATTTCTCCATGGGAATCAACATCTATATCTATATCATCTGATGGCCGGGCAGGCATAAACTGTAATATGTTTTAAAAGAAATATTAAATATTTAGAAACTGATGTAAAATATATCTTCCATGAATGGTTATAGTCTATCAAATCATATCTTCTTCCACACAATATATGTCTCATTATCAACCACATACATAGAAACTTTGATTTATTTTGTTGTTTCTTCAGTCCAGTCTTCCTACTTTAGGTTTGTTTATCACTCCTGTTGTATTTAAGCAAACCGATAACCAAAATAACTGACAAATGGGGACATCTACTCCGTTTCTCATACCAATTGGTTTCTCACAGTTTCAAAGCCTTTGGTGCTCTATTCTCTTATTTATTTTCATCACCTCTTAGTAATAAGCTTTGACTTTATGTAAGGAGTGAAAATTCTCCCATCAAGATATGTACTTTGATTCAATCTTACTATGAAAAAAAAAAATTAAAATAAATAAATAAATAAATAAATAAATAAATAAATAAATAAATAAATAAATAAATAAATAAATAAATAAATAAACAGCAACAGTAACAGGTCATGGAAAATTAAGAGCTTATTTTCATCATTATAAAAATTTTAGATAGTCCCATATGTCCATGTAATGCCAGTGATCAAACTGTTGACCATTTATTATTTCATAATGAATTACTTGAGAGAGAAAGAAGCATTTTAATTAAAGATATTTTAGGTACAGAGTCATGATCAGTGAGCAAAAGTAGCTTAGTCAAAAAATATTTTAAACAGTTCTTACGTTTCACAAACTCAATTGTATTTGAAAAACTGTGAAAAAAGGATATAATTTTGTTTACATTATAATGTTGTTTACTTATGTACATCACAAAAGCCATCGCATTAAGAAAGTATCTCACATGTAATTAGATAATTAAGTTTCATTTGTAATATGATTAGGCTACTCAAGTATGTAGTATTACTGTCGTGTAATGGGGCATGCTGTGAATAAAGGGTTATTTATAAAAATACATACATACTGTACCGGAAATGATCAGGGATCTGGGCATGCTAATCTACACTTAAGGGTGGACGGTTCTTATAGAATAGGTACAGAGAGGCATATGCAGAGCGAAATAACAGTTGTGCTTAAAATTCAATTTATTCATTACTATGAATTGGCGTGTAATGTTTCCTGTTATTCCTGCTTGAAATATTTGTATCGTAGATAAACTATCAAAGCAAAATATTTCATGAGATGATTGTCTTTCATCTTAACGTTTGAAAACACTTCACCATAAATTAATGGAAATGAATATCTTTCGTTTAAAATTGGAAATTCAAAATATCAGAGTTATTTTCTACAGTCTTTCTAAATAACTTTAACATAAATATTATTTTCATTTCAAAATAAATATTTCTTCACTTCCAAAATTTATGAAGATTTTTTCTACAGTTTTTCTACGTAGTTTCTCAACTTTATCAATGTAGAACCCCTTATTTTTAATTTAAGACATAAGATGTAAGTTACCACTAATTTATTATGATAATGCTTGATGTAATACTCAATGTGCTTGTTTCAATGGCAAAATTAATCTTTCTGTATAGCAGAAGTGAGGTGATAATTTTAGATTGCTTTGTAAAGTGATTTGCAAAGATGTACCTACAAGAAACTATTCTTGCCAATAACTGAAAATTAGCAAAATAAAATTACTTTTTCTAGTATTCAGGTGACAAGGTGCCTAGAGAAGCTGCTTCATGTCTCTGGATGGCAAACAAGCAAGTCTTTGGATTTGTTTGATCCTGTCTGACAATCAAATGGTCATACTACTTGATAGTCTGTTGAGGATGTCCAGATCTCATCCACTATGTATGGAAAAATTTGCTTGTCTATTGCTTCCAATGCAATATGACTGAGAATTTGAAACATCCCTTAAATGACAGGTGCCATCAAACACTGTCTCTCTCACTCTGATTAAATAACCTCTCTCAGACTCTGCTAATTACTTTTAGATGTCTTGTGTACCTTATAGGCATGCATATCACTAAAGAATCATGCCTCTCAAGTTCTTGTCATCACTTCACATACACTTTACAGCAGATTTCTCATTCAAACTATATAAGTGACGGAGGTGCAATGAATGTAAATGCGCTACCCTACCACACAAAGTTTTAGGTGTTTGTATTTTCTCCATCATTGTAGATATCATCTTTCACAGCTGTCAGATGTGTTTTAAAGGAGCACAAATATTTATATCAATGAGTATGCATTCAAATTATCAATCATTGAAAATTTAGAGGCATGCAACTCTTATTCTTTACCCTAATGGACATGTGTTTACCATCTTAAAACCTTCAAAATCACAGGACCACCTATATTATTTCAACTAGCCAACTATAGATATTGTCATGGTGATTACATACCTATTTGTACAATCTTGGGTGCAGCTAATACTGCTGTGGCACAGGAACATAGGAATCCAATCAGAATCAGCTTCATGATACACAAACTTTAGCAAATTTCTTCAGCTACAGCTGAAAAAATAGAGATAAATATTCTGTTCAGCCATTTCCTAAATCCAGACTTGAAACTGGTACTAGGAGAAACACATGTATCCCCAAGAGGAAGAGATAAATGATTAGTTATCAATCCACAATATGATCTATGAGTTTTTTGTACACTGAAGTTAACTTACAGTAGGGTGGAGATCCTTTTCTTGCTTCTCCACTTCTCTGCTTGTCAACAGTATGCAACCATCCATTCAGTGTTACTTAAATCCAAAGATCTTAGACGATGTAATATTTATGCAAGACTAAGCAGATGAACATATTTCTGTTGGAAAGAAAAATTTAGCAGATAAGTTCAGCAGAGCATTAAATTTGAATCATAGCTGCCACTTTGGCTTATAAATTTATCTTCATGATGGAATAGCATGTATGTCTACAACTTAGACCTGTTTCCTGATACAGGGTTGGGGATGAGGCAAGATTAAATTATATGATATGATTTTAACAGTCGCATACCCTTATTGTTGCCAACCTCAGCTGAGGAGCTAATGAAGACAAAATGAAATTCACTATGGAGATGAAGTCGGACGGATGCCTTCCTTTCTTAGATGTTCCAGTAAGAATGAAACCGGACGGCTCCTTAGGACATACCATCTATCGTAATCCTATCCACACAAATCGCTATCTTAATGCAGATTCTCACCACCATCCAGCACAAAAACAAGGCATTCTCATGACATTCACCAAGAGGGCGAGACAAATTTGTGAGCCATCAAATATCCAGGTGGAGATGGACACGCTCAAAGTCACATTCAAGAGTAATGGTTACAGCGATTTGCAGATTCATAGAGCCCTGCATCCCAGGGAAATGACCAAGCAAAGCTCACAGATGGAAGATGTGAAGGGAACTGCCTGCTTGCCTTACATTCAAGATCCTCTGCAAACACACTATAAAAACCATGTGTGGCACCACCACTAAAATTGCTCACAGTCTGGGTAAAACCAAGGACAAATTGTCCCCACTTTTACATCCTGGGGTATACGAAATTCCCTGTACTTGCGGTAAGGTACACATCGGCCAAACATGCCGGTCCATTGGTACCCGTATCAAGGAACATGAACGTAATATTTGTCTCAACTAGCCAGACAAATCAGCAATAGCTGAGCATGCTCTATCGTCAGGTCATGATGTCATGTTCCAAGATGCTTGAACTCTTACCCACACTAGACACTACAGGTCCAGGATTATATGGGAAGCTGTGGAAATACATAGAAATCCTAACAATTTCAACAGGGACACTGGCTATCAATTAAATAATACCTGGTTGCCAGCCATTAAGTATTTACGTAGGTAGTTCCCTTCACTATTGTTATTTCATCTCAGTGTTTTCCAAATTCGTATGTTCCTCATCGCCTGATGTTTCATTCCAGGCTTGTGTCAATGTCATACACCCGTCTATGTCATATGTTATGTACCTATGTTAGGTGACCCTCTTAGATGATTCTGATGGTTCCATCAGCTTACCCTTCGTGAATGCTAGTGCTGTACCACGTCCGGGGAGCCAGCTGGTGACGAATGAACGTACCATTTCCAATTCTATTATAATGTCTAAATTCAAAAGTTCATTGTTTAAGAAGCCTTTCTCGTAGGCAGTCAAGATTTTCTTCTGATGACGCAGAGCACAGTTCTCTGCAAAACGAAAAGAATTTCACCTTATTTTCTTGACACGGCATAAGCCCAAAAGCCTATATCATGTCTAAAAGTATGGGCCATGAAAGCATCAATGGCAATGAAATGAATGATGATGAATGAAACTGGGTAAGGAGGTAGAAGGAATCGGCCATGGCCTGTAAACAGGTACTGTCCCAGGATTTGCCTGGCCACTCCACTCGGTCATGACAGAATATAAAGGAACATAAAATAACTGATAATATTCAAATATATCATGGACAGTAAACGGCAAGAACACTTTTTTTTTTTTGGTAATATGATAAACATCTCTTCTTCAATAACATTTTGCATCTAAAGTGAAGTCAATCATTAAGATTAATATACAGTACTATTACAATTTAGGTTTAAACAGAATTAGGTTGTGATAGTATATTTTGATTAATACGTGAATGGCTTTTATTTTTCCTTCAAGATGATACATAAGAGGACGCCATGCCCGCTTGTCACACACTTGCAACAGTCGTGGAGTGGGTCACTTCATTTTCCACTGCAAATGTTTCTTTAACCCTGGAGTGGTCGCGATGGGTCTATGAGACCCAGGCGGACATACTTATTGGTGTTCCTGTTGTTGGAATACACCAAGTGCTTCCCCATCCCTGGTAGCTTCTTGGCTCCCGACCTTCAACCGAACACAGTAGCCCGCACTCAGTTGCCTTGGAAAATTTGCGCGTACAGGCTGTTCAGGGTCTCGTAGACCCGGTGCGACTGTTAACGTTGGTCTTTTGTCAAACTTCGCATTGTTAGTTTAGTACACGTTTTCTTCTGTGTAACAATGGATGAAGCTAACTCTGCCTGGATTCATTTCACATTGGAGGAATCTGAAGATGAAGAAGCTCTTGGTCATTTCTGCCCGACAAACAAAGAGGAGGACATCCTTCACCTGCCCCAAGGGCCAAAATTTCATTTGCGGAGAACATGGACAACTTTACTGCAGAATGTGCATAGAAATTGATTAAAGTGAAGTTTTCCTGTACTTGGATGTGTTTCTAAAATAAATTTGATTTTTATTTTGTGAATTATGATACATAATTCACACATACATTAAAAAAATGCATATTTTTGTATCAATAGTTCAAGTGTGAAATTCTCAAAAAATATGTTTTATTGAGACTGTGGAGACTGTGTAGAAAATAGATGAAAGTGTTGCTTTGTGCATGTAGATGCAGGAAAAAGTGAAAAAATGATGTGAAGTTCATTTTACTGTTACCATGCTTTACTTTTCACAAGTTAACAGAAAACAATCGGTTTTTCAGTGTAATTATTAAAATACATTTTTTTGTTAAGAAACGGGATACCGTAGTTAAATATTTTAGTCATCTAAACTGCATTAAAATAAACGAAATAATGTCCTATAATACTGTAATTGGAAATAAAGTATAAAAATCTAATAGTAAAACACTGAGAAAAAATGGGTCTGAGAGACCCGGTGCGACCATTAATATTGACAAAATCCATGCGACCACTCCAGGGTTAAACAACAACAACAAACACGGACACACATTGTTTATATTAATGCAAATTCAGGCAGGGGAAGGATTTAAGAAATTATAAGCTAAACACTCATGAGCAATGTAAAGAAAAAACACATTTAAGTTTTTCAAATGAACATAACATGTTATCCAACACAAAAAATAGAGAGGCCAGGGAATTCTTCATAATACACAATAATTGTGCAAATTATTTACTATCAGTCACTCTGAAATAAAATGAACAGGGCATGATATAATTCATGCTGTGCAAAGAGCTGTTGTGTATGGTTGTTCTTAGTCACCTTTACATTATGTGTGCTGTTAAGAATTTTTCATCATCCCTCCATAAGGGAATATTTTCATCATCATTATTTGATTGGTATTCAGTAGGCCCAACCAGTTTCTTACCATTTCTGGCAAGCCTATATTAACTGAGTAAGATCTCTATGAACTGGGTAAAATCTCTGTAGAGTGATATTTCTGTGCCTTAGGTCTATAGAACTCCAGTTTAGGTATATTACACTTCTCACAAGCTGTTATTAAGTCTGGCTCCTTGGCTAAATGGTAAACATAGTGGCTTTCAATTCATAGGGCCTTGGGTTTGATTTTTAGCTGGGCCTGGGATTTTAACCATGTATGGTTAATTCCTCTGACTTGGGGATTGTGTGTTTGTGGTTGTCTGAACACACATCTTTTCAGTTACGTACACAACATAACATAACACACTGCCAACCACCACAGAAACAAGCGATAGTGATAACATTTCTCCACCTGGCAACAGGAAGGGCATCTGATTATAAAACAGGGCCAAATATCATGTTCTGCAACTCTAAGAAATTGGGAAAAGTTCAGAAAGAAGGATGTGCTATTATTAAGGAGTAGAGTTTCTATGAGTTGTATGAGTTACGTAATTACTTATGTTGAATATAACTTTTTTGAGTTGCTTTACGTTGCACCAACACAGATGTGAAAATGGGAAACCATGGAAAACCATCTTCAGGGCTACCGACAATGAGGTTTGAACCCACTATCTTCCAAATACTGGAATTATTAATATTATTATTATTTATCAGGTAAGAGTGCATAAAACATAGGAAATTGTAGTTTAGACCATTTCTATAATTTACAGTTTTTAGATAGTGCTGATATTAGGCTAAAATGAGAAATTTGAGATTTCCTATTTTGGTCCCCTTAATATTGCTATGCCACTATATACTATTCAAATACTGTACTGTATAGCCTAGCCCTAGAGCACTGTCCGGATATTTCGAGTTTCAAGAAACTCTGTAAAGCCATTTCCCTGCGTCAATTTGATAAAAATCTAGACAGACAGACAAAAATTCAACTGAATCTATTTTCGAATTTTGCATACGGTATCTAATTTGAGAAAAGTTCAAAGTATGGAGCCAAAATTTGAAAAATACAGACTAAAAAATTATAATATTATTTTCAATAGCGGCAATTAGGGGGCGAGGGGGTCACTCGCGCTCCCCCCCCTTCCATTTTGTGGAGTAAAGATTAAATTTTTATTCCATTTTAGCCGCCTGAAACTGAGAATTATTTAAAATAAAAGTAATTTCTATAATCCCTGTTGTCTATTTAACTAATTACCGGTATTTCCTTTAATTTCTTTATTTATTAAGAAAAATACTTAGCGAAAATACGCACAAAATGTTCTCGCAGCTAACCGAATTGTATAGCGCCACAGCAAGTAGTGGAGACGCGCAGAACAATGTGTAGTATGATCTGCGACTGAGGGTATCAACGGTATACTTTTGTTTGTCGCACGCATCCGCAGTCTGGCAGCCCCACTCAGTCAATGTGTCTATTCATTTCTACGCAGTGTCTGTTAATTTTTTAGTGTGTAGTCAAATACTAAATGACTTTTTAATTGTATAATCACCTCATACTTTCATTTAATTGTAATACCGGTACATGCTTAATTATTGTTATTTTGGTATGTGTTTGTGATTGATCAGAGCTGCGCCACTTCCTGAGGTTGTTTTTATATCGGAAGTGGTAGGGCCAACACCTCCTAGATAAATAAATAAATATGTAAATAAGTTATTCCACAAGCTAAAAGTATTAAAATGACCTTTGTGTGAGACCATCCTTTGCGTTTCTTTGGAATGCGATCGCCTCCTTAGCGAGATGTCACAGCGCTGTTGTGGGGCCTTATTATCTAGGAGGTGTTGGTCGGGCACCTTCGCGTGCAATCGGGTGAGCGAGTGAGTGACTAGAAAACGGAGCATGGCTGCTGGACTATGTTCGAATGTGCTATGCGGACAAGTTCTGTAAATATCTAAAGCATCGCGTGAGCGACAGGTTTAACAAATGTATCACGATGTCTATATAGTGTAGGCTAATAAACCTAGTATGTGTATATGCAATTAGTACATTTCATCTTTCTATGTGTATGAACCAGCATGTGGTTCCTAGCACCACGTGTTCTTAGGGACCTGTCCGAATTAGGTCGGAACATAGACATACCGGGCCGGGTTTGTGAAAGTGTTGTAATGCAATAATATTACGTGGTCCTCCGGTGTTTGTGCTGAGTGCTGACAACCTGTGGAGAGAATATTGGAGCACGTGTATCATCATCCCTAGACGAGGCGGACAAAGGATACGTGCACATCAGAGCAGTATACCAGAGGTCAGTCATTCCTTTAATTTTTCCTGTCTTTCCTAGCTCATATCATGGAGTCTAATGAGAAAAACCTGTTAGTGAAACAACGAGCGGTCATTAAAGGGTCGCTGACACTTATCAGTAAATATGTAGACAAGTTTGTGGCGGGCTCCGATATTAATGCATTACGTAGCAGGTTGAAACAATTGCCTTCACTCTGGGAAGAATATAAGCATGTTCAGTGTAAACTCGAGATTAATGACGACGAGAACTACGAAAATCATGAACGGGATAGGGAAAAGTTCGAAGAAAACTATTAACTTACGATTTAGAGCGAGAATGACTACACTGATAGAAAAGAGCACAACCTCCGAGCAGAATATCGATCAGTTATCTCAGCTTTATTGCGGCAATTTCCAACAGAATTCCATGGAGATACGATTGCCCGTCATTAACTTTCCTACATTTCATGGGCAGTATGAGACTAGAACTCATTTTCAAGACACTTTTCAGGCTTTAATTGTTGATAATTGAAAACTATCAAACGTTCAGCGTTTCCATTATCCACTTTCAGCACTCAAGGGCGAGCCTCATCAATTAATTCAGAACATTCCTGTGTCTAACCCTAACTTTTTAGTAGCTTGGGAAATCGTATGCAAGAGGTACAACAACAGAAAACTGATAGCAACACAACATATCAAGGCTCTATTGTCATTACCTACATGTCACAACAGCATCAGACCTTAGGAAGTTGAACAACCACTTAGTAAGCAATTTAAACGCTATTCAGAACCTCAACCTTTCAGTACCTTTACACGAAGCCTTACTCCAGCAGCTGATGTTAGACAAGTTAGATCCCGCTACCCGTAAAGAGTTCGAAATGAAAGCTTCCAGCGATGATTTTCCGAGATTCGCTGACGTATCCACCTTTTTGGAAGAGAGGGCACAAGTGTTAGAATTGATGATGGCAACACGGGAACAAAGGGGAAATGCGGCAAATCCACCTAAACACCAGTATGTGAGAAACAATGAAAGCCCAATTCGAGTTAACTCATACGTATCTACAAGGGGGAAATGCGACTTTTGTAACTTAGATCATCCATTACATCGGTGTGAAGGATTTTTGCAAGCTAAAACAAGACAACGGTATGATTTTGTCAAAAGAAAGGGTTTATGCTTTAACTGTTTTAGGCATCATAGTGTCAACGTGTGCAAATCTGATAGCTGTAAGACTTGCCAACGCAGACATCACACTTTGATTCACTTTGACAGTGCCAAACACAATCAAACGACTACAAACAAGGATACCCAAGCTAGTAGAGGTACCGGTATTAGAGACGACGAACAAGGTCAGAGTAATGCTAGTTACTGCACACTAAAATTCAAGCCACAGTCTCAAGTAATGCTGTCCACTGCAATAGTAGGAGTTGCAGACAACAATGGTCGAATTGACCAGTGCCGAGCTCTGCTTGACAATGGATCGCAATCACATTTCATAAACGAGTCGCTTGCAAGTAAGCTGAGGCTGCAACGACATAGAAACTGTATTCCAATTAGTGGTATAAATAACACTGCTGTCACCGCATCTCAAAATGTCGACGTTCGTATCATTTCTAATGTGTCCAGATTCGAAACTGTTATACCGGTAACATGTTCGATACTCCCTCACATAACAGGCGATATTCCAGCGAACCATATTAATTGTAAATCGTGGAACCTGCCTGAGGATATAACATAGGCGAATCCTCACTTCAACAAGCCAGGACCAGTGGATATGCTCATCGGTGCTGAGATTTTTATGCAGCTGTTGCAAGAAGGGTGGCGGAAAAACTGTGATGAACTACCCATCTTGAAGAATACTGTGTTAGGATGGATACTATCAGGTCTAATAACGTCGCGGGCTCAGACTAGTGAGAAAGCAGAAACTCCATCACTTCATCATTTTTCCTCAGACAGGACGATGACCTCAACAGGAAGATGGAAAAATTCTGGTCAATAGAAGAAGTGACAACTAGAAGAATGCCCCTAACCAAGGAAGAGCAGCACTGCGAGGAGCATTTCATAACTCACACCAAACGGGACAGCAGTGGACGTTTCATTGTGAGATTGCCTACGAAGGCAGAAGGTCTGCAACTTGGAAACTCTTACAAAATAGCGAGAAACGATTCAGACTACTGTAACAGAAGCTTCAGAAGAGACCTGATCTGCGAGCTGATTACGTGAACTTCATAGAGGAGTATGAGACCCTGGGTCATATGAAGCTGGCCCCAGATATATGCAAGGACGAATAAGCATTCTGCTATCTCCCACACCATGTAGTTTTGAAGACAGAGAGTACCACTACTAAGACACGGGTTGTATTCGACGCGTCCTGCAAAACTGACAATGGCGTTTCCCTCGATGACATTCTCGCGGTGGGACCTACTGTTCAACAAGATCTACTGTCAATTGTGACAAGTTTTCGCACACATCAGATTGCGATGACGGCAGACATTACAAAAAATGTACCGTCAGATCAGAGTAGATGACAAGGATGTTAACTTACAGCGCATAATCTGGCGAAAACATCCATCCGAGCCTCTACGCACCTACCAACCGAAGACTGTAACGTACGGCACATCCTCAGCATCCTTCCTAGCTACAAGGTGTCTAACTCAACTGGCTGAAGAAGAAGCCCACGTGTTTCCTACAGCATCTCGCGTGTTGAAGCGGGACTTCTACATGGACGATGTATTGTGTGGTAGCGATACAGTGGAAAATGCTATACAGCTGCGAGGAGAACTACACGAATTGCTGCAACGCGGAGGCTTCCCGCTCCGCAAGTGGACTTTGAATCACTCCGCTGTATTTGAGACGATACCAGCAGAACTGAGAGAATCACAGTTACCCCTACAATTTGACAAGGAAGACAATATTAAAATGCTAGGATTGCTGTGGCATCCCTTGCTTGACAAGTTCCAGTTTGAGGTTCACATCAAGAATAACAATGGAGGCCCTACAAAACGAAAGGTGCTTTCAATTATAGCCTCTATATTTGATCCACTAGGGCTGATAGGACCAGTAATCGTAATGTGTAAAATTTTCATGCAGCAGTTGTGGCAAGAAAAACTAGGATGGGATGAACCACTATCATCTCCTTTATTTGAGGGCTGGATTAAAATCTTTACTGATCTTCCAGCACTGAACAACATTCCTGTCGACAGGTTGATTCTTTGCATGGGAAGAGTCGTCCAGATACAAGTTCATGGCTTCTCAGACGCTTCTGAATGGGCCTACGCAGCGTGTGTGTATATCCGTAGTACCAATCAGCACGGTGAAGTTTCGATACATTTGGTATGTTCGAAATCCAGAGTTGCTCCTCTGAAACAACAGTCTCTACCTAGATTAGAACTGTGTGGGGCTCTTTTGTTGGCACGTCTGGTGGATTAGACTACTAACACCCTGAATCTGAAAATTGACAACACTTTCTTGTGGACTGACTCGACAATAGTACTCTCGTGGCTTGCAGCTGAACCGACGAGATGGAAAACGTTCGTCGCAAATCGTGTCTCTGAGATACAGCAGTTGACTGGAAGAGCCGAGTGGAGTCATGTTATGTCAGAAGACAACCTATCCGATGTTCTTTAAAGGGGAGAAGGACCACTCAGCCTACAGCATAATAAACAATGGACCGGCATGGTTAGTGCAAGACGCAAGTACCTGGCCCACTAAGGATTCAAACGATTCTGCAGATGAACTTCCAGAAAGAAGGGATACGGTACAATGTTTAGTTAGTGCCACTCCATCTGACGAAGTCACGACACGGTTCTCTTCTCTCCGTCGTCTACAGATGGTGATGTCTTATTGCAACAGATTTGTTTTCAATTCCAGAAGACACAACGTAAGAAGAACGGGACCATTATCTGCAGAAGAGCTAGCAATGGGACTTCAGATATGTATCAAACTTGCTCAACCTGTGACATTCGCAAGGGAAATAGGCGAGTTGAAGTCGAACTCATCAGTTTCACCGCAAAGTTCAATAAGAAATCTGAACCCATTCCTAGATGGGAACGATGTATTACGAGTAGGAGGACGCTTACAAAACTCTTTGAAACCATTTGCAGAAAGGCATCAAATCATATTACCTCAGCGTCATAATGTAACCAAGTTGATTGTAGCTGATGAACATATTCGGCTGCTGCATGCTAGTGCAAATCATGTAGCAGCTTCTCTTAGGTCCAGGTATTGGGTAGTGAGCATAAAGAAAGTGGTACGGACTGTCATTCACCAATGTGTGAAGTGTTTCAGACTACGAGCCTCAACAGCAACGCAGCTCATGGGGCAGCTACCTTCTCCTCGAGTGACTCCATCGCGGCCATTCTTGAATACGGGAGTTGACTACGCTGGCCCGTTGTACATTAAACAGGGTGCAACCAGGAGCAAGGTCAAGGTAAAATGCTACGTCGCATTGTTCGTTTGCCTTTGCACCAAAGCAATACACTTGGAATTAGTTCGTGACTTGATCACACAGGCCTTTATTGCCGCCTTACGGAGATTCGCAACCAGGAGGGGGAGGTGTACAAACCTATATAGTGACAATGTACTAACTTTGTAGGAGCTAGAAATGAATTGTTGAAGGTGCACCAGTCGGAGCAGCGGAAGACAGAAATGCTGAACAACGCAGCGCAAGAGGGCACTTGGCATTTAATTCCTCCTGATTCGCCTCACTTCGGGGGACTCTGGGAAGCTGGAGTGAAATCCATGAAACATCATTTGCGAAGAACTGCTGGCAATGCCTGCTTGAAATATGACGAGATATAGCCTACACCCTATTTTGCCAAATAGAGGCATGCCTGAACTCAAGACCGCTCATTAAAGTATGAAGGCTTTCACGGCCGGTGTCAATATAATAAAATTCTTCCGGGCTGTTATGCCGTGGTCCACTCCTCTCGCTTCTCCCAGACGTTTCGACGTGGCGACAGTCGCCAGCGGGATACAGGAGAGCGTATCTACACGACGCCACAGAAGATGACTACCGCAGCAGTAGTCGAAACGTCTGGGAGAAGCGAGAGGAGTGGACCACGGCATAACAGCCCGGAAGAATTTTATTATATTTTTCAAGACCGCTCGTTAGACTCTCAGACGACCCTGATGAACCCTCATACCTAACTCCTGGTCACTTTCTGATCGGAGCTCCACTCCTATCCTTCCCTGAACCTGACCTTAGTGATGGTGTGCACTGTTATACTTCCAGATGGCGCTACATTCAGGCACTGTAGCAGAACTTTTGGAGACAGCGGACTAATGACTATCTTAATAGCTTACAACAGCGGCAGAAATGGTTGACGAGTCAGCCTAACCTTCAGCCTGAACTATCGTCTTAGTTAAGGACAACATTCCTCCTCTCTCTTGGCGACTTGCAACGATCCAGGACACTCATCCTGGGAAGGACGGACGAGTGCGTACGGTTACAATTCGCACCGGCAATGGAATTTTGAAGCGTTCTGTACATAAGTTATGTCCATTGCCAGCTCAAGACTAATACTTGCGATTACATTCAGTGTCTCATTTCGTGCTGGTGTTAAATTCTTTGCTCTTGTATTGTAAGATTTTAATTATGATCAGTGTTCTTTATTGTTTGTGTGTAGTGGTGTACTTTTTATTGTAGGATTTGAATTTTTTAATTTAGGTCTCATTATTTGAACATCTGTGTACATTTTTGCTCAGTTATATTGGTTGAAGTTGTGCGTGTCTCGTATCGGCATATGTATTGATGGTGAAAGAACTTCATAATATGACCGTGTGTTCAATTTAAATTCAACATTTCTTGTAATTGTTAAATGTGATACATTTACGTGTGGCGGTATGTTTGTGATTGATCAGAGCGCCATTGCATTGGCGCGGCGCCACTTCCTGGGTTGTTTTTATATCGGAAGTGGTCGGGCACCTTCGCGTGCAATCGGGTGAGCGAGTGAGTGACTAGAAAAAGCAGCCTGGCTGCCGGACTATGTTCAAATGTGCTATGCGGACAAGTTCTGTTAATATCTAAAGCATCGCGTGTGCGACAGGTTAAACAAATGTATCACGATGTGTATATAGTGTAATAAACCTAGCCCCCACCTCAACTCCGCTATATCCCTTGGACCCGGGTATGTTTTGTTATAACTTATATACATTTTTGTGCCCTCCCCCCCCCTCCCCATTTCTAATTCCCAAACGCCGCTACTGATTATTTATATAGATGTTTCACCATTTTCTACAAAGATTTTTTTTCTAATGGCTTTACGTCGCATCGACAATGTCTTATGGCGACGATGGGACACGAAAGGGCTAGGAATGGGAAGGAAGTGGCCGTGGCCTTAATTAAGGTACAGCCCCAGCATTTGCCTGGTGTGAAAATGGGAAACCACGGAAAATCATCTTCAAGGCTGCCGACAGTGGGGTTCGAACTCACTATCTCCCGAATACTGGATACTGGTCGCATTTAAGCGACTGCAGCAAAGAAGAGAATGAAGTACGGCTGGTATTAATTACACTGTCAAAGAACTAGGATATATTTCTAATCAAATAATTTGAGCAAGGTCTGATGCCATGTTGTAATCAAAGATTACTACACTACATCAAATAATATCTTGGACACAATTCTCATTCCGCATTCTTCTCTCCCAGAAAACTGCCAATTTGTGTTGTCATATTTGACTGAGAATTGTCTGCTGTTGCTGTCATTGCAGAAACCAAGCTGGACAGTAAAGGAATAGCAGTAAGCAGTGGCAGCAGCGGCGATTGGGGGTGGTGGAGAGGGGGAGGCAGCCACCCCTCCCCAACTTTGTGGAGAAAACATTAGACTACATTTTATTCCATTTTAGCCACCTGAAATTAAGAATTATTAAGAGGCAATTTGTACAAGCCTTGTAGTCTAATCAGCTAATTCGTTCCTTTATTTTCTTTAATTATTAACAAAACTGTTTCTTGTATGTAGGCCTACATTTTTTGCGCCCATCCCCCACCCCACCCCACCTCGCTTCTAATTCCCAATCGCCACTACTGAGGACAGTGAGTCTGTACACGCTTTCTCTTTCTGCCCCCTCTCTTCTTGCTATTAATAATAATAATATGAAGAAGAAGTTTATTAACCAACGCAAAACTAAGAACCTCAGCAATAAAATAAAGATTGCTTTAGAGCAATTACAAAACAACAAAAAAATCTTCAAAAAAATTTGGAAACTAGTGATTGGAAAAACGTCAGTGCCAAAATAATAAAAGCTGCCAATTTAACAGCTCTATTGAAAAAGGAAAAACACGGATGGTGAAATAAAGAATGTGAAGATGCACTAGAAGAAAGATTGTGAGCATGAAAAAGATGCTAGTCTGCCAAGAAAGAAAGAAAGTGATTGATTATATGAAATTCAAAAATTAAAGGAAGATAATGGTAAAAGTGTTGAGATCCGCTAACAGCAATGATGAAAAATCTCTTTCAAGTGATATTCGAGACGACTTCCAGAAAAACAACACAAGATATTTCTATAAAAAGTAAAAAGTAAGTTAAATTACCAACCACCAGGTTTATGTTTTTAAAAAGAAAATGGAGAACTTTATCAGTAATAAAGCAAACTGTAAACTATTAGCAGAGAACTTCAAGAAGCTCCTCAATTGCGAAAAAACAACGATAAGTTTTGGTAAAATATAACTTGAAAATATCAAACAAAATTGAAAGCACAAAGAACTTGAAAATATGTATCCAAAAGCAAACAAACTTAAAAAAGAACAAAAAAAATAACAAGACCTCCACCGGAAGATTCAACTACCACGGAAATGTATAAATATGCAAGTGATGATATGATTGAAAAGCTTCATAAACATGCGGAAGAAATTTGGCAAACTGAAAAAATTCCAGAAGAATGGAAATGCGCTCTCATGCATCCATTGCATAAAAAGAGGAAATAAGGCTGATGTTAACAACTATACACGAATCTCTTTAGCGGCTGTTACGTACACAATCTTACCCAAAGCTCTTCAAAATAGTTTGGAAGAGCAGGTCGACCATCAGCTCGGTAAATATTAAGGAGGATTTAGGAAGGGCAGGTCCTACGTACAACAAAGTATGAATCTACAGTTGATCATGAAATATTACCGTCTTAAAAAAAAAAAAAAAAAAATCTTGTCAAAACCTTTGTAGACTTACAAAATGGTCATGACTCCTCAGACAGAGAAAAACGCTTCAATACTTTCGAAGAATTTGGACAGATAAAGAACCTTAGTAGTAATGAAATGAAATGGCGTATGGCTTTTAGTGCCGGAAGTATCCGAGGACTTAGTAGTAATAAGAAACTTTAACAGAAACGAAGTCCAAAAGAAAATTCCGTGGTGAAATCTCAGAATCATTTCAAAACAACGCTGGGGTAGGGCAAGATAACGGTCTTTTTTTAATGCTCTTTAATTGGATTTTGGAAAATGTAGTAAGTGAACAGAACCTCAGACTTCAAGAAAAAGGAATCCAAGATATCAGATTAATAATAATAATAATGTAATTTGCTTTACATCCCACTAACTACTTTTACGGTTTTCGGAGACACCAAGGTGCCGGAATTTAGTCCCACAGAAGTTCGTTTACGTGCTAGTAAATCCACTGACACGAGGCTGACGTGTATAGTACCTTCAAATACCACCGGGCTGAGCCCGGATCGAACTTGCCAAGTTGGGGTAAGAAGGCCAGCACCTCAACCGTCTGAGCCACTCAGCTCGGCTTATAAAAGTGTAAACATCAAAACTTAATTGTCGAGCTTTTGCAGACGACTTTTTTTTGTTTTGTTGTACAATTTGCTGTACGTCGCACCGACACAGATAGGTCTTATAGCGACGATGGGATAGGAAAGGCCTATGAATGGAAAGGAAGTGGCCGTAGCCTTAATTAAGGACAGCCCCAGCATTTGCCTGGTGTGAAAATGGAAAACCACGGAAAACCATCTTCAGGGCTGCCGACAGTGGGGTTCAAACCCACTATCTCCCGGATGCAAGCTCACAGCCGCGCACCCCTAACCGCACGGCCAACTCGCCCGGTTGTAGACGACTTAAAAACATTTTCACTGTACATTAATTAAGGCCATGGCCGCTTCCTTCCAACTACTAGGCTTTTCCTATCCCATCGTCGCCATAAGACCTATTTGTGTCGGTGCGACGTAAAGCCACTAGCAAAAAATAAAACATATTTTCAGAAAACTTTGAAACAGCAAATGAACAAATAAACCGTTTGAAAGAGGGAACCAAAATCAACTTACGAAAAGTCATTTACAATAGAGCAATCACCTTCTGTAAACACGAAAATCCAACACTACCTATAACACTGTTGTAAAAACAAAATTTTATGTAGCAGAATGATTAGTCTCAAACAAAGGAGAAATAAAGAACTAGAAAAAGAAAGGAGAGGAAAATTCTACGACAGATATTTGGACCATGAATAGCTGGAAATACTTGGATGAGAACGAAAATCCAACACTACCTATAACACTGTTGTAAAACCAAAATTTTATGTAGCAGAATGATTAGTCTCAAACAAAGGAGAAATTAAAGAACTAGAGAAAAAAAGGGGGAGGAAAATTGTACGACAGATATTTGCACCAAGAATAGCTGGAAATACTTGGATGAGAAGATGTACTGTACACTGGAGGAATATGGAATCCCTACACCAAGAAGGAGCTGTGCTAAATAAACAAAATTCGGGGAGGGGGCGTGTTTGCACATTTGAAAGATGACGCCTGTTCAAATTTGCGTGCTAGTCGACGAAGAGTGATGCTACCAGCACCACTATAATCTTGCAAAGCAAGTTTGCTTTAAATACGCGCTGTATACTTCGTGACGTTGTGATGCAGGTGTGAGTCAAACATACATTTAAGACGACGAAAGAGGCAGTATCAGCAGCTTACTGAGTTTGAACGAGGTCGTGCGAAATAGCTACTAGAAGGTGGATATTCTTTCTGCGATTTAAAAAAAAAATGCATCGGTGTTGGCAACAATGTTCATGGGAAGGCACTGTCTCAAGAAGACCGGACAGCCGCACACGGCCCGCTAAGAAGGAAGACCACCGTATTCGCCGCATGGCTGTGGTGGATCCTGCTGAGGCCGTTAGAGCTTCAGTTGGCACCAGAGTGACACAACGAACTGTAACAAACCGATTACTTGAGAGACAGTTCCGAGCCAGACGTCCTGTAGCGTTCATGTCACTAACTCCTACTCACTGCCATCTGCGACTTTAGTGGCGTCAAGGTAGAGCTCATTGGAGGGCGTAGTGGAGATCTATTTTGTTCTCAGCAGGTGAACTCTCATCGTTATCCCAGGAACCTTGACAGCGGATTTGCACGTCAGACTGGTCAATGAATCGGTTGTGCTGCCATTCATCGCAGTATTCAAGGGGGTGTTTTACAATAGGATAACGTCCTCATATCGCTACTATCACCTAACGTGTTCAACAGTGTCGAGCAGTTGCCTTGACCTGCGAGATCACCAGACCTTTAGCCTATTGAGCACGTATGGGACATAATCCAGCTTCATCCTACTCCAGCATTAACAGTTGCTTATCTTACTGTCCAAGTACAACAGGCATGGAACTCCATTCCACAAAATGACACTTGGTATCTGTACGACACAATGTGTGTATGTTTGCATGCTTGCACTCGAAATCGTCGCGAATAAACCGGTTGTTAATATACCACCATGCTACATGTATTCTCGCGCGACTTGAACCTGTGGCCTGGAAACTTAAATAAATGTGTTACCTAGAAAATTACTTAGCCTAAATCGCATTCCTCTAAACTAATGCCTTCTTTGCTGTTGGGATTTCCTTTTCTGCCACTGTACAGTATACAATCAAAGTGAAAAGTTATCAGATGCCCTCAGGAAAAGAAGAATTTATTTTTATGGTCACTTGGTCCGAATGAATCCGGGAAGACTGACTAAAAGAATATTTGACCATTCTGAAATAAATCCCAAAATACAAACAAAGTGGTTCATCGAAGTGAGAAAGGATTTAGCAGAAATGATTACGAAAGTAGAAATTCTAGACAGGCATAGAATTCGCAATAGGATTAGAAAGTTCGGGGTTTTTCAGGTAAAAGTAAGAAAACGCGTGCAACTGTCTTGTAGGATGAAAGAAGGAAATAACAGTGAAAGGATGAAGAAATACTGCAGAGGCCGAAAATCAAGATAGTAGACAAAAACATGAGGAAGTTAATTTACATGGTCCTCTGATGATCGAAAATCGAATAATAATAATAATAATAATAATAATAATAATAATAATAATAATAATAATAATAATAATAATAATAATAATAATAATAATAATAACGCGAAAATCCACAGCCTGTTTCCAGTCATTTGGGCGGGTCAGGAATGAGATTAATGAAGCCCCTTTCTAGCGGCGAGGATGGGAATTGTGCCGGCTGCCAAGGCCTGTCGCACTCCTCTGGGGCAGTGATTAATGAATGATTAAAGTAAAATGATATTAGAGAGTGTTGCTGGAATAAACGATGACAGGAAAAACCGGAGTTTCCTGGAGAAAAACCTGTCCCGCCTCTGCTTTGTCCAGCACAAATTTGACATGGTGTGATCGGGATTCGAACCATGGAACCCAGTAGTGAGAGGCCGGCGCGCTGCCACCTGAGCCACGGAGGATCAATAATAATAATAATAATAAT
The DNA here is from genome assembly GCF_040414725.1 of Anabrus simplex. Classification (NCBI taxonomy): domain Eukaryota; kingdom Metazoa; phylum Arthropoda; class Insecta; order Orthoptera; family Tettigoniidae; genus Anabrus; species Anabrus simplex. The sequence continues at coordinate 401,259,075 of NC_090267.1, read as the reverse complement.
AATAATAATAATAATAATAATAATAATAATAATAATAATAACTGTACCGGGAGGTACGCCTCAGCGCCGCGTATTCAAAATTTGCGCCTAAATGAACTCCTCTATTGGTCAGACAGTGAAACTGATAACACAACAAGTTGAAACTTTAATCAGAAGATGTCACCACTGAAAAATTAAGTAACTGTTTTGTTGTGAAGTTTCCTAAACTGACTGAATTTCTTTTTGTTTTGTTTTAATATACATCAAGAAGTTTGAACATTTTTCTACAGATGACACAACTAAACATTATGATCATGCACTCTGGTGCAAAGTGAAAGAACTTATAATTTAAAGAAATTTTGTATTTCTAGGTTGTCCCTAACTGATCTCTGTTCATTTATTTTTGGATTAGCAACACTTCCTGTTCTTTCCGCCAGTTTTGAATCTAGCCAATTACTAATGTTTGTAATTCATTTTCAACCAATCCCGCATTTCTTGTTCACTTTGCGTTAACCAATAAAAATCAAGAGAGTGTGTCCTGATTAGTCTTGAATGATCTCGAACCTTCCCTGAGGGTTTATAAACTGCGGTTTTTCACGTTTCTTGGCCAATTGATCGTCGTCTTACTGTGTGTTTAAGCAGGAGGCGGGCGGCTTCTTTTGTCGGCAGCAGAACATCTATAAGGTAATGACCACATAAATTACATCTTTCTTGTTGTAGCTACCTCTGTAGCTTAATCCGAGGGGAAAGGTCCAAATCTTTAGTTATGTAACCTATTTTTCTAAAATGTAACTTTCTTCCGGCTAATGTAAAAATTTCATAAAATCTTAAGCTGTAAACCGGGGATAGAGAGTGAAGTACCCTCTCGAGCCCCCTTCATCTTGGTTTGAGGTGACTACGTTTTATAACTGTTTTTCTTCCTTCCGTAATGCATAAATTGAACATTTATTCGTGTCACCTCAGTAGCGTGGGATTAGCCCCTGTATCTCTGGGCCAAGAGCCCCGTTAGAATTTTTTTTCTTCACTAGCAAGATACCCGTGCTTCGCTACTGTATTACAATGTTTATAATTGAATGCTTAACGTTTTATATATAATCCGCCGAAATTCCCGATCTAACTCGTTTTCTGAGAGAATCCGTCAAAATTCATGATCTGACTCGTTTTCTGAAAGATTACGGCAAAGTTCTTCCCATTTTTCAATTCGTTCCAGCAATCGATTTCGTACTTCCTGGGCTAGGTCCAGGTATTCCACCCGGTCAGTTGGGTCCCTAAATCTTTGCCATCTCTTCCTATAAGCATTTTTAATATGGATCAAATCCTTGAGGAGATCCGGTGAGGTGTCGTATTGGGCGATTTGGCGGTACTGAACCCACGGCCGGACTGCAATCGTAATCATTACCCGGCCAGGACCCGTTTGCAGCGCGGTCCGCACATTTTGACGATAGTCCAGAACATTATTATTATTATTATTATTATTATTATTATTATTATTATTATTATTATTATTATTGATGGTCTGGACCCCACAGCAAGATGCAAGACTGCTACTTGGCGGTAAATACATCTGCTGCCATTGTCATTTCTGATAATGTGACCAGCACCATCGTCGCGCGTATGCAAGTGCGCGAGATTTCTGGCGACACGAATGATATACTCCCGTGCATTATTGATCTTATTATAGAGGTGAACAATTGCACGGTCAATACCATTCCTATCGTTTATTTTAAATGCGTTTAAATTTGTATTTACAGTATATCCCAGGAGAATCTACTGTAATCTAACTTTATGTTCTCCAAAGGAAAAGATGGTTCTTGAAAACGAACCCAGGAAAGATTAAAAATGATCAGTTTATGATAAGAATAAGTACATTATGAGAAGTAAAATCAATTGTTCTCAACTCCTTTTTCACCCCACCGCCGTCAAGTTGATTTATCCCCCCTCCCCCCCCAAAAAAAAGAAGGCATGTTTCTTTATGTTTAAGGAGATTCTACATACTAATGTTCACGTCTGTTACCTTCAGTTTTGAGATATAAGTATCTCCATAAAAGGAATTCACATTTTTTTCACTTCCTTTCACCTCTCCCCCGCCCCCCCCCCCCCCGCCCTTAAGTGAATTTCCCGTTAAAAATACTTGTTTCTTTAATATAAAAGGATCTTCTAAATACCAATTATCACGACTCTAACATATTCAGTTTTCGAGATATGTGTCCTCGTAAAAGGAATTCAACTCCTTTTCGCACTCGCCTCCCAAGATGATTTCCCCCCTACAACGCTTTTTTCTTTGTTTTACAGGAGATCCAAATAACAATTTTCACGTCTGTAACAACTCTAGTTTTTATTAGATCTAAGTACCCTCATACAATTAATTCAATTAATTTTTCAATTCTTTCACCTTCCCCTCCTTCATTGGATTTTCAGAGAATACGTGTTTCTTTAATTTTCAAGCAGATTCCAAATACCAATTTTCATGTCGGCAAAATCTTTCGTTTTTGAGGTAATAGTATCCTCATACAAATAATTCAACTAATTTTTCAATTTCCCTCTCCCCTTTAGGTGGATTTCCGAAAACAAAAAAATACATATTCCTTTATTTTTAAAGGAGATTCCAAATACCAAATTTCACGTCTGTAACATCTTCAGTTTTTGATATATCAGTATCCTAATTAAAAGAATTCAACCCCATTTTCAGTCACTTTTACCCCTCCACCGAAGGGTTTTTCAGAAAACAAAAAATACAGGTTTATTTTTAATAGAGATAAAAATACTATTTTTCACTTCGGTAAAATGTTAAGTTTTTGAGACATACTTTAGAAATGCTTATTTTAAAATTTAACCCCCTTTTCAGTTCCCCTTAAGTGGAGTTTCCAAAAATAAATCACATGTTTCTTTACTTTTACTGGAGATTCCAAATACCAATTTTTACGTCTGTAACATTTTACGTTTCTGAGATATACTGTAGATATAGTCTTTCTAAAAATCACCCCAATTTTTCACTCCTGTTTAACCTCCATTAATTGGATTTTCGAAAAACAAAAAAATACGTGTTTCTTTATTTTCAAAGAAGATCCCAAATACCTACTTTCAGGTCCGCAATATCTTCTGTTTCTGAGATATAAGTATCCTCATTTAAGGCATTCAACCTTTTCACCCTTTTTCACCCCTCCTATTGGGATTTCCCGAAAACAAAAAAATATGTGTTTATTTTTTAAAAGGATTCTAAATACCAATCTTTACATCTGTACACTTTAAAAGTTTTGAGATATATATACACTCATTTTAAAAGTTCACCCCCCTTTTCACCCCCATTTAATTGAATTTTCCCAAAACAAAATTACGTGTTTCTTTATTTTTAAAGGAGATCCCAAATACCAATTTTCAGGTCTGTAATTACTTCAGTTTCTGAGATATAAGTATCCTCATTAAAGGCATTCAACCCCTTTTTCACCCTTTTCCACCCCTCCTATTGGGATTTTCTGAAAACAAAAAATACGTATTTCCTTATTTTTAAGGAAGATTCTCATTACCATTTTTTTACATCTGTAAACTTTTAAAATAGTGAGATCTAGATACACTCATTTTAAAATTTCACCTCCCTTTTCACCCCCTTAGCGACAGAATATCCAAAAAAAAACCCCTAGCGAGCACCTACGTTGCACTATAAACGTATCCTCAAAATTTCATTTCGTTATGTCCAGTAGTTTTGGCTCGGCGATGATGAATCAGTCAGTCAGTCGGTCAGGACAAGTTGCTTTATATACAGGCTTATTCACCTAACATGTTACACAAAAATAACTTCTAAACGATTAAAGATATCGGCATTCTGTTTTCAGATTCGTAAATGGTACCCAGGCCCTTGTAAAATAACGTGCTATTTAGTCTCATGGGGTGATTAATAACCGAGATATTGATATTAACTCCATTTTTTTAATAGAACGGCACAAATTCATATAGCTGGCCTAAAAGATCAAATATGTAAGTATTTTCAAAATCGGACAATTACTTTTTGAGATATAAATAAGAACAGCATGCGCGGTTTTGCTGCCGCATTAGACGGCGAGAGTCGGGCATGGACATATTGAGGCGCAAGCTGCTTCCTGGCCTTGATTCCAGCCACAGAACGGATACCAGGCATGTACTGTAAACATAATGTGATGTACCGTAACATACCCTGGGTGTGCAACGTTATTGTATGACTGGCGAACACGCAACGGGGAAGGGAGATTAAAGTTGTATTGTTATGTTTTGACATGTAATAGGTTGCGGTCAGTTTAGCGATTTTTCACACGGATGGGAATGGGAAGGATTTGGAAAGGAAGTCGACCGTGGCCTATCACAAAGTTACATATCCGGTATTTGCCTGGTGTTGAACATGGGACACCATGAAAATCACTTTCAGGTTGGGCGAGGCAGGACTCGGACCTACGCTCTCCCGAATGCACGCTACTATATTCGCGCTGGAGCTCTACGGAGATCAATGCATGTAAAATAAAACATAAATAATAGTGTTGCTGCCATATCACCACGATCGGCTCTGACCATTTGCTTTTCTAGAAGGAGGTCTTCCGGTGTTTTGTGTTATGTTTATTTCTCAACTCATAGAGTAGTATGAACTGTACACTAAAACCAGTGACAATTATAGCTTTCGTTATGTTCCTTTCAAGGCAAAGTACTTATTCTATTCCTTTTAAACACATCAACCCTTTCTGTCCTGTCATGTGTTCGTCTGTCATACACACTTTGCAAACCTATCACAAATGTACACGCGAGCACAGAAATAGTGTCCCGGTATAAACAAAGCATGGTATACCCCCACCACCACGCTTAACGCATTGCTGCAGGTAGACAGCCCGCTACAAGACTGTTGTGATTGAAATGGGCACAGTGGTGGATGTATAGCAATGCACACACTGTGCCTTCAGCACTACCCGTTCACTCTCTCCCCTCCTTTTCGGTACTGGAGTGGCCTTCGACACTACCCCCTTCACTACCACTCCTCCTTTTCTGTACTGGAGTGGGGCAGTGTTGATTGTTTACGTCAGGACACCATTTCTGTGCTTGCATGTACGAGGTGCTTACATGCCTGGTATCCGTTCTGTGGCTGAACTCACTCCCAGGAAACTGCTTGCGCCTCAATATGTCCTTGCCCGACTTCACGCCGTCTAATGTGGCATGCAAAACAGCACTTGCTGTTCTTACTTATATCTCAAAAAGTAACTGTCCGATTTTGAAAATACTACATATTTGAACTTGTACGCAGATGAACTTTTAAATCAGCTGTATAAATTTTTGCCGTTCCATTTAAAAATATGGAGTTAGTATCAATATCTCGGTTATTAATCACCCCATGAGACTAAATAGCACGTTATTTTACAAGACCATGGGTACAATTTTTGAATATGAAAACAGAATGCCGATATCTTTAATGGTTTAGAAGTTATTTCCGTATAACATGTTAGATGAATAACCCTGCACATAGATTATCTAGGAGTGCAAGTGTACGCCTCCATTCATTTTGTGATTGGGCCAGTTATCTAACCTGTTCTTTTTCCATGAAGGCCCACAAGGTTGGGTTATGAATACCCCTGTAAGAGCAATGTCAATTGTAAATTGTACCTATAGAGGCCAGAGAGTGTAAGAGTTGTATGTAATGTTGCCTTGAGTGGGCAGTAAGAAACTGAGAGCCTGTTAGCTCTTTTTCAATGGTAATAGTAACGAGTGCCTCTGGAAGGCTAGACATTGTATTTTGGGAGCAAGTGCTCTTGAACCAGGGGGTTTCTGCCCTTAAGTAAATAATACCTCTTCCAGTTGTAAAATTGTAAAACTAGGGACTTGAAACCCAGAATCTGCAAAGTTCACTGTTTTTGAATTTTCCTAGTCTTGCTTTTTTTTTTTTTTTGCTAGGGGCTTTACGTCGCACCGACACAGATAGGCCTTATGACGACGATGGGATAGGAATGGCCTAGGAGTTGGAAGGAAGTGTCCGTGGCCTTAATTAAGGTACAGCCCCAGCATTTGCCTGGTGTGAAAATGGGAAACCACGGAAAACCATCTTCAGGGCTGCCGACAGTGGGATTCGAACCCCCTATCTCCCGGATGCAAGCTCACAGCCGCGCGCCTCAACGCGCACGGCCAACTCGCCCGGTAGTCTTGCTTTAAGATTGCTTTTGTACCTGATATATTGTTATGTTCACTCAGTGAAAAGTATTGTTAAGTTTGTTTTTGGAAAATAAATATAATATTTTAAAGTTTTAACTCAACTTTGATATTGTAGATAGACCCATTCACCCCGACACCTTCTTTATCCTCTTTCTCGAGTTGGCCGTGCGCGTAGAGGCGCGCGGCTGTGAGCTTGGATCCGGGAGATAGTAGGTTCGAATCCCACTATCGGCAGCCCTGAAGATGGTTTTCCTTGGTTTCCCATTTTCACACCAGGCAAATGCTGGGGCTGTACCTTAATTAAGGCCACGACCGCTTCCTTCCAACTCCTAGGCTTTCCTATCCCATCGTCGCTATAAGACCTATCTGTGTCGGTGCGACGTAAAGCCCCTAGCAAAAAAAAATCCTCTTTCAGCTCTACGGGTAACCCCTTAACAACAACAATAACAATAATAATAATAATTCACATATTTGTTGTGTAATTAGTTTTATATTATTAATACGGTAACACCAGTAAGAAAATGTATACTTCTATTTAAATATTCAACTGTAGCCGAATTACGTCTATTTTGTTTTCAAACGCGAAATAATAGTGGCTACTTCTTCTTCCACTATTTTTCGCATACCCTGGTGGGACCATGGGTGCAAACTGAGTTGCACATCTTAACTTAGCCCTTTTTTACGGCCGGATGTCCTTGTTGACTCCATACCTATGTGAAAGGGTGCAGTCGTTATTACTTGTACATGTAATGGTTGATAGTGTGTGTTGTGTGTGTATGAAGAGGGGTGCATTGGGAAAAACAACCATTCTCCGCACCAGAGGAATGAACAAGATGGAATTAAAGTCACCGACTCGGCCTAGGATGGTACCGAGGACTTCCGAACCGAAGGCTGCGGCGTTGACCATTCATCCAAAGATCCTGACACTCAAGAATATTGACTATATATATATTTGCAATTTGCTTTTTGTCGCACCGACAGAGATAGGTCTTATGGCGACGATGGGATAGGAAAGAGCTAGGAGTGGGAAGGGAGCGGTACTGGCCTTGGTTATGGTACATCTCCAGCATTCGCCTGGTGTGAAAATGGGAAACCACGGAAAACCAACCTTAGGGCTGTCGACGGTGGGGTTCGAACTCACTATCTCCCGAATGCTGGATACTGGCCGCACTCAAGCGATTGTAGCACTCGAGCTCGGTAGTGACTATATGAACATACAGTATATAATCAAGAACGTTTAAGTAGACCTATATTTATTTTCAAACACTGAGGTTTATTAATTAATCTATACTAATACTAATATATAAAGAGGTAAACTTCGTTTGTATGTAAGGGCTAATCTCAGATATTACTAGACCGATTATAAAAATCATTTTACTAATGTAAATATGCATTATCCTTGAGGGACAAGGGCTGTATTTTTCAAAATAATTCGAGGGAAGAGGGCGACGGGGGGGGGGGATATAAAAATAATAGGCTAATATAGGCGAAATATCGAAATTGTCGTACAAGGACGAGACAAAGCTCATTTTAAGCCTCTTGACGCAAAAAAACAAAACTCGGTAAGTCCTACGGGCCCGAAAACCATGTTTTAAGGCCCTAAAACCAACCGTTTTGGGGATACTGACAACACACTACCCCTGCTGTTCTTGAGGCACCTTCTCCTATCGGAGGTTGGCGGTCCACATGGCCAGTTCCGGACGTGATGTTGCAGCATGGAAAGCATCTTCTGAAGTGCAGTTGTGCCATCTTCGGATGTCCTTCAGCCATGAATTCCTCCTCCTGCCAACATACCTTTTCCCCTGTATTTTACCTTCAATGATGAGTTGTAATAGCTGGTACTTCTCGCCTCTCATAATGTGCCCTAGATATTGGAATTTTTTTTTTTTTTTACAGTAAGTAGTAGCTCTTTTTGTTTCATCATGCGATGAAGGACTTCGTCATTTGAAATTTTCAGCTCCCAAGGTATTCGGAGTAGGCGGCGATATAGATACACTTCAAAAGCATCAATTTTTTTGGGCGGGAATGGATAGGGGGTGAAGTATAAATATATATATGTGTGTGTGTGTGTCATTTTTTGTATGTATGTATTACAGTACATCTCCTCCTAAACCACTGGAGCGATTTCAACCAAATTTGGTACACTTATGACAGTATCAGGAGACAAACCGCGTGGGGGTAATACACTCCTAGCACCCTTATGGGTGGGGGAGAGGGGGTAAGTTATAAAAATAATCTGAAATAGTATCGAATCCATAGTTTTCGGGGTTGCGAGATGAACAGTGACACTCCGAATTTTTTAAAGTCCAAGTTCAGCCCCATTTGGAGAGGGGGGCGAGGGGGGAGTGAGATATAAAACTAATCGAAAATAGTGTCGAATCCATAGTTCTGGGGTCTGTGAGATGAATAGTGAAACTCCGATTTTTTTTAAAGTCCATGTTCAGCCCCCTTTTGGGTGAGGGGTGAGTGGGAGAGTGAGATATAAACATAATCGTAAATAGTGTTGAATCCACAGTTTTCGGAGTCACTGAGATGAATGGTGACAATCCAGATTTTTTATCTCTTAGGGTAGTGGGCGAGAGGGTGACAGTCTAATTGACAGTTGAAATCCTGTACATCGTATCTATAGTGTGATAGCTAAATACATAGAGTTATCGCTTATTCATTTTTGACAGGATCAAATACTTCTCAGTAAATTCGAGCTTCCATAAGGACAAAGTTTTACTCGAAAATTAAATAATCTAAAACTTGAAATCAAACACATCTAAATAAATCCAAAACTACGGAATAGATCGTAAAATACCAATCAACAAGTCAAAAGGAATTCTATAAAAATTCACTTCACACATAACTAACTGGTAATAAAATCTAAATGGTAAGCATTAAAAAACTATCCGGATAACGCCGGGAACTACAGCTAGTGCACACTATCGGCAATTGTCTTCACTTTTTCTTCCATGTATTGGGTCCTGAGAACGTTTATTTTCTTCCTTTCATCCTCAGTACGTAAAACCTTCAAAACCATCTTTAACCATAACCTAAAAATAAGAGCCCTTATTACTCTGTAAAACCGTTCTATATGCCTGTTTTACGTCTGATTAACAAAAATGTAAGAAAATAAGTAAAAATGCAGAAATTACTTTCAGTTAATCAAAATAGTGTTATATTTATAATATAGCTCTATCTGATATTCGTGGTTTTCCGTAGTTTCCCATTTTCACTTCAGGCAAATGCTGGGGCTGTACTTTAATTAAGGTTACGGCCGCTTCCTTCCCACTCCCAGCCCTTATATTCCATCGTCGCCGTAAGACCTGTCTGTGACGGTTGCGACATTAAGCAAATTGTAAAAAAGGAAAAAAAAATGATATTCTAGTATTTATTTATTTATTTATTTATTTATTTATTTATTTATTTATTTATTTATTTTAACTCACAAGGTGAACAATACTTATTAATTGAAGTAGAAAGGTCATATTTTAGGTAATACAATGCCTTTTGAACTTGTCATTCAGACTTCAAATAAATATTCTCAGGCTCTCCGCTTCCCCCAGACCCGTGAGACTGCCTTTCCTTGCAAGTATTTCTGCGTCGCCCGTGAACCCGACCAGTTCATAGGAGGGTTTCGATCCGTGAAGATCGTATTTCATGTAAAAATGAGTCCCGTGGCCAATGATTACAAGATTAACAGTTTTGAAACACTGCAGGCTACACTGATATGAACAAACTCAATGTGACATCTAAACAGTCTTATTTCATATTATTTGTGTCTTTGTATCACATCCCCTTGAAGGAAACTTTCGTTACTCACTCATCGGATTTGTGCTTAGCGATATCTTGTTTGGCTGACGTCCAGATTTCTAATTCTGTCTTTATGTTCCTTCCGTCGAGTCCCGCCGCTCAAGTTGTCTCTGGTATGCAGAGCATATTATTTAGCTGTAGTATACAGTAATCTGATAATTTATATTATTCTTGCCAAAAACATATCACGTTGCTATAGGCCCTGCAATGCAGAAAATTCAAAGTGGGCAAGAAAATCTTCTATATTACCTCCGGTTCCCGCAAGTACAGCTTAGCACATTAGCACTGTCCGACCACAGGGTTCCAATTCCCTTTCGGATCGATAGTTCGAGGAATTATCCCGCTTCGGATAATTCCTAGTACAATCCCAGTAATAATAATAATAATAATAATAATAATAATAATAATAATAATAATAATAATAATAATAATAATAAATCCATCTGTATGGACGCTAGGAGAAGTATTATCACCAACATTATGGTGTCTGGTAGTGGATGAACTACTTACCAGGTTACATGTTGGAGGAATTTACGCCCAAGGATATGCAGATGACATTAGCCTGATGGCGGTGGGAAATTTCCCCAGTACGGTTTCAGAGCTCGTACAGAGCTCCCTACGTAGGGTGGAAAGATGGTGCCACGACACAGACTTGTCGGTTAATCCCGACAAGACGGAGCTCGTGATATTTACCAGGAGGAGGAGGCTAGACGGACTGTCAGAGTCTTTCCTATTTGGGAAAAAATTAGTTAAGACAACCTCAGTTAAGTACCTTGGGGTAATCCTTGAGGCAAGCCTGAGTTGGAAGAAACATATAGACTATAAGGTGGATAAGGTTCGCAAGATTATGTGGGCCTGTCGCAGGGCCGTCGGAAAGACTTGCGGGCCTAGGACCTAAGGTGGTCCAGTGGCTCTATATTTCTATTGTACGGCCCACGACCACCTTTGCATCTTTAGTCTGGTGGCTAGGTTCGGAGAGTAAAACTCTGACCACCAAGTTAAACAGTGTCCAAAGACTTGCGTGTCTAGGAATAACAGGGGCACTGGATACCACACCATTATGTGCAATGGAAGCCATCCTAGTCTAGGAAATAGCGGGAATGAGTGCTTACAGCCTCTGGTCACTCGGAGGATGGTCCTTCAAGAATCCGAAGAGAGGTCATGCTTCTATTCTACCTGCCCTATGATAATGATGATCGGGGTCCTGATGAAGCCTAGTTTTAATCTGAATTATAAGTTCACAGTGGTTATACTCACAAGGGAGGAGTGGGCCGCGGATGCTGGAGCCCGTCTTAGGTCTGGGGGCTGTACATGGTACACAGATGGCTCGCGGACAGAGACGGGCACAGGCGCCAGGGTCTGGGGACCTAAGACAAGGCTCTCCCTTCCCATGGGTAAATATGCTGCTGTTTTCCAGGCCGAAGTATATGCAATACTGGCCTGTGCTGTATATATATGGAATATGCCTGGACATAGAAGATGCATCACCATTTGTAGTGATAGCCAGGCAGCGTTAAAAGCACTATGCGCAGTTAGAACAACATCAAAAATGGTATCGGAATGCCAAAGGATGTTAGATCAGCTGTGTGAACTTAGCTCAGTTAGCCTATTATGGGTCCCTGAGCACACAGGTATCAATGGAAATGAAGAAGTTGACAAACTAGCGAAACAAGGCTCAAAAGGTCCTTTCATAGGACCAGAGCCCTTCCTAGGAGTGTCACTCTGAAGCGTGAAACTAGTAATATCCCAGTGGACAAACCAGTCTCACTTAGACATTTGGAAAGGTTCTGTATGAGTGCGCCGAGTAAAATTTGCGCCGTGAACATTCCCCGCCGGGAGTAGAAGTGGTTCGACAGCTGTCTTAAGCATCTGCTACCTGCGCTGCACCGCAGGGGGTTATTTCCAAGTGCAAGGAATGTCTGTGAGGTTCTGTATGAGTTGCGCGGAGTAACATTTGCGCCGTGGAGATTCCCCGCCTGGAGTAGAAGTGGTTTAACAGCTGTCTTAAGCATCTGCTACCTGCGCTGCACCGCAGGGGGTTATTTCCAAGTTCATGGAATGTCTGTGAATATCTGTAGTACTGAGATTTTGAAATTAATATACAAAAATATTATTCACTCTATCTTTTTATTTTGCTAGTTGTTTTACGTCGCACCGACACAGATAGGTCTTACGGCAACGATGGGACAGGAAAGGTTAGGTGTGGGAAGGAAGCGGCCGTGGCCTTAATTAAGGTACAGCATTTGCCTGGTGTGAAAATGGGAAACCACGGAAAACCATTTTCAGGGCTGCCGACAGTGGGGTTCGAACATACTATCTCCCGAATACTGGATACTGGCCGCACTTAAGTGACTGCAGCTATCGAGCTCGGTATTCACTCTATCAATGTTGGTTTCTTGCACATTTAGAAAACCTGCATCGTATTTATATCAGTGGGTGAAATGTGTATAACTACGTAGTTTTACTTAATTTACAAACCAAGTGTGGAAACATGGAATCAGTCTTTCAATCTTATGAAGAATATCCACAGCCTATTTGTAGCTAACTGACAGGGTCAGGAATAGAATGAATGAAGAATGAAATACCGCTAAAGGAAGAAAATACTGCCGAATATGAGATCTGACGTGCTTTTGCGGACAAAGATTTATGGATGGCAAATGAAATGTAGCGAATTTGTTGAATAAAGAATGACCAGTGAAAACAGAAAAAACTGTCTCACCCTACGTTTCCCCGACATGCACCCCTTATGAAGTGATAGGGCTCAGGAATGAACCATAGCTACTGCCAAAGAAAGGAAATTGTGTGCCCTGGCGAGGCCTGTCGCATTCCCCTGGGTATAAAAGATTAATAAATGACAAATGAAATTGTTTCAAACAGTGATGCTGATATAAATATGAAGAAATCAGAAATAATATTTTGAACGCCAGCTTTCTATGTTTCTGCCCTTTTGTTAGGTAAAACATACAATAAAATGTTGGGAATGTCGAAGGAGAGAATTCCCGACTGGAAACCCGAAAGGGTGATCATTGATATGAGTCTGCCAGCATTTGTGCTTTGAAACAGTCATTTCCATTAGCTGAAATACAAGGATGTTTCTTTCATTTTCTCCAGTGTATTTGGAGAAAGATACAGGAAATCGGACTGACAACACTACAAAGAATGTCAAGAAGTGCGACTGACAATTCGGAAGTGCGGGGCTCTTGCCTTCTTGAAGCCTGAAGATGTGGAAGAGGGCTGGCTCTATATCCACGAAGAAGCGCCACAGAATCCTAAACTTGTCCAGTTTTTGGAAGAATGGCTTGAAAATCATAATGTACCACAAGCAATCTGGAACTGCCACGGAAGACGCCACAGAACAACAAATGCTGTTGAAGGGTGGCACCACAAAATTAATTAGTATTCTGGGGAGACCGCACCCACGAGTTAAAGATCTCATTTTGTGTCTCGAATCCGAAGCAGAAAGCTCGAATTTTAAGATTGCCAGGAATGAACTTCATCTTGAGGGAAAAAGAAGTTACGTGCAATTAGACCAAAGGATCTTGAGAGCAACGGAGGTCTATTTGGAAAGCGGTAATGTAATCATTCTGAAACACGAAACTTCCCTGTGGAATTCCCAAACAAGACCTCTAGTTCCTAGAATGATTAATGACCACGGCGCAAGTTTTTCTGATTTAAACACGGCGCAACTCTTACTCGGCGCAACTCATACGATACCGTCTGTGAATATCTGTAGTACTGAGATTTTCAAATTAATATATAAATTTTTTTATTCACTCTATCTTTTTTTTGCTAGTTGTTTTACGTCGCAGCGACACAGACAGGTCTTACGGCGACGATGGGACAGGAAAGGGCTAGGAGTGGGAAGGAAGCGGCCGTGGCCTTAATTAAGGTACAGCCCCAGCATTTGCCTGATGTGAAAATGGGAAACCACGTTAAACCATTTTCAGGGCTGCCGGCAGTGGGGTTCGAACCTACTATCTCCCGAATACTGGATACTGGCCGCACTTAAGCGACTGCAGCTATCGAGCTCGGTATTCACTCTATCAATGTTGGTTTCTTGCACATTTAGAAAACTTGCATCGTATTTATATCAGTGGGTGAAATGCGTATAACTACGTAGTTGGACTTAATTTGCAAACCAAGTGTGGAAACATGGAATCAGTCTTTCAGTCTTATGAAGAATATCCACAGCCTGTTTGTAGCTAACTGACAGCGTCAGGAATAGAATGAATGAAGAATGAAATACCGCTAAAGGAAAAAAATACTGCCGGATGCGAGATCTGACGTGCTTTTTCGGACAAAGATTAATGGATGGCAAATGAAATGTAGCGAATTTTTTGAATAAAGAATGACCAGTGAAAACAGAAAAAACTGTCTCACCTTACGTTTCCCCGACATGCACCCCTTATGAAGTGATAGGGCTCAAGAATGAACCATAGCTACTGCCAAAGAAAGGAAACTGTGTGCCCTGGCGAGGCTTGTCGCATTCCCCTGGGTATAAAAGATTAATAAATGACAAATGAAATGGTTTCAAATAGCGATGCTGATATAAATATGAAATCAGAAATAATATTTTGAACGCCAGTCTTGTCCAGCATAAACGCTATCTAAAGTGATCGTAGATTCAACCCCCGGAGCAGTGATGGGAAGCCTACGAAACTTCCCTGTGGAATTCCCAAACAAGACCTCTGGTTCCTAGAATGATTAATGACCACGGCGCAAGTTTTACTGATTTTAACACGGCGCAACTCATACGACATCTTTGGAAAAGGCTAACCATAGCAAGGCAGGCACGTGAACTTATCAAAGGGCCTAGCCAAAGTTATAAGAAGGTCCTGATAAATTTGAATAGGACCAGAATGCGAATGGTAGTTGGACTGTTGACAGAACACAATACCTTACAGAGACACCTACATATCATGAAAATCAGTCAGGATCCGATGTGTAGAAGATGCGGTAGGGAGGAAGAGACCTCCGCGCATGTGTTGTGTCAGTGCGAGGCTCTTGTAAGCACTAGACATCGATATCTTGGCTCACATTTTGTGAGCCTGGAAGACATCAGGAATGCCAACTGGACTAGGCAAACCCGTTTAAGGGACACAAAGGGCCTTCACAGACCTACGTGTGGAGCTCACCCATTCTTTATCTATCTATCTATCTATCTATCTATCTATCTATCTATCTATCTATCTATCTTTCTATCTATCTATCTATCTATGGACGCTATATACTGTAGCTTCACTGTCACCATTTCATTCGGTCGTGGGTTATGTCGGGGTGTAATCAAATCATGTAATCGAACAGTCCATCGTTATTTATGTATCTTTCCAATGACTTCTCGTATGTAGCCAATATTTGCAGTGAAATCTGCTTCTGCTCGCAGCACATGTGCATTTTCTCTTAGATTGGCGCAACGCCAAATCGTCCTCATATGTCCAGGGATCGTGATTGGGTATCCAAAACACATGAAGTTATAAGTACACAGACCACTGTTGTGTTGGTCGTGACAGAAATTTAGGGAAAGGACTGAAAGGTGGGCGTTCCTTCATTCGTAAACATATTACAGTTCAAGTAGACTAGGAGACAAAATATACATGTCTTAAATTTTCAAACAGGTTTTCAGTTATAGTATGAATAACCTTTTATAGTTGTTAAGACCGTTTTATTTCCAATACGACCAGGCAATAAAAATCCTCAAAATAATGTTTGCTCCGAACCTGTCACACATATCTAACGTTTCCTCCAAAAAAACAAAACAAAACAAAAAACTACAACAACAACAACAACACATTTTCTGGTTTTGAACTGCATCGCTTGTGTGGTTCAAAGCATTATGATAGCAAGGTTTAGAAAATACTGTTATAGAGTGAATTCTCGGAGAACATTCTTATCCCAAGAAAATATCGAAAATATTTATTTTCCATTTTATTGAAAGGGATGTTGGCATACACCAACATCATACACAAATCTCGACAACATTTGTTTTGATTTTCTGGATCTGATTTTGATGTTAAGGGTCCCTTTTGTTGTGATTTAATAGTTTCTTCGTGTCTTTTACTATTACAATGTGTTGTAAATAATCGACTTCTAGCTTTCCTTCCATTCTTTCGGTGAAAAAATATAGACGTGTCTCATTTTATAATAAAACTAGCTGATATACCCGTGCTTCGCTACGGAATTCTACATTGTATACAGTATTATAGGTTACATAGTGTACACATTGTGAGCAAGATTGTATTAAATTGCGTAGCACTTAACGTTACCCTAGAAACACGACGGGGAAGTCACCAAACGTCTTTTCTCATATGAAGACTGGGTTAGGGAATGTTCATTGTAAGGGTAGGACCCCTTGCCTACCATCAGTCACAATCAGGTTGGGGAGTTTTCATTTTAATGACAGACACTCACTCTCCACTTGCCTTTTTACATCCTCAGAAAGACTGTCTTAGTAGTTTCCCCAACTGAAATCAACATAGGACATTACAATGACGCCAGTATGAACGGTGCGATTAAAAACAATGCTTTTATATGAAATAAGCAATCAAATAAAAAACCACACATTTTCTCATTTTTAACGAACAGTACTACGCTGCCGATCTAACAGCCCAAAGTTCCAGAGCTGGAATGATCAAGCCGCAGAACACACTTCGTCTTATCTTCGGCCGGGTGGGGGTGTCAAATTGTGGAGACTCCCAGGGCAAAAACTATGCCCTGTTAGTAATCTGTTTAATAGGAGTACCCGATGAGTCGGAAAGTCTCAGTTCACTACGACGGCGGCGGAAAAATCTATCTGACTTGGAGACAAAATTTTCCTCCAAGCCACCTCACTGTTAATTTGAAATAAAATGCATGTAGAATTTATTAAAAGTGAAGAGGATAAAGCTTTTCTTAAGGAACGGCTCTTTTTAGGGTTGAATTTTGAGTTATTTCGTGAATTGTGGGTGCTTTAATTTGGATTAGTTCTAAATTGTAATCCTAGACCAGGTCATACTACTACTAATACTACTAAGTGAGCGTCTGCCTTATGTGTGCACACTGCTCATTCAAAACAGTGCGTCAGAGTAGGGATCGAATAGATGGAATACCATGATGAACCAGTCTGTACCGTACCGACAGTATCAGAAAATATATGAACCTGAGGAATGGCGTGCTAGAGAAGAAAGTTTTTTAACTCCCTAGCTATTTTCCGCCAATATTCAGTCAGGCTGTTATACTCGTTACGCAGCAGTAATCCCTTATCCCATCTATTTGAGTTGAGCAGCAGCATAAGAAACAAAGAACATCACAACAAACAATGGTCAATGTAATGTTATTGTTGATCATTGTTATGCACTTTCATTATTGTAGGCCTCCACATTTAGTTTTCCTTCGACTCTGAAATACCCCTGTTATCATAGTCGGTACGGTAAAACTGAATAAAATATAAATGATCGGAAATTGTATTCTCTATAACTTTTGTTATGCAGTACTTTTCGGTAGGACCAATAATCAAATTTTAAGCGCCTCCCCCTAAACTACAACTTCATCCACGGTGAATAAAATTGTTTATAACTTAGACTGTAGTTTCTTATTCCCCGACTCAACATACCGATTTTCATTACATTCTGTTAACCCATTTTCTCGTGGCTCGGCGTTGATGTGGACTTGGCAACAAAAATACAAATTCATGAATATCTGTGTTATCCAAGCCAGTACGGTAACGATGTATGATATAAATGATCGGAAATTTAATTATGTATAACTTTCGTTATGTAGTATTTATTGATAGGACCACTAATAAAATAAATGTTTGAGAATTCCAATAAACTACAATTTCAATCAGCGTGAGTAAAATGATTTATAGCCTAGATTGTAGCGGCTCATCCCCCGACTTTACATACCAATTTTCATTAAATTCTCTTCAGCCGTTTTCTAGTGATGGGTGTACAGACAGACAGACAGACAGACAGACAGACAGACAGACAGACAGACAGACAGACAGACAGACAGACAGACAGACAGACAGACAGACAGACAGACAGACAGACAGACAGACAGACAGACAGACAGTACGGAAAAGTAAAAAATGCATTTCCTTGTTACTATGGACATGACCGATACATAAATACCATTCTTTTCAAATTCTTAGCAATGTACAGACAAAACTCTTATTTTATATATATATATATATATTCCTTGGCGAAATTTTCACCATCGAGCGAGTGGCAGCGTGGTGAATATAGGTCGCGTAGCTCTCAAAATCAGCTTGTGTTCGGGAGAAAGTAGGCTCGAACCAGGGGCGTATTCTCCTTGAATGCAAGGCATTCATTGCATGCGTTATGATAACACAAAGAACTGTCTGATGTACGATTTTAGGTTGTTTCAAGTCAAATATTAACGATTTCATCTCTCAGCAGTTCAAAAGGTCCGCGCAACTGTACTGGTTCCGTTGCTTGACTACGTGTGGTGCTGGTGTAGTCTCGCCGTCTACACCACTCTAAGAAGAAAGAGACAGCGAATGGAGGAGTTACGGATGTAAGGCATTCAATCTTAAAATTGCATTCAGTGGCAGACGTAGTTCTGAAACCCTCCGAACGATGTCGCTGCAATTGAAACTTGGTCAGAATTTGTCATCCCATACCCGTGCTACCCTCTGCCATCTGTTAGCAACTTGGAGAAAGTCGGCATCTTTACAGCGAACGGGACCACCGATTACCCCCCAGCGAAAACCCAACGTGACGAAACTGACCAATGCCACTGGGGTGACTTACCTCCAGTGCTTGAGTTGTGGGTAACTAGTGAGTTAATTCATTGTGTTTTCGGTGTTTTATTATATTTTGCGCACATGTGGTATTAACGATGGATGAGTCTAAAACGGATATAATTGTAAATCAGTTTGAAAAGCCATTTACTGGCCGTTCGTTCAAATAGTTAAAGCCGGGAGACCTCTACCTTCCCTCGTAAATTTCTCCTTCTTTTTCTTAATCTGCTTACCCTCCAGGGTTGGCTTTTCCCTCGGACTCAGCGAGGGATCCCTCCTCTACCGCCTCGAGGGCAGTGTACTGGAGCTTCAGACTCTGGGTCTGGGGATACAACTGGGGAGGATGACCAGTACCTCGCGCAGGCTGCCTCACCTGCTATGCTGAACAGGGGCCTTGCGGGGGATGGGAACATTGGAAGGGATAGACAAGGAAGAGGGAAGGAAGCAGCCGTGGCCTGAAGTTAGGTACCATCCCGGCATTTTCCTGGAGGAGAAGGGGAAACCACGGATAACCACTTCCAGGATGGCTGAGGTGGGAATCGAACCCACCTCTACTCAGTTGACATCCCGAGGCTGAGTGGACCCCGTTCCAGCCCTCGTACCACTTTTCAAATTTCGTGGCAGAGCCGGGAATCGAACCCGGGCCTCCGGGGGTGGCAGCTAATCACACTAACCACTACACCACAGAGGCGGACCCTCGTAAATTTAAAAACAGAAAACAAGAATTGTGTACGCACGTTCAATCCAGAAACTTACAGTAAAACTGTTTGGCTCGAGTTCACCTACATGTAATTAGGGTGAGTAGAATTGAAATTTACATTGTGTTAACTGGATGGTTACTAGTTGCATGCCTCAGTGGAGATTCCAGGATACGCCACTGGCTCGAACCCCAATGTCAGCAGTCCTAAAGATTGTTTTTCGTTGTTTCGCATTTTTACACCAGGCAAATCCTGGGGCTGTATCTTAATTAAGGCCATGGCCGCTTCCTTATCACTCCTATCCCATCGTCACCATAAGACCTATCTGTCTCGGTGCGACGTAAAGCAAACAGTTAAAAAAAAAAATAAAAAAAATCCTCTACCCGTATGTGTTTGCACTACAAAGAATATTTGGTGCTCTATATTTTCGGCATGCCCCTTACTACTGTACTGTATATCACACACTGAACTTACTTGTTTACGAACTGCAGTACGTCTTTTGAAGATATATACCCAAACCACCCAAGGAGAAAGAGTGTATGATGCACTTTGTTCGGAAACCACCTGTACCCTTGTGCTACTAGCCCGTCCCGTCTCACTTGTCTTGACTCCACTCTATTTAATCGGGCAATGAGGGACCCACGCACGAGCCCTGTTTGTGTCTGAGCTGGAAACGCAATCCAGGCTCTAGCCAATATAATAATGTTAGTATTGTTAGCTGACCGCAGTGTGTTTCCATTGCGCTTGAACGATATTCTACCTCTTTCGTAGTCGGTCAGTGTTCAGTTCCAGAGAGTGCGAGAGGACGGACGATTCGAGGTGGTCTTTCATTAGGCAATCGCCCATCAATTCATCCCGGCGTATTATTCCGTGCTTGCTACCCAATAATCATCCGATCGATAAGTTCAAAAGAATAGTCGGTTGCAGACCCACAGAAGAAATGATGTACTTCGTCGTATCGATGCAAGCGTGAGTAATTTTCAAAATACACTCACGTTCATAAAAATCAGAACACCTTGAAAGACTAGAGATAGGAAGTTCATATCAATAGGACATGTGCATTAATATGTTCTGAAGAAATGATTAGAATTTGAACCATGTCGACCCTCAGGTTCAAGGTCCACATCGATATCTCGGCGCACCACCACCGACTGATAAAATGTGCCTGCGGCTCTCAGTGTCGCTATAAACATGTATCAGTGTTACTTGAGCAGACGTGCAGGATACCTCGCAGACGTATGCGAGAACCGTACCGACAAATGAGTGAGTTTGAAAGAGGGCGCATTGTTGGCATGCGAGAACGTGATGCATCCATCCGGGAAACTGCTGCTTGTGTGGGATGAAGTGTGTCAGCAGTGCAACGGGTGTATACAGAATGGTTCACAGAAGACCGCAAAACACGACGAGATGGATATGGTCTCACCACCAAGAAAACCCCCGAGAAGATCGACACCTCATCCAAATGGTACTGCAGGACAGATCTGCATCCTCCTCAGCTCTGGCGCAACAGTGGAACAGTGTAACACATCGTACACTATCAGCAGTGGCAGTCGGTCGCTGTTTATTACTGTCTGGGTTACCGGCGCGTCGTCCACTTCTCCGCCTACCTTTGACTAATGTGCATAAATATGCTAGACTGCAATGGTGTATGGAACGAGTCACTGGGGACAGGAATGGCAGCAGATAATGTTTTCGGACGAATCCAGATTCTGTTTGTTTGAAAATGATGGCCGCATTTTGTTTCGCCGCAGACAGGGGGAGAGGTATCACAATGACTGCATTCGCACAAAACATACAGCGCCAACTCAAGGCCTTATGATGTGGGGTGCTATTGGGTACAACCACAAATCACAGTTAGTGCGTGTCGAGGGTACTGTAACCAGTTTGACCTACGTGAATGACAACCTGTGACCCGTAGCAATACCATTTCTCCACGACACCCCAGATGCCATATTTCAGCAGGACAATGCGCGACCACATGTTGCTGCACGAACACGTGCCTTCTTGTTGTCACAGGATGTCAGAATGTTGCCCTGGCCCGCACGATCACCAGACTTGTCGTCAACCGAAAATGTGTGGGATATGGTTAAACACGGTAACTAGAAGAGAGACAGACTGTAGGTGTCACGCACAGCCGGCCAGGAGCATGTGACATCAGCGGACTTTATCCTACCAGGCGCTGTAACTGACTGCAAATCAGTGTGACGAGTGCCCCTCTTGTCTTTCTTGTCGCAAATGTATTTACGTTCTAATATAATATTTTCACATGAAAACCACTAAGATACTGCATAAAGCTATTATTTTTATTATTTAGTTTGTGTGCTTTTGTAAATATTGCAGACCTAGTTTGAAAGCCAGAATAGTGAGAACTTTTTAAAATATGTTTACAAATAAGGTTTAAATGTTCCAATATACCGGAAATTTTAGTACTTACAGCTCCCAATTACTCGAAAGACTTCAAAATAATAACCCTATACAAGTATAGATTAAATAAATCAAAGTGTAAGTATCAAGAAATAACATTAACCGATGAAGCGGAGAAAGTGTGGGAATGTTTTGGGAAGGAAATGTTCGTAATTTCAACAATTGCTGGCCTAACAGTTCAGGTTGTAAATACATTTCAAAATCAGGGGGCAAAAAAGTGTTCGGTATATATACAGTACGTGCGATTTCAGAGTTAAAAACATACATTCTTTTACAAAAAAAGTACCCAGTGTTTCTGCAGATTTGGGTCTTCGGGGAATCTACGAGTATAAAGGACAACTTACTGTACGTTCCTTTGCGTTGTTGGAATGATTTGTACAGCCTTCGGCCTCACAGCATGGCACTTTAACAGAACTCACCACAGTAGAGGAGCAAAATGGATTCTACTCCATAGCGTCAGCATTTTTTCTGCTGCGTCAGCAGGTTAACAAACCGTGACGTCACGACCACGTGCTATTGTTTGTAAACAAAGCAACTTGCTTGGCCACGTGCTTTTTTGACAGCTGTCAAGCTGACAACTGCCATCATTAACTACGTGGGCACCGAATTTTAAACAACAGAGCATCGCTAACCTTAGTGCTGCCATCTAAACGGGGCTAAACCTCACTGTTGCCACCTTATGCATGTGGTGGCACGGTATTGGAAATCCACGTGCTTCTTGATATCTGTTAAGATGATAGCTGCCATCTTTAATCACGTGGATTTTAAACATGTGAACGAGGGATAACCTCAGTCCTACCATCTTGACCTCACTGTTGCCACCTTATGCACGTGGTGGCCGGAAATTTAAAAAAGACATGCATTTTTGACAACTATTAAGATGACTCCTGCCTTCTGTAACCACGACGGCATGATTTTTAAACAAGTGAACATGGTTTACCTCAGTGCTGCTATCTTGACGGAGCTAAACCTCATTGCTGCCACCTTATGCACGAAGTGGCGCGGAATTTAAATTCATTTTGACGGGAATTAGCAACGCCGCGGAATTTGAGGACCTAGCCAGGGGATTTCACCACAGGCAAGCTGCCCTTCTCGACATACCTCTATCTTATAGCAAGCTGCTCTTCTCGACATACCACCATCTTAAGGCAAGCTGCCCTTCTAGACATAAACACCATCTTAAACAAGCTGCCCTTCTCGACATAATTATCTTAGAGAACATAGTTTTAAAGCAACCTGCCCTTCTCAACAGTCTCAGACCTTAACCTTACTGCTGTTATCTTCCCGACAATCCGTATAGCAAAAGGGCTCCTCCTTGCAAAAGTGCTCCTCCTATTCCTCCTTATCCGTTTACAAAAGGGCAAAAGGGCTCCTCCTCATCAACATCTACATGGCAAAACGGCAAAAGGGCTCCTCCACCTCCCGGCAAAAAGGGCTCCTCCTCCTGGCAAAAAGAGCAACTTTTCCTGGCAAAAGAGCTCCTTCTCCTGGCAAAAGGGCAAATGGGCACCTCTTCCTGGCAAAAACACAAAAGGGCTATTCCTCTTCCTCCTCTTCCTGGCAAAAGAGCAAAAGAGCATCTCATCCTGGCAAAAGGGCTCCTCCTCCTAGCAAAAGGGCTCCTCCTTACAGTTACTGAGGTTACCTCAATCCCTCTTCCTACGGACAGATGCCTTCCTGCGCAAATAGATTTGAACGTCACATCACAAAAATATACTTACGTTATGTAGCGTTGTCCTCAGCGCATAAGTTTTTCGATTGAGGAGGAGGCGGTAAGGAGAAGGTAATACATTTTTATTGTAATCAGCATGCAAAAATATTGTAGGATAAGAAATGATGTATCCGACAAGACAAAACGGGTTCAATCTAGTTATAGAATACTATTAGCAAAAATAAAGAATTGACATGCTAATGCTGTATGTCTTCATCCGACAAGACAAAACATGTTGACAATTAAACAGAATAACTTTTAACGCTACTATGCTCTATGTTTCGATTCAACAAGACAAGTTGAATCCTGCTACAATATTAGCACACACTAGAATTGATTGTAGAACAAGCTGATGCTCTATGTCTTTATCCATCAAGACAAAACATGTTGACTATCAAACAGAAAAACGTTTAACGCTACTGTGCTGTATTATTCTATTCGACAAGACAAGTTACAATTAGCACACACTAGAATTGATTGCAGAGCAAGACAAAACATGTTAGCTATTAGTGTTTAGAACAGAAAAACTTATAACGCAAAACATTATGAGATTAATCTCTCTGTTGATACAAACGCACTTCTATGCAATCAGCGCGCACACATATAATTGCTAATGTTGTATATCTCTATCCGATGTACTTCTTCTTAATCACTCCAGACAAAAATCATTGCTATTTAGCAGGGGTACCTTTGTCATAAGGAGATGGATTTTGCTAGATTCGAACAAATGCAACATCTGTATAGTGATTTAGTTACCGACGCAGAATAAAATAACATACAACTGCACAGATAAAATTATCTTACTACTTAGCAGGGGATACCTTTGTCCTACACCATATTGTGTTAAGGAGAAAAATTATGGATTCAAACCTTGTTCTAACACAATAAAAATCATGGGACTCAAAATTTTTACAAGGGAGAGGAATAGAAGTGTACTTCCTCTTAAATCAATAATTACTATTATCATGCTGATAAAAATAAACTGTGAGAGGGATCGGAAATATATACTGTTACCCTACCTTAATTTTAGAAACTATTACTCACGCGACACTCTTTTTTAGTCGACAGGTGTTTTGAATTGATGTAACCTCGACGGATTTACTTCTACGAATCGAACCCTCAGCCTCATAAACTAGGACTAAATGCCGACACTTACAACAGGTGTTTTGTGTTTAGAACACTGAATGTCTGATTGATTCATTTTGTGAGTAAAGATTTAAACAGTAGAGTGATTTTATTACCTGCTGTAATTCTTATATGACTAGAATCGGACAAGAGATAGCCACATGCCCTAACCGCGCAGCCAATTGTCTCGGTGTTGCAATAGCAACGCTACTTTACAAAATATCACACGGCTAACATACATCTTCCATCATTTGCCTGGCGCGAAAATAAGAAACTACGGAAAAACATATTGCCCTAACCGCGCAGTTAATTTGCTCGGTGATTCAGCTACATTACAAAATATCATTATAGCTAAGATACAACGCAATCATTTGCCTGGTGTGAAAATAAGAAACCACGGAAACACATGCCTTAACCACGCGAAAATAATGAAAATGAAAATCCACAGCCTGTTTCCAGGCATTCGACCGGGCCAGGAATGGAATGAATGAAGCCCCAATCTAGCGGCGAGGATAGGAATTGTGTCGGCTGCCGAACCCTGTCGCACTCCTCTGGGGCAATTATTAATGAATGACAGATGAAATGAAATGCTATTGGAGAGTGTTGCTGAAATGAAAAATGACAGGGAAAACCGGAGTACCCGGAGAAAAACCTGCCCCGCCTCCGCTTTGTCCAGCATAAATCTCACATGGAGTGACAGGGATTTGAACCATGGAACCCAGCGGTGAGAGGGCAGCGCGCTGCCGCCTCAGCCATGGAGGCTCTTTATCGAAAATAATGTTGATCTAGTATCGACACACTCATATGTACGGAAGTTCCGGTACCTGCATACAACTTCCGGAGCCGGTTTTTTAATGGAGGGGGAATTCATCATCTAAGGATACTGAAAATGAAAACCTACGACCTGTTTTCCAGTCACTGACCGGGTCAGGGATGGAATGAATGAAGCAGATATAGGCTATGGTCAGAAGTACGCTGTGTTGTTAAGGAGACAGCGGAAAAGCATATTCCCATGAAAAAACAAAAAGAAGGCCAAATGGTTATTGGGTGAAGCACTACAAATAGCAGAAGAAAAAGGAATGCAAAAATGAAAGGGGAAAGATCGAAGATGTCTAAATTAAATGCAGAGTTTCAGAAACTAGCTAGAAGAGATAAGAATGCCTTTTTGAATGTACAATGCAAGGAAGATGAGGAAAATAACAGACTGGGTAAGACAAGAGATCTTTACATAAGAATTGGAGACATCAGAGGGAAATTCCAGGCGAAGATTGGAATGATAAAAGATAAAAATGGAAAAGATCTTACTGAAGCAGAGGAGATTAAAGAAAGGTGGAATGAATATGTAGGCAATTTGTATAGGAAAGAGCGGAATACTCCTGATGATGAAGTTACTCTGTTGTCAGAGCCAGAACCAGATATCCTAGAAAGTGAGGTCAAGTGGGCCCTAGAAAGTATTGCAAACAATAAGGCAAGTGGTTATGATGGAATCCCAGCAGAACTGTTCAAAATCCTGGGAGAGGATGCTGTGAAAGTGCTGCATTCAATATGTCAGCAAATATGGAAAACCCAACAGTGGCCAAAAGATTGGAAAAACTCAGTGTTCATCCCAATTCCAAAGAAGGGCAGCGCTAAAGAATGTTCAAACTACCGAACAATCGCACTTATATCGCATGCTAGTAAGGTTATGCTCATGATCCTGCAAAATAGGCTTCGGCAGTATGTAGATCGAGAACTACCTGAAGAACAAGCCGGTTTCCGCAAAGGCAGAGGAACCAGAGATCAAATTGCTAATATTCGCTGGATTATGGAGAAAACAAGAGAATTCCAGAAAGACCTATACTTATGCTTTATTGACTATGCTCAAGCCTTTGACTGTATCGACCACAATAAATTGTGGCAAGTACTCAAGACTATGGGAGTACCAGATCATCTTATTTGCCTTATGAGAAATCTCTACTCTGATCAAGAAGCTACGGTGAGAACCCTATATGGAACAACTGAATGGATCAAGATTGAGAAAGGTGTACGTCAAGGCTGCATATTGTCACCTTACTTATTCAACTTATATGCAGAGTATGTGATGAGGAATGCCAAATTAGATGAAACAGAAACTGGAGCTAAAATTGGTGGGATACATATAAATAACCTTAGATATGCTGATGACACCACCCTGTTGGCAGAAAGTGAAGAACAACTTAAGTATCTACTAATGGTGAAAGAAGAAAGTGCAAAAGCTGGACTGAGGTTGAATGTCAAGAAAACAAAGATCATGGCAACTAAACCTATCACCTCCTGGCATATAAATGGTGAAACAATGGAGGTTGTTCCTAGTTTCATCTACTTGGGCTCCAAAATAACACCTGACGGCGATTGCAGCCATGAAATTAAGAGACGCTTGCTCCTTGGGAGGAAGGCAATGGACAACCTTGATAACATTTTCAAGAGTAGACACGTAACTTTAAGAACGAAGATTCATATAGTGAAGGCTATGGTCTTTCCAGTAGCAATGTACGGAAGTGAAACCTGGACAGTAAGAAAGGCTGAGCGTCGAAGAATAGACGCATTTGAACTATGGTGTTGGAGAAAACTCCTTATAGTTCCGTGGACTGCGAAGAGGTCTAATAAGTCCATATTAAAGGAAATCAAGCCAGGCTGTTCACTGGAAGGTCAAATACTCAGACAAAAACTAAAGTACTTCGGTCATATTATGAGAAAATATGCTTCACTGGAAAAGACCTTAATGCTGGGGAAGACTGATGGTAACAGGAGAAGAGGGCGACAACGGATGCGGTGGATTGATGGCATCAAGGAAGCCATGGCTCTCAATTTAGAAAGACTTCGGAAAATAGTTCATGACAGGAAGAAATGGCGCACTTTGGTCTATGGGGTCACGGAGAGTCGAAAGCGACTAACAACAACAACAACAACAACAACAACAACAACAACAACGATGGGGTCGCCACTCCCAAAGTGATTTATTAATGACTGATAGATGCTATGAAATGAGAATGGAGAGTGTTGTTGGAATGAAAGATGACAGGGAAAACCGCAGTACCCGGAAAAAAACCTGTCCCGCCTCCGCTTTGTCCAGCACAAATCTCACATGGAGTGACATCTAAGGATACTAACGTTCCTATTTTCATTTCCATGACTAACTACAAATAATTCATCTTCATCCGTACCATTACTGGGAAACATCTTCATGATTACTAACAGAATTTACATTCAAGTATTGACACAATACTTTCATCTCTTATCTCCGTTCTTGCTAGCTGTACACTGAAGAGTGAAATACTACCCTATTAAAACTTTTATCGATAGAATGCCAGTTTAAACCCTTGAAAACATTCTTCGCCACAGTGCGATCTAATAGAAAGATGCCAACCTGCAGCAATGTCATTTCAACACATAAAGTCAAGCCAGGTCTAAAGTTCTTTCTTTCCTTTCACATCCTGCAAGACAAGGTCGTCCAAAGAGGGCAATAATCTAAAAGAGGAGAGGGTGTACTTTACAGTCGCACTTAGGAAGGAAGTGTCAACGATTCCAAGAATTGGGGCGTCTCAGCAACACAGTTCCTCCATACGTATCAATAGGCCAGCCGTACTGCAATGCGTTCAGATCATAGAGAACCTTATGAGCGGCTCGTAACTTAAGCTTTCTCCTATTGGTGGCTAAGTGTGCTGCCATGCGTTCGCCATACAGTAGAACCTCTCGTAGCCGAAACAAAGGGGGGAAGAGGGTTTCAGAAAATCAAAATTTCAGATAGTTATTGAATATCATTTCTAGAGGTTAAGAATCGTTCTCTGGAGCTTTAGACAAAAGTAATGAAGACAATATGCTACATATATAGTACATTGTTGACAAAGTATTTCAATACTGGAAGTCCGAACTACTCAACTGTATTTACAGAACAAAATGATGTTCGACAGTGCAGTGCAGTAAGTATACAGTACGCCCTACAATTTTTATTCTGAAAAAGTCTTCTATATTCCTTTATTTTTTCTTTTCTTGTCTTTTGCTATCCACTATGCCATGCCACCATTTCATTAGCAGAACGTCAAAATAACATAAAAAAATTATGTTTCTTTAATTCATTTTTGTAATATAAAAATTTTCCGATCGTTTCGATATAGCGGTATTGCAGTTAAAAGCGTTTCGGATAACGGAGGTCTTTCTTACTGTAGTCCTAATGCGCTGTCGTTCAGAGATCCAGTCAAGGTCACTAGATCACCAGTAACTGAACGGGTATCAGTCTTTGGCTCGATAACAACAAACAACATGAAGGATGGGATCGCTCATTGCTGTATATTATAATTTTTCATTCTGGTGGTTGTGCAGTTCTGCAAATCGTATTATGAAGCCGCGCCTGGTGTGTATATTTACTATCCTCAACATAAACGAACTAATTAAACATGGGTAAAGGCACGACTTTTTTTGCATTAATTTAGGTTCGACTTCGCGAAAAGGAAACAATTCTTCGCGTTATTTCACGAAATAGGGTTGACCCCATCGCTTTAATATCGCTTTAATCCTTTCCTAAAGTTATTCATAAAAAGTTTAACTCTTGAGATTTGTGAATTATTTATGTGAAAGATAAATAAAGACAAGCAATATTGATAATTATAATAATAATCGTATGGCCTCAGCTACCGTGTGCAGACATTTTAATTTGACGCCATCTGGCTGTTTGCTCGTCAATTTCGACGTTCCGTTTTACTCCAGGCCCACTAAATGGCAGACCGAGTAAACCGAAACTCTCTTGGGCGTCTATGGCCGAGATTTAATGAATTTTGTCGGGTAAACACCAAATGTGTCACCAGAGATCTTTTACATGCTGACATCGTACGACATGGAGTGTCGAATGGACTTTCTTCCGCCCTTCAAAAATCCGACTACCTCTGCCGGGTTTGAACCCGCTATCTTGGGATCCGGAGGCCGACACTCTACCTCTGATCCACAGAGGCAGCTAGCAATATTGATAATCATTCATTATTCCTAATCGAGATTACATAACAAATTACTCTTCCACCCTACATGGCCATAGCTTTCACACTATATAGCCATACCATTAAGGGATTTTATAGAATATTAATATGAAGAGATACTTCTGTCGAAGTGAGAAATCCTTATTCTGTCTTCTGTTTCCTTTCACACATGTGATAATGGAATACAATTTCAAGATCGTTATTTTCCATGAATTTCGCTGCGTTTTCGCACTTATCGCAAAATAAGGAAATTTTGCTTTAAACTGGCCTTGTCGCTTTAATTCGTTGTAGTTCACGAAAACAAAATCACTAATTTCTTAACCAGAATCATATGATTCGTTAAAATGTTTCAAAATCGTTTCATAGAATTTTTGTCGCGCTTATCGTTAATGCGAAAAAATTGTGCCTCTATACATGTTTTTTTAATTTGCTGTACGTCGTACCGTCAAAGATATGTCTGATGGCGACGATGGGATAGGAAAGGGCTAGGAGTGGGAAGGAAGCGACCGTGACCTTAATTAAGGTACAGCCCCAGCATTTGCCTGGTGTGAAAGTGGGGAAACCACGGAAAACAATCTTCAGGGCTGGCGACAGAGCGGTTCGAACCCACTATCTCCCAGATACAAGTTCACAGCTGCGCGCCTCTAATCGCACGACTAACTCGCCCGGTAAAACAGAATATATTTTAAACATAAATTTAGAGGATTCTGTGGGATGTGCTATCTACACTACTCGGTTGTGTTAATCCTAGCGTTCGCCTCTTCGGAAAGGAGGGCCTATGCTATTGTCAACAGCCGAAATTGTATACAAAACTTCGTTGTAAGGGGTATTAAATCGGCATTAACTTAACTTATTCCGGATTCTTGTGGACTTGAAGTTATTTAAACAATATTAGATGACAGAGAAACCAGATATCTACTGGGCGACATATGATGAGTTTACAATTAATTTTGTCCGGTAAGCACCATACATGTCATCAGAGACCTATACGAGAATTTATTTATTTACTAGCAGGTGCCCGCGACTTCGCCCGCGTTTATTAATTCAACCGCGTTAGATTTGTCTAAACCCCTTAATTAAATGCAAAAGAAAAACTATATTTATTAACAAACATCGTTTTCACTTTTAATATAGGTCGTTTTCTATTTTAATATTTCACCCGCTTTCAACCCCCAACCGTAGGGGTGTTTTACCCTACAGTTTTCTTTCCCAAACAGTAAGTCATACGACTATCATGTTTGGTTGAGAGTTATGCTGGAATATGCACACGTACTGTACATCCATGCTCTCGGTCATTTTGGACATTCCTTTCACCCTTGTAACCCCCATCCCGACCGGGAACGAACTTTGGCTCAAACGATATCCAGAGTGTCATGGTTCATCTCAGCTACCCCAAAGACTATGAACTCGCCACTAATATCGGTCATTTTTCGGATTTTTACATTTTACCCCTTCCTTTAGAGGTGGTAGGGGTTTCTTGCAGATATTAAGCTATATGTGTATCTAGTTTGGTTGAGAGCTATGCTGAAACAGACACACACATTCACCCGTAATCTCTGTCATTTTCGACATTTTCTTTCTTCACTCCTTCACAACCCCTATGCCATGGGGACTAAACTTGGACTTTTTTAATATACCGTTTATAGAAGAAGATGATGAGTTTTAGGAAACACATCATAATCTTTACAAACTTTTGGTTAGGCTACCCGCTGATCAGACTTGTCATGCTGTTTACTTACCTTTCCCTATTTTCTTTTTTTTTTCACCCTTCTCACCCCTATGCCGAACTACCCATCAGATTTCGTTCAAACCACTTCCTAAACCCTCCCAGGGGTAATAATAATAAATAATTGTGACATTTTCTGTGAAATAGGTACAGTAGTTTTTGAGTCCATTCGAGACATACATACAAACAAATATTCATTGATATATATAGATTTATTTATTTATTTATTTATTTATTTATTTATTTATTTATTTATTTATTTATTTATTTATTTATTTATTTATTTATTTATTTATTTATTTTAGACTGATCTCTCACTTTTCAACTAAGTGAAAGACCTGTGCCAGTAGATTTACTGTCATGTGTAAGACCCCTCTTTCTTAGAGAAAAACTTTCACACTCCATTGTATCTCAAATACACAGAAATTGATGAGACTTAAACATATAATGTTATTATATTACTTGTTCCCTCCGTGAATCATTGATAGAGTGTCAGCCTTCCGATTCCAAGACTGTAAGTTCAAACCTGGCAGAGGTAGCCGGATTTTTGAAGGGCGGAAGAACGTCCAGTCGCACTCCATACTGCTTTAAGGTGTCGTCATGAGAATGATCTCTATTGTGACACATTTGGTGTTTATTAAACAAAATGAATTTAAACTTGGCAAAGGTAGCCCAAACAATTCTGGTTTCTCTAATATCTGGTCGCGGAAAACAGAACGTCAAAACTGATACAAGAGGCAGCCTAAATGACGTAAAATAGATCTGCCTGCACATGGTAGATGAGGTCATACAGTGATTGATGATGATGATTATATTATTATTATTATTATTATTATTATTATTATTATTATTATTATTATTATTATTATTATTATAAAACCGGTTGGTGCACAAATATATCTCGGTATTTAAACTCAACAGTTTCATCAACATGCTACAATAGTCTAAAATCAACTCCCTCACTCTTCGGCTCTCCATTTTATGGAGAGTTTTGGCCTCCGTCACAGTTTCCGCCCACACAGTCCTATCTTGAGCCTTTCACCTCCAGTCGCAGGCATGGAACTCTTCAAATTCTCTTCCATCACCAAGCGAGCATTCGTGTGCCTACCCTATCAGTCTTCCGAGTTTTGCTAGTAGGTAACCTCTTCCCAGTACGGTATTGTCTATCCTCTCGATATGCCCTGGCTGCTGGATTTTTTTTTACAATTTATCTAATTTCTTATTATCAGTCAATTAGATGTTACACCCTATCTCTTTGTATCACTTCCCACCACTTATATCCTACTGAATATTATACGTTTGCAAATATTTAATATTTTCAGAGGCTCCACGAATTGACTCCGTGCAAAACAATTGATTTCATCAAAAATTCTTCGTCAATAAAAGTATTCTTCTTCTTTCCTGGCCTTTCTCTCATTATCTGTGATGGACACTAATGTGGATTAAGCCTAGCTTTACAGCCGGATGCCTTTCCTGACGCGATACCTTTTCAGATAGATCCCCCATCCAGGTTCCAGAAAGAGCATTGCACATTCCAGGGATCATTAATGAACAAGGGGAGTGTATATATGAGGACTTGCAGAAGGCAGAAGTTTTCAGTCAGCAGCACGTAAAGATAGTTGGATATAAGGAAGTAGAGGAGGTAACAAATACTGGTGAAGTAGGCCTACTGAAATTTACCTACACTAATAAATATATTTACAAAAAGATACAGAAGTTGAAAGCTAGAATAGCAGCTAGGATTGATAAGATTTGATATACTTATGGCCGGTTTCACCAAGCTTCGTTTATGAATTTGACGACTGTTTAACTTTGACGATTCGTTTATCGTCCATTTTTTCGTTTCTTCAATGTCTGTTTACTTTGACGATCGTCAAACGCACCGTCAATTTTGACGCGCCGATTTTCGACCTTCAAATATGACGATTCGTTTAAAATGGTGTGTCCGTGTTGTAAACATTGCAGTGTTCAATAGTAGTTGGAAATTATAGATCTCTTTTAAAGTGTTTTAAGCGTTCCGACATTTTACAGGAAGTGTTAAAGCATTTCACAGAACGTTATTTAGAAGATCATGAATGTGGGAGACAACTTTGATGCTGAATTACTGTATATAGAATTATTGGAAAATCTGGAACCTGAACGTGCAATTTCTGACCGCAATGATCATTTCTTCTCAATGGATGACTTCAATTTTGTAACTAGGTACAGACTTTCCAAGAGAGTAGTACTGAAACTTTTAGAGCAAATTGAAAATAGACTGGAATATCCTACTAATAGAAACCGTCCGTTAACACCGATACAACAACTACTTTTAACTCTACGTTTTTATGCTACTGGTTCTTTTCAATTGGTACTAGCAGATGTGAATAGTGTATCTAAATCAACAATTTGTCGCTATATTAGAAAAGTTTCCGAAGCAATTGGTTCCTTGAGACCCCTGTATGTGAATTTTCCTGAAGGTGACGAAGCTCGTTCAGTTATTCGCGATTTTTATATGATAAGCAACTTCCCTGGAGTAATAGGTGCCATCGACTGCACACATATACCTATACTGTCTCCTGGTGGACATAATGCAGAAGTTTTCCGCAACAGAAAGTCCTATTTCTCAATTAATGTACAGACTATTTGTGATGCTAATTTACAAATAAGGAATATTGTTGCTAGATGGCCTGGATCGGTTCATGACAGTTTTATTTTTGATAATTCTGAAATAAGAATGAAATTTGAGACGGGAAGAATCCAAGACGGACATCTCCTAGGGGATAATGGATATCGGCTAACACGTTTTCTTCTTACGCCATTCTTAAATCCACGAAATCAAGGCGAGGAAAACTACAACATAGCCCATATTAAGACAAGAAACACTGTTGAACGACAATATGGAGTATGGAAAAGGAGATTTCCGGCCTTATCACTGGGTTTAAAAACAACAGTAACAACGTCTTTGTCTGTCATAGTGGCTACCGCTGTGCTACATAATATTGCTATGCAAACAAAGGAAGATGAACCCCCGGAAGATGAAGTACTCCATCACTATCTAGAAGAAAAAAGACGACTTAACAGGAATTATTTAGTCTTTGAGGAAATTAATGTAGGCCTACCTGGCTTAGCTGATCAAGATGGTCCTCCAGTTGTTAATCGGAACAGAATCGTTGAAAACCATTTCCGTTAAGACACTGCTTTAAAAGTGGAATACATTTAAAACACACGAGTTCTGTATCACTAATATTACAAAAACAAGCACACACTTTGTTTTCTATAGCATATAACAGGCAATATTTAATGTGCCTGTATGTTTGTTACTAATAGGTCATTGGTTAATAATGTTACTTAAGTTTATAGGTTAACACATTCGTAGATCATTATTATTATTATTATTATTATTATTATTATTATTATTATTATTATTATTATTAAATTTTGTCTATTGTTTCTTCAAATAAAAGGAAAGTTTTGCCTCTAATACTGCACTTCTCAGTTTTTCATTTTCATTTTCTTGCTTAATTTTTTCGGTTTCTTTTTTCATGTGTATTAAGGCTAGTTCTTCGTTATGCCTTAATTGCAGCATGTCTAATTCTTGCTTGCAGAGATCCCTTCTTGCTTCTGACAATTCAATAACTTTTTCACGAGCTTTCAATGCTTCTGATTTCTTTGTCTTCTTAAAAGAAGGCCGGTTTCTTGATGCCCACGATATCTTGCTACCGCTAGTTGATGGTGGAAGGTCATGGATTGTATTCGGAACCGTTTCTTCACTGGTAGGAATAAGGATCTCTGTACTAGGTTCTTCTTCAAACGTCACCAGTACATTGCATGGTTCAATAGTGTTGCTACTGGATGCAGTTAGGCCTATGTATGCAGAGTCGCTATCCAAGTTGTTGGGAAGAGGCTCTACTTGGTCCCTGATTATTTCTTGGAGTTGTGATGATGTTTGATCTAATGAAGAGGTTACAGCAACTCCACCTCCAGTTTTAAACATATTCACCTTATCCTGGCATCTTTTTTGCTTAGCCCTTCTTTTGAAGTTGTCATAAAACATTTTCAGTTGTTTCACTGACCTCTTACAAAGAAATTCATGAGAATTAAAACAATTTGCTAGTTCTATCCACGCTTTCTCTTTATCACGCAACGTTATGCCATCGGTTTTCTTGTTTTCGATCGTCTCTTTCCTTTCGGCAACAAGACTCACGAACAAACTCTTCTCGTCTTCAGAGAATTTGGATCCTCTCTTCTTTGACGAAATATTATTATTATCTTCCATTTCTGAGACCACTCTTACAACAGAAAATTAAATTACAAAACAAGTCTATTTTCAAGCACGGCTCAGTACTTCAATTATTAATCGAGAAATGGCAATCCGAACGTACGATAAAACTCGATATATCGCGATATAACGTCGTTTTGAAATGCGAGATCGTGTCAAAATAAACGGAGCGTCTATTCCAGCTCACTAGTGATGATGAAATGTAAAAGGTTTTGACGAAGCGTCAAAAAGAAACGGGTCGTCATTTTTGACAGCCGTCAAGCATATTATGACAAAGCTTGGTGAAACCGGCCATTAGTCTAATACAATGGCTTGGTATATAGTGCCGTATCTGAATTATGTATTTGATTACTGTTTGCCTGAAAGAACTATACCAAGTGAACGGAGAGTTAGTATAGAAGTTCCCGGGTAAAGAGAAACGGTGATAAGCATAAAGGCGGATAGTTACAGGCCAGACAGCTTGACCTGTGTTGCATGCAAACTATGGGAAAGCATACTTTCTGATTATATTAGAAATTACTTCTTTTTAGATCTTGCTTTAGGTCGCACCGACACAGATAGGTCTTATGGCGACGATGGGAGAGGAAAGGGCTAGGAGTGGGGAGGAAGCGGTCGTGGCCTTTAAGGTACAACCCCAGCATTGTGTGAAATTACTAACTGGTTTGATAGAAGGCATTTCGGGTTTCGGAAAGGTTATTCCAGTGAAGCTAACATACAGGATTCCAGCAAGATATTTTATATTCAAGAGGTCATATGGTCTGTATCGCTGATGACCGATCCACAGCTTTTGATAGAGTAGGTCAGGGGAGACGAAAATGAGGGCTACTGGACTAGAAAAAAGAGTGGTTGAATGAGGGGCTAAATTTCTCAAAAACAGAACTCAGAGAATTTGAGTAGGTGAGGCATTATCTGACCCTGTAACGATTAAGAGGAGGGTCCCGCAGGGAAGTATTATTGGACCTTCATGTTTTCTTATGTAAGTTACATAATTTATATGAGTAAAGAAATAGAATCACAGATAAGGTCTCTGGTAACACCCCAATTAGAGTGTGGTTCCACTGTATGGTACCCACACCAGGATTACGTGATACCGGAACTGGTAAAGATCCAAAGGAAAGCAGCACGATTTGTTCTGAGTGATTTTCGACAAATGAGCAGTGTTACGAAAATGTTTCATACTTTGGGCTGAGAAGACTTAGGAGACAAGCTGCTCGACTAAGCGGGATGTTCCAAGCTGTCAATGGTGAGATGGCGTGAAATGACATTAGTAGACGAATAAGCTTGAGTGGAGCTTTTAAACGATCATGATATGAATATAAAGTTGGAATTCAAGAAGACAAACTGGGGCAAATTCGGTATATATTTATTGGAACAGGAATTAGGAAGTGGAATAATTTATCAAGGGATGTGTTCGGTAAATTAATAAGTTATTTGAAATCATCAAGGGATATGTTCGGTAAATTTCTAAGTTCTCTGAAATCATTAAAAAATGTCAGGTAAACAATTTTTAGGGAATCTGTCACCTGGGCGACAGTCCTAAGTACAGTTCAATACTGATTGATTGATTGATTGATTGATTGATTGATTGATTGATTGATTGATTGATTGATTGATTGATTGATTGATTGATTGATTGATTGATTGATTGATTGATTGATTGATGTAGTGTAGAAAATTACAAACTAGAGAATCAATACTTCTCAATATCAACGTTAATATTTAGCATTGTCCGTTATCACTATAGAGTTAGCGAGCGATGCTTTCCTGACGTACTGACGACAGTTGTCCATATCCACTCGTTAAACGATGTACACTATTGGTTAGGATCCATCAGATAGATACCTGAAATACCTTATTCAGTACTAATTCGGCCGGGATCAAAAAGGTACAGTACTAAATTTGGTCCAAACTATGATGATTTCAGGCCCTCTTTGTGCAGTAAACTGTATCTATTCATTTTATCGAGTTCGCGTCGGTATTACGTGCTTTTATATATACTGTTCTCCAACTAATTAGAAAGCACATACACGGTGGTAGAGAACAATTCATACCAAAAGTTTCCAGCAACAGCCGACGTTTAGCAAGAAATGGTGAATTGAAACTAATTGAAATGAAAAGGTTTTACTCATCAACGATGAAAGAAAGCACAATGCCAATTTTTCTAAAGAGCAAAACTTGAAATATTAATGCAGTGCAAATAAAGTGAGCTATTGGTTGATTAAACCTTCAAGAGTTCTCCTAAGATCTTTCATCAACTTTTTACAGTGCATGATTTTCTTAATGACCATTGCTTTCAGCTTGCTTTCTGTCCGTTACCAGGAAAGGCTTGTACGAAAAATATCTGAGTTTCACTTTTTTCCGATACGGGCGCGTGTAGACTTCGAAAACGCTATTTACACTGAAATACCAACACCATGGGAAGATACTGATATTAAATGTTGTAGATTTCATTTAGAACGATAATGACTGTGATGTATAACAGAAGCTATAGGCCTTCTTAGAAGAACAATTCAGAAATTGGAGAATTTCTTACATACCTTTTCGACATTCCATTCCTAATACCCCAAGAAGTGGATGAGTGATTCACAGAAGACTTGATGAGCATTCATTTCCAATATCAAGAAGTGCAGAAATTTACCGATTATATGCCAGAAGAGTACATAACGCCTGATACTCTCCCGTCAGAATAATGTGCCGAATTCGCCACGACAGGAAGAACGACAAACAGTTGTGAACCATTTCATGCACCGCTCACCCTAACATTTATCAGTTAAAAGATGATCTAAAAGGACACTTACATACAAATGAGAAGACCAGCAGCAACAAAATGAAGACAAGCCCAATGAAAGAAAGGACAAATGTATAAAAACAAAACAAATATACCCTACTCTTTGAATGTATGTTAATCGACAATGAAAATCAATGTACCTATATATTAGAACTATAATTTCATACCTGTATATATCATGTCTAGAAAACAAAAAGAACATAAAACCCCTATATACTTTAATCTTTGAAAGTACATTATCCCTCAATAAAAATCAATGCATATATTAAAAATATAAGTTCATCCTTGTGTACATTATGTTTAAAAAAACCTATATACCCTACTCCTTGAATGTATATTATCCCACAATGAAAATCAATGTATATTATTAAATCTATAAATTAATACTTGCATATATCATATCTAACAACATTTTGTAAATACATGACAATGAAGTAAAACTTAGACAAGAAGCCAAATCCCTCTTCGACCGAATCGAAATGACTATTTTGGCGAAATTTCATTCAATTTTCCGTTCCAAGTGTAATAATGACCATATGCATATTTTTTTAAGTTTCGGTGTCTGTTAGTTTGTCTGAGTTCTTATAACTTGAAAACTACGGAATATATTTCTACCAAACTTCATATTTAGAATCCACCTGTCCTTGGGTAGGTTTTAGGGCCAATATTGTTTCTAAATCCCTGAAGTGTCTGGGGGTTTATACGAAACCGAAACCGTGATTTTGCACTCCCACAAAAGATAGACAGCCAAATTTAAAGGAAATCAATTTCTAAAACATTTTTTTCTCATGTGCATCATTTCGATACGAGAACTAACAAGCGAGATTTCATTAACGGACCGTTTCTCAGTCTAACTTCGAACTTTTTAAAGCTTTTTTTGTCGATTTGTCTGTTCGTAAGTTTGTTGAGTTGTTATAACTGGGAAACTGTTGTATGTATTTCTACCAAACTTCATATCTGCCCTTGGGTGGGTTTTATAGTCAATATTATTTCTAAATCCCGGATTGCTTTGGGGGTTTATTGGAAGTCGAAATAGTGATTTTGTCCGGCTCCATGGCTAAATGATTAGCGTGCTGGCCTTTAGTCATAGAGGTCCCGGCTTCGATTCCCGCCAGTGTACGTAATTTTAACCATAATTGGTTAATTTCACTGGCATGGGGGCTGGGTGTATGTGTCGTGTTCATCCT
Source organism: Anabrus simplex (assembly GCF_040414725.1). Classification (NCBI taxonomy): domain Eukaryota; kingdom Metazoa; phylum Arthropoda; class Insecta; order Orthoptera; family Tettigoniidae; genus Anabrus; species Anabrus simplex. The sequence continues at coordinate 401,219,497 of NC_090267.1, read as the reverse complement.
CATTTCATCCTCATCACAACGCACAGGTCGCCTACGGGCGTCAACTCAAAAGACCTGCATCTGGCGAGCCGAACTTGTCCTCGGACACTCCCGGCACTAAAAGCCATATGCAATTTCACTCTCCCACAAATTATACATGACCAACCTTAATGGAGAACTACCAGCCTTAAGGGAAATCAAATTCTAAAATGTTTTTTCTCCTGTGCACCTTTTCGATAGGAGGTAAACAAGGGAGTTATCATTAATGGAACTGCCTTGCAGGCTGTCATGTCATTTCAAGTTAGGTTAAATAGTTTGACTAACGAGCCATTTTACTTTTTTTCGATAGAATAGATAATAAGGGAGGTTACTGTCAACGATTGGTTTCATAATTCTTCAGCCACGTGCCACCCCCCCCCCCCCCCCCCACCGCCGGTTTAAGATGTACAACAATATGTAACCGAGAAATAGGGAGAATTACGCAAAACTTCGGACCAGAAACTGTATCGTTCAATAAACTCTGTGATCTACTCCATTCTGACTCCACTTTGCTCAGCTTTATCGTACTTCACGTTACTGCCAGGTGCTTTCGTAGAAGAATATCAGTTTAACGGGCAGTGTTAAACTTTTGAATACAGGCATGTAACCTTGCATAAATTCATAAAGGAATCCTGAAATAGATTACCAGTTCCAGTGCGAAGAACGGGTAGGCCTACATATGCTAGTAATCTATACTATAATAATATAATAAAGAGAGAGAGTGCGAATTTTGTGAGTTTGTTTATATTTGGAGGGTAGTCTCAGAAACTACTGGACCAATTCTAAAATGTAATTCACTAATAGAAAGATACATTATCTCAGAGTGCTATAGGCTATATTTTATTTTCAAAACAATTCGAGTGTGGGGGTGACGGGGGGAGATATAAAAAATGATAGGCGAATGTAGGCAAAATATCGAAATCGTACAAGGACGAGACAAAGCTCATTTTAAGCCCCTTGACGCAAAGAACACAACTCGGTAAGCCCTACGGGAGGAAAATCATGTTTTAATGCCCTAAAACCAACCGTTATGGAGATAATGGCACTACACTACCCCTGCGCTAGGAATCCGATAAAGAAATGTACTGCCGTAACCATGGCAACGTCAGCTCCAGGATTCTACAGCAGCGAGATTATGCGTGTACGTTCCGGCATAGCTGCCAACCAAAATTGGTACACATAATTCCTGAGCGAATCTACGGTATATCTCAAAAACGTAACATGTTACAGACGTGAAGTGGTATTTATAATCTCTTTTAAAAATAAAGAAACATGTATTATCTTATTTCGTTTTCGGTAAAAACACTTAGGAGGAGGGGGGGGGGGGGGGAGGGTAAAAAGGACTGTAAAGTGGGTTGGAGTGAATATGTAAGATGAGCATATCTACAGTATATCTCAAAATCTTAACATTTTGCAGATGTGAAAATTGGCATTTTTAATGTTTTACAAATTAAAAAACAGGTATTGTTTGTCCTTGGAAAAACCACTTAACGTGGCGGTAAAAGGGACTGAATTATTTTTATTAAGATACTGATATGACTAAAACTGAAGATGTTACAGACGTCAAAATTGGCATTTGGAGTCTCCTTTAAAATGAAAGAAATACTTATTCATTTGTTTTCGGAAAATCCACTTAAGGGGGGATGAAAGGATTAAAATATTAGTTGAATTATTTGCATGAAGATAGTTATATCCAAAATTACTAAAGATGTTACAGACATGAAAATGGGTATTTAGAATCTCTTTTAAAAATTAAAAAAAAACGCATTATTGAGGGAAAATCAACTGAGGGGGGGGGGGGGTGAGAAATAGGAGTTGAATTATTTTCATGAGGATACAAATATCTCCAAAAATTGAAGACCGAGCTCGATAGCTGCAGTCGCTTAAGTGCGGGCATTATCCAGTAATCGGGAGATAGTGGGTTCGAGCCCCACTGTCGGCAGCCCTGAAGATGGTTTTCCGTGGTTTCCCATTTTCACACTAGGCAAATACCGGGGATGTACCTTAATTAAGGCCACGGCCGCTTCCTTCCAATTCCTAGGCCTTTCCTATCCCATCGTCGCCGTAAGACATATCTGTGTCGGTGCGACGTAAAACAAATAGCAAATAGCAAAAAAAAAAAAAAAAAAAAAACAAAGAAGATGTTGCAGGCGTGATAATTGGTATTTGGAAGCTCCTTTATAAATAAACACGTACTTTTTGTTTTTGGAAAATTCACTTAAGGGGAAATTGGGGGGGGGGGTGGAAAGAATAAAATCGACGAAGAACTTGAACTTTTTATGAGCATACTTGTACCTCAAAACTGAAGATGTTACAGACGTGAAAACTGGTATTTGGAGTCTCCTTTATTCATTTGTTTTCGGAAAATCCACCTAAGGGGATCAAATTACTGGTATTTGAAATCTCCTTTAAAAAAAAGAAACACGATTTTTTTATTTTCGGAAAACCACTTAGCAAAGCAAAGTCACCTCCGTACAGGCCATGAAGGCCCTTGGAGGAGTGAAAGGTAAAGGCTTCGACCATTGTTAACCTCGGCACATGATGGGGTAGAGTGGTTAGCTCTACGCCCGGCCGCCTTTGCCCCCAGGAATTAACCAGGTACTCATTTTTGGTGTAGGCTGAGTGAACCTCAGGGCCATATGCACCTCCGGAATTGGGAATATCGTTTCTTAAATTTTACGACTTCCTGACGGGGATTCGAACCCACGTCCTTCCGGACGAACCGAGCACGCCTTTACCGCCTCGGCCAGGCAGCCCCTGGAAAACCACTTAAGGGGCTGAAAAGAATTGAAAATGCAGGTGAATTTTTAAAATGAGTACCGGAATATCTACAGGAACTTGTTACAGACAAGAAACTTGGTACATGGAAATTCCTTTAAAAAATAATGAAGAATGTCTTTTTTTGTGTGTGTTTTCGGAAAATCCACTTACGTGGGGGTGAGGAAGGGCTGTTAAAGGGGTTTACAAGAGTTTCTGGGGTAAGTGAAACTCAATTTTTCTGTGAGTTTTTATACTTTAGGGATTTTCATATAATGTTTTAGTACAATGCCGAGGAACGATTACTTTTATCAAAGTACGAAATCCACGTGAGAGAAGCCGCGGGTAACTGCTAGTAATAAAGAAAATCGTAACGGCCGTGTGTCTGTACATTGATTATTTTGGCGAAATTCTTATAACTTGAAAACTACTGGATATATTTCTATCAAACTTCATATTTCGAGTCCACCTGTCCATGGGTAGGTTTTAGGGCCAATATTGTTTCTAAGTCCCTGAACTGACTGGGGGTTTATACGAAACCGAAACCGTGATTTTGCACTCTCACAAAATATACTCAATCAAAATTGTTATCAATTTCTAAAACTTTTTCTCATGTGCATCATTTCGATACGAGGATTAATAGGGGAGATAACATTAATGGACCGTTCTTCAGTTTAAGTTCGACCGAACTTAGCCTAAAAGCGGGAGCGTGTGCGGTACCTTTCTTATAACTGCAAAACTACTGGAAATATTTTAACCAAACTTCATATTTAGCATCCCCTATTCAAAGGAATGTTCCAAGGTCCATAGCATTTCAAATACCCAGAGTGGACTGGGGGTTTATAGGAGACCGAAATATTGATTTTACTCTCCCACAAAATATACCAGACCAACCTGGATGGAAATCGATCATCCTTGATGAAAAATCCATTTATAAAACTTTTTCTCATATGCACTTTTAAGATAGAATGATTAATAAGCGAGATATCATTAACGGACGATATTACAGACTAAGTCCAGTGGACATAGCCCAAAAGATGTTGTACGTGGAGCAGATTGTTTATCTTTATAAATGAAATCGTAACTGCTGTGTGTCTGTACATTGACTGTTTTGGTGAAATTTTCGTTCAATTATCCGTTTCAGGTGTGATAAGGACCATCTGTATGTAACTTATTTTCTCTTTGGTGTCTGTTTATCTGTTTGTTTATCTGAGTTCTTATAACTTGAAAACTACTGAATATATTTCTACCAAACTTCATATTTAGAATACACCTGTCCTTGGGTATAGTTTAGGGTCAATATTGTTTCTAAATCCCTGAACTGACTGCAGGTTTATGCGAAACCGAAACCGTAATTTTGCACTCCCACAAAAAATACACAACTAAACTTAATGGAATTCTACCTTCTGTCATGTTATCTCATTGTGGTTTACAGGGTTTAAGTAAAGAGCCATTTTACTCTTTTCGATAGAACAGATAATAAGGGAGGTTTTCGGCAATTATTGATTTCATGAGTGTTCAGCCACTCCCGGTTTCAGCTGAACAACACTATGTAACCGAGAAGTATGGAGAATTACGCAGAACTACAGACCAGGAACTGTACAACTCATCATCCTCATTCTATCTCCACTTTGTTCAGTTTATATCGTACTTTACGTTAGACTACTGCCACTAGCTTTTGTAGACATCAGTTTAACATGCCGTATTAAACGTTTGAATACAGGGATGCAACTTTGCATCAATTCATGAAAGAATCATGAAATCCATTACCAATTCCCTTGCGAAGAACGAAGTCTCCCTGGCATGAGATACGGTATTAACGTCAAGAAGGCTCGCCATAACCCATCCGGGTGTGGAATGAAAACTTTAACCCACCAACCAAGAACAATTTACCAGAGAAAAAATGTCAGAGAAAGTATCTGTATCAATGAACACACTGCAATTGATAAGAACACAGTCATATGAATGTATTCTAAAACCATAGCACAGACTGACTACGCTTTCTTTAGTGTAGCATTTTTAATTAAATATTACGAAGTAGTACCGGTAAGTGAATATATAGTCTGTGGATTGTTTAACTCCTAGTACACTGACTACTCAGAAGTTTAAGAAGTCTGGACTGAAGTTTATTGACACAAGTGTAGAATAATATATTGGAAGTGGAAAGTGTTTGCAGGAGATTTTATTTGTAAATCTTGTGTTTTAGTAATATCTTCTGTATGATCTGGAGTGTGGTGATAGAATATTTTATTTGTATTCCATGTAACTGCCTAACCTGTACATTGTAAACATTTTTGTAACATATGGTATTTGTAACTAGTAGATTACATTTCTATATAACTGGAACATTCCAGAAAGTTGTGACACGAATTTTTGAACAGGGTGTGTTGGCCTTTGTTAGTTAGGCATTCGAGACATATGTTCTTAATATTCTGGAAATGGAAGAATCGCGATCGTTTGTGTTCGAGAAAATGGTTCAAAGATCGCGACCGCAGAAAGTGTTGTGATTGGTCAATACGGGCAAGCTTCTGTGTTGTGATTGGCTACTCCAAGGCCAGATTTTCCTTTAAAAGGGGATAGGCAGCATTTCGTGAGAGGTCTGAGGTCTTAAGTCTCTGTGCAGTCTTGGTCTTGGCCTGCCGAGCCTGCCGAAGTTTTTGACGTCGTGAACGTCTCCTCGGTACCAGCATGGGCTGCCTAAGGGTAAGCGCTGTTGTTTCCTGTACAGTTTTAAGTTCCATTTAGTTTTCGTTCGTGTATCACAGGAGTTTGCCCTCATCGCCACTCGTTTGATCAGATGTGAAAAGCAAATTCTGATTTCACCCTAAAATGTAATAGAAGTTTGTGTTTCCTCTTACCTTCAATATTGTATTTGTGGAATTTGATTTGTGCTGAGATGTACTTGCTTAACTCTTTGAACCTAAGGCAAAGCTCTTGTCTAGGAACATCTAAAGTGTATTTTGTCAAAGAACATGTATATCGTGTATAGTGTGTATCTAGATTTAGTGTAAGCTATTTGTAAGATTTTAGTTGTAAGGTAAGGTAATACGTTTGTGTGTAAGGTAGTTGTAAGTAATTGTGTAGGTAAATACTTTAGGTATCCTCTAACACTTATCTACCTTAGTGCAATGTTTTTGGTATAATACGTTAGGTAGGTTTTAGTTTAGGGTCACTGCTTGGAATTTATTCCCCTGACTTTCAGGCTTAGGGTAAACTCCTGTAGTTTCCTTTCACCCCCACCGTAAACTTGTCAAATGAATGAATTATAGATAGTGCTTACCCCGGGGCTAGATGCACTAATATCCCTGATGTGTAAGAGGGGCCCCTACTGCATACTCATTAAGCCACCCATTGGGTGACTCTATGCAAGATCTTTGAGCCCAGTAGCATAGTTTTGCCTCAAGTATTCCCCTGTCTGCTGCGGTTTGGTTTATGTTACAGTGGCTGCAGTGACCAGTTTCTTCTGACGGCAAAATAAAGTGCCAAGTTGGGAGGCACACTGTGTACCTTGGGCGCTACTATCCGGCACCACAATCCTGTGACGAATATCCTAATGGAGGCAGTCTGACTGGACGGTGTCCCACCCATCCGCTTATACAACTGGATACACGATACAACTGGACTGCAACTTACCTAGCTAACTGGTTTGGACTGAAATTGAATGGACGCTGGCGGCATGGCCGTGTCGGCAGCCACATCATCAGCAAGAACCTGTGGCCTAGCGGTGCAAACTCAATTCTATGACTGGTGTGAAAAAATGGTGCAAGATACTTAGTCCATAACTTGCCTAAGAAGGAGGCTTTGAACGCTGTCTTACAAGAAAGCGAAAAGGTTCTGGATTACTGACTTTTGGATAGAAGGAATGAGTGTAGGTACATCCTTTCTGTGGACAGAGTTGCAATCGTCGAAGCAATTTTACAACGCATTTTTAGTATGATTATCCACGTAGGCATTTATGTGGTATTTATTGAATAGGTGGATCAATGAACACCTTTATTATTTCTTAAATTTATTGTTAAACCGTAAACTCTAAGCTAGGCCCGGTTTCATCAACGTGGGTTAAATATACTCTAACCCTGGGTTTGTTAACTTAGGGTTAATATTTTAACTCATTCTTACAAGTCACACGTTTCACCAAGCTATTTCGACAGAGGGTTAACTAACACCGCGTCAACCCTCGCAGGAAACAGCTGCCCTAATAATCAAGGAGGCAGTGACTAAAAATCAGAAATTATGAACACACTTCTTGCGTGGTTCTTTTGTTCATTTCCTGCGCGGTATTTCGTTTTCTTCCTCGGGTCCATGGTAGATATTATTCTTTCGTGATCTTGAACGAAAAATGGAAGAAGTGCAGAAGAGAAATAGTGTCACGAATTTTTCTGCTTTAGAAAAATCATTACTTATTGAATTAGCCACCGAGTACCGAAGTATTACAGAATGCAAGAAGATTGACGGTATAAAATTAAAAGAAAGAATAACAGGGGAATTTAATAATATTGCCCACGTTACAGTGCGATCTACGAAACAACTAAAACAGTTCTATAAAAATTTTAGCTTCTCTGTGCCAAGAGTTGTGTTTTGAAAGTTGGCACACCTTCACAGCAATAACACAACGAAAGTAAATATACAGTTTAATTTCAAAGTGCATTTCTGTATAACCACTACGTAATACACAGTATAATGTTCATAGGTGTTGTACTATTGAAGTGGTGTTGTGCAGTTGCATTCCTCTATGCCACTGTAGTGCTGTCGTTATCAATGTGAAGAATGATGTCATTCTCAATTCCAACATTCCTATTCCTTCTCCTTCCTGTGAGATACTGATGCAGAGTCAAATCCTGTGGGGAAGTTCATCTCGGGTCTCCACAGTAATATTGTGTAATACCGCTGTTGCTACTATTACGGTCAATGTAGTTTCTAGTTTAGTTCGCACGCCCAAGTTTGTTTCGATCAGCTGAGTATTCTAACCTCTCGCGAACTTCATTGACGAATTTACTGACGACGGTTTTTGAAGTCCATCTCTTCAGAAATTGTTCCTCAGATAGATTATCAAAGTCTTTCCTTCTTATTACAGGCCTATTTCTGTTAGGAACATCGTTTAACAAATCTAAATAAAGCAACTCTGCATCAAATGCATGATTTACGGTCGCCATTTTGCTTTTAACCTCGAATAAACAGTTTAACCCAGGTGAAGGGAGGGGTTAACTTAACTCCGGTCTTAATCTAGAGTTAAAAATAACCCTCCTTGATGAAACGGAATGAACAGTCAAACTCAGAGTTAAAACTGTGTAACTCGGGGTTAAGGTTTAACCCACGTTGATGAAACCGGCCCTGAAAGGGCCTTTGGTGTAGTGATAGTTTGTTTGGTATATTGTTTGAAGTTCAACTTAAAGGAAACCATGGTTGTTAATGAAGTGACTGTCATGTATCTTTACTATCTATACTATAGTGAGAACGTTTCCAGAAGTGATTGCCTCCCTCCCACCCCAGTAATATTATGTTAATGGTCGAGCGTGGCTCGACTTTCTGGGGGAGGAAGATGACACAGGTGTAGAATAATATATTGGAAGTGGAAAGTGTTTGTAGGAGATTTTATTTGTAAATCTTGTGTTTTAGTAATATCTTCTGTATGATCTGGAGAGTGGTGATAGAATATTTTATTTGTATTCCATGTAACTGCCTAACCTGTACATTGTAAATATTTTTGTAACATATGGTATTTGTAACTAGTAGATTACATTTCTATATAACTGGAACAGTCCAGAAAGTTGTGACACGAATTTTTGAACAGGGTGTGTTGGTCTTTGTTAGTTAGGCATTCGAGACATATGTTCTTAATATTCTGGAAATGGAAAGATCGCGATCGTTTGCGTTCGAGAAAATGGTTCAAAGATTGCGACCGCACAAAGTGTTGTGATTGGTCAATCCGGGCAAGCTTCTGTGTTGTGATTGGCTACTCCAAGGCCAGATTTCCCTTTAAAAGGGGATAGGCAGCATTTCGTGAGAGGTCTGAGGTCTTAAGTCTCTGTGCAGTCTTGGTCTTGGCCTGCCGAGCCTGCCGAAGTTTTTGACGTCGTGAACGTCTCCTCGGTACCAGCATGGGCTGCCTAAGGGAAAGCGCTGTTGTTTTCCGTCCGGTTTTAAGTTCCATTTAGTTTTCGTTCGTGTATCACAGGAGTTTGCCGTCATCGCCACTCTTTTGATCAGATGTGAAAAGCAAGTTCTGATTTCACCCTAAAATGTAATAGAAGTTTGTGTTTCCTCTTACCTTCAATATTGTATTTGTGGAATTTGATTTGTACTGAGATGTACTTGCTTAACTCTTTGCACTTAAGGCAAAGCTCTTGTCTAGGAACATTTAAACTGTATTTTGTCAAAGAACATGTATATCGTGTGTAGTGTGTGTCTAGATTTGGTGCACAACTGAATTTGTTTCGGAAGTTAATTTGTATTGCCGATTTTGTAAATAATATTATGAAAACAAGAGATCACTGTTGGCTTTTCGGAAAACCGCAACCTTCGCATCTCAATGGCCCTTGGTAAGATTCCCCAGTCTCCTTTCCACGTTCCTGGTTTATTATCATCAAATTGCCCCTACTGATATTTACCAGTGTTGTTATCGGCAGAGTTCCACGTAGTTCATTAGATGTTTTATTGTGTGTGTAGTGTCTTAGGTACCGTGTAATTGCTCTTACTTTCCTCCCTTTACTGTGTTTGGTGTAGCCGCTGAAGTGCCGGTTACATTTATAATGAACATAGTGTTCAACATTTTAAACCATGCCTTCAGGAATGGGCGGTCACGAATTAGCGCACCCCTGCTTAATGACAGTCCTAAGCTTCCATAAAATGGAAACGAAAAATGTTGATTTCCACTGTTTTTGATCCGGGATCGAACTAGTGATGTTTACTTCTTGATCCGGTATCGAACTAGTATTGTTAACTTCTTGATCCGAGACCGAAGTAGTATTATTAAGTTCTTGATCCATGACCGAACTGGTATAGTTAAAGTCTTGATTTGAGACCGAACTAGTATTGTTAACTTACTGATCCTGGACGGAACTAGTATTGTTAACTTCTTGATCAGAGATGGAACTAGTATTGTTAACTTCTTGATCCGGCAGCGAACTAGTATTGTTAACTTCTTGATCCGGCAGTGAACTAGTACTGATAACTTTTTGATCCGGGACCGAGCCAGTACTGTTAACTTCTTGGTCCGGAACCGGGACCAAACGAGGATTGTTAACTTCTTGATTTGAGACCGAACTAGTAGCCTATTGTTAACTTCTTGGTCCGGGACCAAAATAGTATTATTTTTTCTTGGCTCCGGACCGAATTAGTACTGTAAACTTCGTGATCAGGGAAGAACTAGTATTGTTTACTTCTTGATTTGGGACGGAACTAGTATTGTTTACTTCTTGACTCCGAACCGAACTAGTATTCATTTCTGACCATGGGATTGAACTGCTATACCCCGCTACAGCCATAAAGAGAGTATGTGGGCTTGTATGCTTATGGAGACTAATCGGAAATCGCTCAACCAATTTCAGTAATTCATTCGCCATTTAAAAGGCTTACTTCCAGATTCTTCTTCCGGCGCCGTCTTCTCACAGAAGGTTGGCCTTCATCATGGAGTATATTTAACTACTTTGCATTTCCCGAGCCAGATGATTATAGATCACCTTATCTTCGAAGCAATCAATGTAAATAAAAAGTGATGGTGACGTTTAATGGGTCCTGGTCCTGTTTAAATTAAAAATGGAGCAACTCATAAATATTGCGAATCCGGAACCATTAAAAGCTTATTTTTTTTTGTTTTTTTTTGTTTTTGCTGTTTTGCTTTACGTCGCACCGACATAGATATGTCTTACGGCGACGAACCATTAAAAGTAATGTTGGTCAAAGTTACAGTAACATTTCGTACAGTTACAATATGAGTTGTCTTACCATCACGTAACATAAGCTATCTCACCATATTTAATGGATTCCGGCATTTTGTGCTAATGGACTATGCAATGCCTGATAGAAAGCGCAAATGCGAAACGTCCATCATTTCTCCAAGAGCTCAACATCCAGAAACCATATCCATGCCCCCACTCCGTCACCAAGACACCAACTAAAATAGAACAGTTGCACACCACAAATCAGAGCTGTGCAGTTACTCAATACAATAGTCACACAGTGGAATTATCGAAAAGCCGAAGGCGGGTGACCAACAATTCCAGTACAGTACTACTATTTAAAAATAATTAACCATAATAATTACATTTTATACTACTGTACTACTGTACTATCTCACTTTTCACATAGTTTAGATGTCCCATAAAAATTCCACGGTCTAGTTTTCTCGTCTACAATAGAGCAGTCATAATCATGGTACCGTGTAAGAGATCTAAGACATTTCACTTTATAATAATAATAATAATAATAATAATAATAATAATAATAATATGGACAAAGACGCACTTCAGGAGCGAGTACACAAACTGGAAATAGCCTACCAAACATCCTGCACAATCTACAACAAAAATGCCTTTCCCAAAACACCAAGATACGTCACTATGAAACAGTTCTGAAGCCAGTAGTTCTATATGCAGCCGAAACTCTGCCTCTAAATGCCAACAAAGGACTCCTTGAAGAACTGGAGAAAAAGAGCGCAAAATTGTGAGAGGAATCTTGGGATCAAAGTACAGAAATGGAATCCATCAAAAGAGATCCAACGAGGAAGTCTACAGCAAAATGGAGAAAATTACCGAAACAATCAGAAAAAGACGGGCACGATTTTATGGTCATCTGAAAAGAATGGACGGAAGAAAGTTAACCAAAGGGATCTTTCACTTTTTTTATTCAGACCCCAAAACCACAATTCCCTGGTTTAGAAATACCAAAGAAGACCTGCAAATGCTACATATCTCAGATGAAGACGCCCTTAACAGAGATCGCTTCCGCAAGAAAATATTGACGAACGGGCTAAACCGAGACGAGCAACCGAAGAGAAGACACGGTGCCCCTTGGACAGAGGAGCGTAAGCAGGCCCACTCACAAAGAATGGGGGAAATTTGGGCTCTAAAGAAGGCCAAGTTCAGTGTCAGATGCAACAAGACTTAATGTGGTCCTTGATGGCCCCAGCGAATTATATATATATAAAATAATAATAATAATAATGGCGTATGTCCTCCGGAGAGAACCTGGTGACGGCCTTTCAACCTGACGCCAATCGGAGAACCAACTGCACGTATGTGAGGATGGCGCCTTACGTGGAGTGAAATTTATTGTTGAAGATGACACTAACATCCAGTCCCCGAACCATAGAAAATAACCAACGAAAACTAAAATCTCCGACCAGGTCAGGAATCGTATCCTGGACCCTTTAGGGCAAAGGCCAGCTTGCTAACCAGTTAGTCACAGAGCCGGACATACTCTATCCCATACTAACTTGGTGAACACCTTTTTAGTCTAGTCTTATTCCGCGGCAATACGGAATGGCTTACTATATCGTTGTCCTTCTGTTTCCAAGATAGCGGATCCGATCTCGGCTGAGGTAGACGGCATTTGAGGTTGTGTACCGTATATGCGACAACTCTGTGTCGTTCGCTTCTAGATCGTTAGGAAACTTATGCGGGACAAGTTTCCGACACCTTGGAATCTCTTGCAATTTATAGCAATTGAAGTGACTTCAAACTAATAACATTATTCGTTATTAAACAATTAAAACTCTTGCTAGTCACAGTTTTCATTCATTTGTTTTTCACAACGCGTTTCAGAGCTTATACTCTAATGTTGATGCAATCAAGGGTCGAGGGTCTTGCTCAAGTTTCAAGAAATTAGGTTGTAGTGATTGTCTTAAGCAAAGAAAAATAAATAAATAAATAAATAAATAAATAAATAAAATAAATAAATAAAAAATGTCCCGTTCCTGGACTAAATGGTTAGCCTGCTGGCCATTGGTCGAAGGTTTGATTTCCGATCTGGCCGAGGATTTTAATTTTCATTGGTTAATTCCTCTGGCTCGAGTGCTGGGTATTTGTGTCTTCTTCAGCATTAGAATTCATGTTCGATAGGGCCTCGTCCTCACAGACGCGCAGGTCGCCTATAAAGCGTCAACCTGAAAGACTTGCAGCAGGTCTCTCCCGAGGTCACACGTCATTATTATATTACTAGCGGCAAAAACTAAAGTTATCCGCGAGCAGAAAATTTACTGAAGTAACAATTTCAATAAAGCTGTCAGGGGAAAGATCGGGAGGACTAATATTGTTCTGGGCCGATGACCTAAATGTTAGGCTCTTTAAAAACACAACCATCAACAGTCATCAACGATACTGTCCAGGTCGTAAGTAACAAGAATTAAAGAAGGACGAGTCCAGCTGCCTGGCTGAATGGTCAGCATATTCGCTTTCAGTTCAGAGGGCCCAGGGTTCGATTCCCGGCCGGGTCGGGGATTTGAAATGATTATTCGTCTCGCTCGGGGACTGGGTGTCTGTGTTCGTCTTAATAATACACCTCCTCTCGATCTACAGTCAGCACACCAGACTACCAACCACCACAGGAACACGCAAAAGTGTATGTATCTCTCCACATAGGAAGGACACCCGGCCGTAAAACTAGGCCACATCCACAAGTTCTTACCGCAATAAATTAGTGGAAAATGTAAGCGGGACCGAGATCAAGTACGAATGAGGATAGCCATCAGTTAGAATTTCGAATTCCATGGAAGAAAATTTACGGGATGGATCACTAACGAATTATACAGTAGAGCTTGGTTTATTCGAAAGCTATCATTCGAATTCGAGAATAATTTGAATCCATTGGCATTACAACACAATAAAATGTTAAAATTCGTATTTAATTCGAATACTGTGTGCCCAACCCTTGTCGGGTATGAAGTGAGATTAATCTTCGTAGCGAGGTTTTACGGCTGGATGTCGTTCCTGACGCCACCTTCATCAGAGGCGTTAATGAGATATAAGCAGTGACATGATATATCATAGTAGAAAGGGAAAGGGGGAAGCCCGGTGCCTACTTCTGTCGAATAGCTTATTGTTCAACGTCTCCATCCGACGGACGAATCACCATCAATAGCGTCATGTGCCCTCATTCCATATGAACACTGCAGAGAGGTTTGGAATTGAGCCAAGGCTTTTGGCACACAATCTAGTGATTAGAAATGGCATATAACCAACCACCTTTTCCTACACTGCCGGCCAATATTAATGGTGAAAATTATTTCGACCAACGGGACTCGAACCGGCTACAACAGTGTCAGACTACACTGACTTGACGCCTTAACAATCATGGCCACGACCCGTACTGTGTTCAATTCGTATTATTTATTTATTTCAGGCTTCTCAAAAATATGAGCTCCCACAGTCGACAAAGCATACCATAGACCTGCATCTTCACAATTTGAACATTCAACTATAAATTACATCTGAAAAGGCTAAGACTAAGTGGTATGTTCCGAGCTGTCAGTGGAGAGATGGCGTGGAATGACATGAGTAGAGGAGTAAGTTTGTGTTGTATCTTTTAATGTAGGAAAGATCACAATATGAAGATAAAGCTGGAATTCAAGAGGACAAATTGAGGCAAATATTTGTTTATAGGAAGGGGAGTTAGGGATTGGAATAACTTACCAAGGGAGTTGCTCAATAAATTTCCCATTTCTTTGCAATCACTCAAGAAAAGGCTAGGAAAACAACAGACAGGGAGTCTGCCACGTGGGCAACTGCCCTAAATGCAGATCAGTAGTGATTGATTGAGGTGGATAGGGTTGAGGCGCTGGTCATGGGGGATTCCATTGTTAGACATGTGGGGAAAATGTGTGGAGGAAAGGGAACCAGGGTAGAATGTTATCCAGGAATTAGGTTGAGGCAGTAATTGAGGAAAGTAGAAGAGAAGGAGGAGAGGAAGGAGAAGGCGGTAGTGTTTCACGTTGGTACCAACAACGTAAGGCTTCCTCAGCTGACGTCTGGAAAACAATAGCAAAGATATGATCAGTGATCGGGAAGAGTACAAAATAAAAGTAACTGGGCTCAATTACCGTTACCTGAGAAACTCAATTACGATACAGTTATGATTTTACTCATTACTTTTTTAAGTAATGAGTAAAATTACAATTACTTCACAGAAATCTTTAGGGAATCACTGACACTTTCTCCCATGGGTATGGGATGATACCAAAGTTTGCAAGGAAAAACACATTACTTAATTTTTTTTTAGCAAAGAGACTGTAAGTGGCTATCGTCACTAGGTGAGACTAATCAGACTTTCAAAATGATTGCTCCCAAGCAAAATTTGCATGTCACTTTCCTGTTTTAATTATTTTTAGGATAACTAATTCAAAATATTTATTCAAATAGGGGAACAGAAATTCTCCTTCGCCGTCACATGTTTATTCCGGTTCCATTCTCGACCACGTAACCTCTGTGGGTGGGGGTGGGGATAGAATAACCTCCACGGGACTTCCTGCCTGTCGTAAGAGGCGACTAAAAGCTATAGACCAAGGAATCTCGTATTGGGAGCGTGGGTTGGCGACCACGGTTCCACTAGATGAGTCTGGCATTGCTTCCACTTACTTGTGCCAGGCTCCTCGGTTTCATCTTTCCTATCTGACCTCCCTTCGTCAACTGTTGTCCTTTCCCGACCTCGACGGTATTAGGTTTTCGAGGCCTAGGGAGTCTTTCATTTTCCCGCCCTTCGCGGCCCTTCCCTTTCTTTTGCCGATACCTTCACTTTTCGAAGTATTACACCTTCCGATTAGTGTTAATAGAGGATGGTTGCCCAGTTGTAATTCCTCTTAAAACAATAATCACCACCACCACCATCTCAATCACGTAGTACACAATTATTGAAAACTTACCCAGTAATAACAACCTGTGAGTAAATGAACGAGTGCGCGCCGTATCCTGGAATTACACCCTTGCAAGTGCTGGGGCTCCAAAGTTGCCAAGCTATCGATGCAATATATATCGAGTACTATAATGCAACGATTATTAGAATGTAACGACTACAATTTAATTTTCAGAAATAATAACGAGTGAAAATTACATTTTATCAAAAGTAACGATTATAAGTGGAAATCACGGAAAAAGTAATCGTTACAAGTAATTCAATGTCTTCCCAACTCGGATATGACGAAGTAAAAGAAAATATTTCGGAAGTCTTAAACAAGACAATGACAACAACAAAATCACTAGTGTATGTCCACTGGGCGATAACTTGTGTCAAGGAGAACAGAGGTGATGTTGGTGGTTTAATTCGAAATAAAAATACTATCATATTATAAATAACTGAAGCCTCCGTGGCTCAGACGACAGCGCGTCAGCCTCTCGCCGCTGGATACCGTGGTTCAAATCCCGGTCCCTCCATGTGAGATTTGTGCTGGACAAAGCGGAGGCAGGACAGGTTTTCCCCGGGTACTCCGGTTTTCCCTGTCATCTTTCATTCCAGCAACACTCTCCATTATCATTTCATAGCATTTAGCAGTCATTAATATAACTTTGGGAGTGGCGACTCCATTGTAATAATAGCCTATATCTGTTTCATTCATTCCATCCCTGATTCGGTCAATGGCTGGAAAGTAGGTTGTAAGTTTTCATTTTCATTATAAATAACTGTGCGTGGCCTCCGAAGAGGTCTAGTGCAGGTCTTTCGAGTTGACGCGGTATAGGTGACTGAGGCCTTGTAGTATCATATTAGTACTCTTATATTAAAAAAATATATATATTTGAACGTTGCCTGTGCAGAAGAGAAAAAAGTGTAAGGCTCCGTGCGTATAGCAATGTGCTGCTGCGGGTGGATATTACGAGAACTTCTTAGAGGCCTGTTCATCAACAGCTGACCGTAAGAAGCTGAAGTTCGGGTGATGTTTAAATGCATTTATTCTTTCATTTCATAGTGCTTTCTTCAAATTATTATTATTATTTTAATAATATAATCCGACAGAAATATGTACTTGTTGTTGGCTGTAATACAGACTTTCTTTGAACACTGTAATATGTTGTATTACTTTCCTATATTTCATGGGTATGTTAAATATGTATAAACTGAGTGTATCACGAAAAGCACCGAATTATAACTACAGAAATAGGCCTACATTACACAATACTGTTAACTCACAGCAATACAGTATTTTACATATGCCTAATTATACGTACATTTCTGTCCTCGTCTCAGAGTGGCGCAAGTCTTTTCAGGCACACCGCTAATGGAAATGAGCTACATGTACCGTTTTACACCCCTCCTAAAAATTTCAAAGACTTGAGACTGACATTGACAAAGTTTTTATAAATTAGCAGTAAGGTTAAGAATACTAATGTAAATCAGTAATAATAATTATAATGGCGTATGGCCTCCGGAGAGGGCTGGTGCAGGTCTTTTTCTAGTAGACGGCCTATTAGGCGACCTGCATGTCTGTGAAGATGAAGATGAGGGCCCTACCTAGGATGATTTCTAATGTTGAATACGCGACACACACCCAGCCCCCGAGCCATTGGAATTAACCAATTAAGGTTCAAATCCCCGACCCGGCCGGGAATCGAACCCGGAACCCTCTGAACCGAAGGCCAGTACGCTGACCATTCAGCCAACGAGTCGGACATGTAAATCAGTAATCAGTTAAAATACACTGCTTAACAAATAAGAAGTTAACCACTCAAAAGGAGTGGTTGAAAGTGAATGAAACTACATATGCTGAAAGACTATGTGCCTCTATTGAACTGATTTCAATATAGGATGAAAGAAACAAGGCCCTTGGCAGTTACATGTGGAATGTTGGTGCCAGGTCAGTAAAGTGTCGCACGCCCCGTGGCCGCAATGCATGCCCTTATGCAGTTCGGAAAAGTGTCAAACAGCCTTTGGCTACTCTCCTAAAGACAAGTTCGTCCACAGTTGTTGCAGTTTTACCTCCAAATCCCGCAGGTGGTACTGGGACGGAGTTCCCTTCCAATGTCATCCCAGACGTGTTCAATGATGGAGAGGTCCGGGGACCTTGCTGGCAACGGGAGGATCTCAACATGCTCTAGGCCAGGGATGGCGAACCTTTTCCAACCAGTGTGCCATTTTAAGCCTGGTGTATTATTCTCAACTGCTTACTGTGCCACTTGTTATTTTCCTTTAAGGAATGGCTACCCCCTCCCTCCTCCGGACTTCCTTTCATAATTCTCAATTACATTTCATAATATTTTATTCATTAATTTATTTATTTATTACATATATATATCTCTTGCAAATACAATTGAATGCACGTTCCGTGGTCGTATTTTGTAAATACTGCAAAATACACATTTTCTAAACATGTATGTTTCAGGAATATCTAACATTACTTGTACGGTAAACATATATAATAAGCGCCCATTATAACGCACTTCGTCAATAAATAATATTAGATATAAAAATAAAAAATATTAATATTGTCAATGGACTTTAAATGAAATATCATTCTCACATTTAGTGTGAAACTTTTCGTTAAATATTATGGTATGTAATCTTATGTTAGGTTCATAACTTGTGTTCAATAACACACAAGATGTACTTTGCTCTGAATTAATGCTGTTTCCAACTGTTGAATTCGCAACGTTCATTATAGAAGTGCTCGCAGGCATATTATGACCCAAACAAAATAATTATTTAGCACTATCGCAAGTTTCTTCATGGCCAAAACTGTTTACGAGAGGCTGCTCCGCCGTTCAAGAATCAAGTTTCTAGCTTCTGGAGAGAGTATTCATCATCAACAGCACACACTATTTTTATCAATGCTTCGCCCAGTTGTACCTATTTGTTCACCAATTTACTGCTTTCTTGAAATTCAATCAACTCCATTTCTAAATGGTTAAAATCTAACCAGTCAAGAAAATTGACCTTAATATCGCCAATTTGTGCAATACGAGGTTTTGAAATAAAGTGCAATGTTTTCTCCAAATCTAGAAATTTAAATATTTCTTGAAAACTATTTGTTTTGAATCTTGTAAGACGTCCACATACGTCTTATAAATACAGTACTTTTCGTCTTCGAATGTTAATTAGACTAACCTGAAATATTTTTACGATCTCAAACAGTCTATCTGAAGTATATCCCTTTCCTTGCAGTTCCTTATTCGCATCGTTGTATACTGCTGTAAAGTCACGGAGAAAGATTAAATTGCACATTCAAATAGGGTCCGTGAGTTTTGGAAATTCTTCCTGCTTTTCTGTCATGAAGAAGCGAATTTTGTCCAAGTGCTCAACAAACCTTTGAAGTACTTGCCAATGACTCACTCAGCCAGCCAGCATTATCGTACATTAGTCCGCCATACTGAGATTCCACTTCGTGTAACGTCTTCGAGAACTGGCGATTGATTAGAGCACGTGCAAATATGAAGTTCACAGTTTTAGTTACCACCGAGGGTACACTTTCAAATGACTTCATATCTTCTTTCGTATATAGGGCTTCCTGGTGCATTATAAAATAGACTGTAAAATAGGGTGTTTAACATCTTCTTTAAGACATTTCACAAACCCATTATGAATATTCACCATACTTGGGCAGCATCGGTTGTCACAGACAATTTTCAGTAAGTCAAACCCCATTTTAAAACAAGTTCTTGCTACACTTCGTTCATTATATCTTGCCCTTTTGTCGTTGATTGTAAGCTCAGCAATTTAACTCATTCCTCCCTCATTACATTTCTACAAGTAAATCAGACAAAAACAGCTAACATCAAGACATACTGAACACATCTCGGTGTTATCTAAATCGGCTTTCAATTGCTCCGAAACATCTTTACTCATTCTTATTAATCAATCCTTGACAGTATATACTGGCTAGCATTTCTTTCATTCTGTTAATTATTTGTCAGGAAAGTCTTCAAATAATGTGTCTGACTTCAATAAGAAAGCCTCGTCCAAGAACTCATGTCAGAAAGTGGTGTTATTCCTTGGCCTGAAAGATGATACACAAGAACTAGTTTGTTTTGTTTATCGATCGATTTTTTTTTTTTTTTTTTGTAAAACGCTCTCTCTTCTTTCTTCATTTGGCGTGAAACAAACATTTGAATGATTAAATGTGCGGGATACAACTGTTTACGAATACAAGGAACACACAGCTTTATAGTTTCTTTCTATCTTTCCGAATTCCCTTGTCCACTGTTCTTGAAAAACCTAGCCAGTACCTTTGTTAAGTTTCTGTATTTTCGGCACCGAAATCATGTTTGTGAGGTCCATATACAGAACCACCAGAAAATGATATTCAATAACGGTTACACACTGAGAATATTTACGCGGTACTGGCTACCACACACAAGTCCTACTCCACTGACTGCCGTGGGTGAGCGAAGGGCTCGCCGGCCGCATCTGACACTAGACTTCCGGACCGATTAGTGTTGCAGTGTTGCGCTTCCGAATGGAACTAGAATTTAGATTTTCGATATTTGTTTTTTACACGTGGAACATTATGACTATACGATCACGAGATATATATAGTACAAGACGTATATAAAAAGTTCATGTGGCGTGCCAACGAAATCGTCTACGCGTGTCACCTACTGACACGCGTGGCATAGGTTCGCCATCCCTGCTCTAGGCAGTCCATAGACACACGTGTTGTATGTGGACGTGCATTATGTTATTGGAAAACTGTCCCAGGGTGTTGTGCCATAAGGGGTAGGAGGTGCGGACGCAGAATGTCTGTGACATATCGCTGTGCCGTCAAAGTCTGATGAAGCACGATTAGAGATGACCTGAACGCATATCCTATGGCTCCCTACACCATGAACCCACTGAGTTCAACATTGGGCCACTGTGACATCAGAATGGCCCACATGCCTGGCAATTGTACGATACGACCAACCAGCCTCATGCAGTCCCACAATGCGGCCTCTGTCAAATGGTGTCAATTGGTGGATAGGCTCTCTAACGCGTCTGCGAGGCATCGCGGGTGCTTCGTACTGTACGTAGTCCTCTCTGCACGCCTTGTTTAACTGCCTGACTCACAGCAGTTGACTGGTAATAACTTATCAACAACAGGACGGTTCCACCACGAATGCACTTTGGTGGGCGTTCCACACATTAGAGATCCTTGTAAATATAATCATTTACTCACACATCAATGGTATGCACGTATACTGAAATGAGTTAATATTGGGCCACTCCGTCTGGGTGCTTAACTTTTTTTTTTTTTTTTTTCAGGCAGTGTGTAGGCCTATGTACATTCTGGTTTAGTGCACTTGTATGTGTTAACACGTACATTATACTGCACATTACGAATGGTTATAGGCCTATACAAAGAAAAACAACATGCAATCAGCTGTGCAAAAGCAACACAAACGCAACAAAAGCTCGCCTTTCAAAGAAATGCCAAGACTCTAATTTATAAAGACTACTGCATTTAAGCCCCTTCCAATAAAATATGCTTGTTGCTTGTTGTCTCAAGGGGCCTAACATCGAAGGCATCGGCCCTCCAATAAAAGAAAAATGTTGCCTAGTAATTTTAAAAAGCAAAAAATTGGTAATGTAGGATTTTGAAAACAAAATTATCGTTCATTGTAAGGCAGGAAAAAACAGCGGATCTTAGCAGCTAATTGTAATTAAAGATTTTAATTGATACAACATAATTCTTCCGCCTCTATGGTGTAGTGGTTACTGTGATTAGCTGCCAACCCCGGAGACCCAGGTTCGATTCCTGGCTCTGCCTGGAAATCTGAAAAGAGATACGAGGCCTGCAACGCGGTCGACTTATCCTCGGGAGGTCAGCTGAATAGAGGGGGGTTCGATTCCCTCCTCAGCCATCCTCGAAGTGGTTTTCCGTGGTTTCCCACTTCTCCTCCAGGCAAATGCCAGGATGGTACCTAACTTAAGGCCACGGCCGCTTCCTTCCCTTTTTCTTGTCTATCCCTTCCAATCTTCCCACCGGGCGAGTTGGCCGTGCGGTTAGGGGCGCGCGGCTGTGAGCTTGCATCCGGGAGATAGTGGGTTCGAATCCCACTGTCGGGAGCCCTGAAGATGGCTTTCTGTGGTTTCCCATTTTCACACCAGGCTAATTCTGGGGCTGTATCTTAATTAAGGCCACGGCCGCTTCCTTCCAACTCCTAGCCATTTCCTATCCCATCGTCGCCATAAGACCTATCTGTGTCGGTGCGACGTAAAGCCACTAGCAAACCAATTTTTCCATTCCCCCACAAGGCCCCTGTTCAGCATAGCAGGTGAGGCCACCTGGGCGAGGTACTGGTCCTCTTCTCCACTTGTATTTCCCGACCCAAAGTCTCACGCTCCAGGACACTGCCTTTGAGGCGGTAGAGGTGGGATCCCTCGCTGAGTTCGAGGAAAAAACCCAACCCTGGAGGGTAAACGAATTAAGAAAGAAATAAAGACAAAATAACTCTTTACAAAACTTATTACCATTTTACAAATAGGTTAACAATTACAAACAAATAATTATAGCAATATTCTATATTTGCAAAGCTGCACTAGGCCATAGTTCTGAAGTACACGCATCATAATAGTTGTCATACATTGTATTTTATTAACCTACAGTCCTAATGATAGCCAGAATGATGATGATGATGATGATGATGATGATAATAATAATAATAATAATAATAATAATAATAATAATAATAATAATATACCGTACTGCAATACAGAGCGAAGTGTGAAATGTAATAGTATTCCGTCATGACCTCACGAGATGGATTTGAAAAGGCAGTAGTATCTGAATCACTATAAAGAAATTAGGGTGACTGGTGGTAAGGCTGTTCGGATTTTTGTGAAACTATTCATATCTATCGTCGTTCTTCTCACTGTATGGGAAAATTCAGGCCATATATGTGGTGCAAAATCACCATCATGAGCGGTGTAACTTTCCAAAATAAAATATAATCCGTTTAGGAAATTATCTTTTTGCCCTTTGGCTGAAGTGACATCGAGTCGCCAGTGAAAGCAGCGTCTACATCTTCTCAGCATGCAACATACGAAAGGTGAAGTCAGAATAACTTCCAAGCTTTACAAAAGGAAACTTTGTACGTCTCTTGTGGGACACAACTTACGTGCCTCAAAATTTCCCCCTTAAGGGGGCATTAACCAGGTATCAATCAGAAATGTTAATAACAAAGTAAGTTACCAGTCAATCTATGCAAAAATTGTAACATAACTTAACTCTTTCGCTGCGCTATTTTTAAACAGAACACTTACAGAAAAATGTAATTTTTTCGTATTTTCCAAATGAACTGAAACTTTATTTTTTTCAAGGTCAGTGACATTCAACACCATTGCGCCATTTTTAACCCAACTTTGGCAAACTAGCAGTGACATTTGACCTTGAAACACACATTACTGTGATACATCTCCCAACATGGAACTGGACAAATTGCAGGCTGTCCTGGGCAATTCTTACAAAAAATACTGTCTGTTTTATCTTGCACAGTCCCTTTATATTCTTTGAACATTTTTCTGGTAATATGGAACAAGCAACACAATTATGTTTGTGACTCTTGTCCTGCTGCTCCCCAAGAAAGTGCCTCTCCGTCAGGCGCGCTTGTGGTATGTAATCGGAAGTTCTTCCTCGTTTCGCCGGCGGACTTCGCTGATACTCTCGTAGAAGTCCCATTATGACAGAATATCTGAAGTCAGGAGCATTAATTGCCCTCTTTTAAAGCTTATTGTACAATATTCTTTCATTAGTGCAGTTTCAATGTCATCACTAATATCCCGCAAGACCGATAAAAAAAAATTAAGATCTTCCTCGTTGGCACTTTCCTCCGAACAAACACTATGCATATCATCACTTGTTTCATTGTCCAAATTTACCGAACAGTCTGAATCAGAATCGGCCACTAAAATATAGAAGATTTCTTCACTTCCATTACTAATGTTGTTCCGCGCGCTCATAGCTGCTGGGTGAAGCCTGCCATCGGCCAAACAGCTGACAGGGATGTTGGCGGGCGGCCGGGTGAAATATAACAAATAAACATACAGTCACTCCCATAAATATTCGGCCACTGATAAAATCCGCGAAAAAGTGATGACAATAACGCACCCATGAGCCGAATGTGAAACCAAATGTGTCCAAGTTATGAAACTACATTCGGTTGCTTAGACCGAAGAGAAATCACGGAACATTGATGTACAGCATGCTGTAAAAGAAAGGACATAGTGGACGTGGGTGAAATGACACGCCTCAAATATATTCGGTCACCCGAAAAGGCCGGGTTTACCGTTGTGTTCATTGACAGAGAGAGGGCAGATAGCGTTGCAAAACGTTCAGTTCAGGAGTGCGGTGCCGCGAGACACGTCGTACAGAAATAATTTGCTGCAGTGTTGCGGAATGGTATCAAATGGGGTGCAAAAGACAACACAATACCACTTTTGAAGAACGCCAGCTCGTAATATTCCATCGTGCTCGAGGTAAATCGCATAGAAAGATATCTCAGATGCTTAACATAACCAGATAAACAATTGGAGATATAATAAAACGATGCAAAAATGAAGACAGAATTGTTTCAATTTCCCAGACAGGCAGACGAAGAAGGCTGACACAACGAGAGGAGCGGTTGTGCTTCAGAATGGAAAACGAAATCCGAAAATTAGTGCTCCGAAACTGGCAGCAACTGTTTTAGAGGAGTGTGGAAAGAAAGTGGGTACTGATACCGTGCGAAGAGTACTGCGAAGGAATGAGTTCTTTCGGAGAAGAGCTAGGAGGAAACCATACATTAGTGCAGTAAATAAAAACAAGCGGCTAGAGTTCGCAAAAACCTTCGTACGCAAACCCAGTGCTTGGTGGGAGGATGTGTTATTTGTTGATGAGTCAAAGTTCAACATCTTCGGGTCCGATGGAAAGCAATTTGTGTGGCGGAAACGTCACGAGGAACTGAGAACAAACAATTTACAAGCAACGGTAAAAAAATTGTGGAGGAAGAGCAATAGTGTAGGGATGTGTAGCATCGAACGAGGTTGGTGCACTGAGTTTCATTGAAGATACTTTGACAAAAAGGGGGTATTTGGCTATCCTCAAAAACAATGTGCGACAATTTGCGGAACAACTTGGTATGCAGTGTACTTTCAGGTTCTACCAAGATATCGACCTCAAGCACAAGTCGTAACTTGGCAGGGAGTGGCTGTTGTACAACTGCCCGAAGGTCTTGAAACTCCACCACAATCACCCGACCTGAACCCCGTCGAGAAGGTATGGAATCCAATGAAGGCAGCTCTGCAATTGCGGCGGCCAAGTTCCTTCAGAGACTTGAACAGAAGACTGCTAAAAGAATGGGCGGCATTAAGCCCTGATTATATCAAGAAAGTTATCGCCAGTATGCCGAATCGACTGGAATAGGTCCTAAAACATCAAGGTGGACCTACAAAGTACTGAATGTGTAACACTGTTGTGAATTATGCGAGTTTATGTTGCTTTTTGTATAGTGGCCGAATATTTTTGAGGTGGCACTGGAATTATTGCTTTTATTTAATGTACGACAGAGGGGGTACTAATGACCGTCAGAAGATTTTGAATTACATCACAATGTTTGTATAACGTGTTACTATGTTTTCCTACATGTTTCGTTGTATTAGACGTTGTCATTATAGTGTAAGAATAACTACCCAACAAAAAGTGTGTGAAAAATCAGAGTGACCGAATATTTATGGGAGTGACTGTAGGTCCAGTATTGGCGGCAAAGTTTTCAAACAATGCTCAATACATAGTGAATACATGACTATAGATTTTTGTATTATTAAATGGGCCTTTATTGAAGAAGAGCGTGGAAATTATAGCAGAAAATAACCAAGTCGACAAAAGTCGATTACCGCAGCGAATGCTATAGGGAAGTAAGTCGACAAAAGTCGACTTCCGCAGCGAAAGAGGCAATCAACTGCCTTTAAAATGGTGTGCATATATACTGCGTTTTATATCCTATGTTGCTAATAATATATCACTTCACTAAAAACAATGTACCTTTTCAACCAAACCAACAAACCCAGTCTCTTCGGTGTCTGTAATTATTCCGTTATAAGTTGTTTTAACAAACAGAATCAATAATAAATAACTTAATTTTTCATCTATACTTCTATACTAATACTAATAATTTATAAAGAGGTAAAGTTTGTTTGTATGTAATGGCTAATTTCAGAAACTACTAGACCGATTCTAAAAATTATTTTAATAATATAAATATTCATTATCCCTGAGGGACATGGGCTGTATTTTATTTTCAAAACAATTCGAGGGGGGAGGGACACGGGGGAGATATAAAAATACTAGGCTAATATAGGCGAAATATCGAATTTGACGCACAAGGCCTAGACAAAGCTCAATTTAAGCCCCTTGTCGCAAAGAACAAAACTCGGTAAGCCCTAAGGGCCCGAAAACCATGTTTTAAGACCCTAAAACCAACCGTTATGGAAATATTGGCACCACACTACCCCTGCTCTAGAAATCGGATAAAGAAATGAACTGCCATAACCATGGCAACGCCAGCTCCAGTATTCTTACAGCAGCGAGATTATCTACAATATATCACAAAAACCTAACATGCTACAGACATGAAAACTGGTATTTGGAATATCCGTTAAAAATAAAAGAACACAAATTTTTGTTTTCAGAAAATCCACTTAAGGGGTTTGAGGTGGGGGGGGGGGGGTTACGTGAAAAGAAGTGAGGTAGGAGTTGAATTCTTTATATGAGGATACATATATCTCAGAAACTGAAGATGTTACAGACGTTAAAACTGGTACTTGGAATCCCTTCTAAAAATAAATGAACACACTTTTTTTGAAAAATCTACTTAAGGGGGCTAAATAATAAAAAGGGTGAATTTTTAAAATGAGTAACTTCTTCTTCTACCGCTTTTCTCACACCTGTGGGTTGCGGGTGTGAACTGTGTCGCACATGTGGATTTGACCCTGTTTTACGGCTGGATGCCCTTCCTGACGCCAACCCCTTGTGTAGGGATGTAATTACTATTGCGTGTTCCTGTTGTATTTGGTAATGTGGTGCGTTGAATGAATATGGAGAGTGTTGGGACAAACACAAACAACCTGTCCTCGAGTCAGATGAATTAATCACACGCGATTAAAATCCCCGACCCTGCCCGGAATCGAACCCGGAACCCTGTGAATCGAAGGCCTCAACGCTGACTACTCAGCCAAGGAGTGGGGCAGTTTTTAAAATGAGTATATCTACAGTATATCTCATAAACATGTTCCAGACGTGAAAATTGAAAGACGTACTTTCTGTTTTCGGAAAATCAACTTAAGCTGGAGATCGAAAATAAATGAAGGACATGAATTCTTTTTATGAGGATACATATATCTTAAAAACTAAGATGTTACAGACGTGAAAATCGGTATTTGGAATCTCCTTTAGAAACAAAGACATTTTTTTTCGACTTAAAAGAGGACTGTTTCTCACATGTAGAGTTCCATGTCGCATGTTCCAGATTTAGCTCTGCCGGTAGCCTGGTCATCTTAGCTCCAAAAGGCAATGACACAAATGTGGTTTACAGAGAGGTTCTGGGGTAAATGAAATGCAATTTTTCGGTGAGTTTTTATACTTTAGAGATTTTCAGATAATGTCTTAGTGCAGTACCGAGGAACAATTAACTTTTATCAACTTACCAAATCCTCGCGAACAAAGCCGTGGGTAACAGCTGGTTATTAATAATATGAATTAGAACTCCAACAAATTCTGAGATTAAAACTACTTTTTAGAAAAAGTAAACATCTTCTTGATATTCTACATAATTCAGATTGTTCGAAAGGATATACTGTAAAATACGTTCAGGAAACAAATAAGGTTAACAGAGCAAATGTTTCAAAGAAAAGGTACATTGTATTTGGAAATGAATGTGTGAGAAAATGCATGAAACAAATGAGAAAAGTACACTCAGTCGACGCACTGAAGTGTTCAATGTGCAGAATCAAATGCTAAAAACAACATGAAAATATTAATACTCTGGTCTGAAATTTCATAGAGAGGTACATTAGACCCTCTTATTACATGAAAAATATATTATTTTAGATTTTCTCTGATTAACGCCCCCTACATGGTTCATGTTTGTGGGTTACTGTAGTCACGTCCTAGTTCGTGAACCATGGGCAACGGCTGAGTGGTCCTGGGAGTCGGGATACCAGTTGCTATGGAATGGGAGTGGGCATCTCGGACATATTCTGAGTCGTGGCCCTCCTTGTGCTCAGGCGGCTAGGACTATACAATTCACCGGTGGTCCATAACCCGTTAGAGGAGAGATCTTCACTTGGACTATGTGCAAGTAGGGTAGCATCCTGCTTCATGAATTTACCGAGCTCAGAACATTTTAAGCAAGCCTCGGACCTATGGGAGTAATGGAGTTCCACTCCTATTTGACAGGCGAGGGACTCCTTGGAAACAACTTGGCGAACGAAATGGAATTCGATGGGGAGCTATCAATATTAATGGGGCTTATGGAAGAAAGAAGGTAGAACTGGCTAAGTCAGCAAAGAGGATGCATCTGGATGTGCTAGGAGTAAGTGATATTCGGGTAAGGGGAGATAATGGGGAAGAGATAGGAGATCATAAAGTGTACTTGACGGAGGTTAGAAAGGGCAGGGCAGAGTCTGGGGTAGGGCTCTTTATCAGGAATACCATTGCACGCAACATAGTTTCTGTTAGGCACGTAAATGAGCGAATGATGTGAGCAGACTTGTCAGTTGGAGGAATTAGGACAAGAATTGTGTCCGTGTATTCACCATGTGAGGGTACAGATGAGGATGAAGTTGACAAGTTTTATGAAGCATTGAGTGACATCGTGGTCAGGGTCAACAACAAGGATAGAATAGTGCTAATTAGTGATGGGACATTCGATTCATTTTACTGAATCGATTCATTTGATTCCGTTCACGTTACTGAATCGATACAGTGATCCGATTCACGGCTCATTGGTCACCGCTCCTACTGCATCTGTGTAGTATGTGCTGGTAAGACAGCAGCAACAGCATTCAGTGCTCGCAGCTGCCGCCTGGTCTTCATACTATGAACTCCTTTCTTAGAAAAAATGCTAGTTACTCTAATACATCGAAGGTTTCCGGCGACGCAGGGTGGGAAAGGTTAGGAAGGTAGCAGCCATGGCCTGAATTAAGGTACAGTCCCAGCATTTCCTGGTGTGAAAATGGGGAAACTACGGAAAAACCATCTTAACGGCTGCCGACGGTGGGATTCGAGTCCACCATCCCCCGAATGCAAGCGCATAGCCACGCGATATTAACCGCACGACAACTCGCTCAGTCTTTTTTTAAAAGTAGTTTTCTATCAGCTGAGGATTTTTTTTAAATCGTCATATTTTGTATAGGCTACCCGAGATGTACAGTAGCCCGCTGGTTTTCTGATTCAACATTCTGTTATTGCGTCTGTCCACATATGATTGAAGTCTTGTGCAACGATGTGACATATGAACTGAGAGAATACTGAGCCGTTTTTCCCAATATAAAACAGGTACTTTTGAGTGGTCATGACTCATGAGCATGACTCATAGTCATAGGGCAGGCTAGAGTCGAGTTTAACTGTCAAATGTCAACTAAGTTATAATACTAAGATTCATTAAACTAATAAATAGTATAACTTAATAGCCTACCTACTTACTAGCTACTTCAGAATTATGTTGTGACTACCTTTTTAACACTGCAAATAAATCCATCTATTATTTAAACCTCCCTGTAAGAAGAGGACAGTGAATGCAAATGGGCATTATTTTCAAATGAGCTGAGCTCGAGAGTCCATTATAGCATACGATTCTTTCAGTCTAGCATGGCTCACTGTATGTCTCGCTGCAGCGGAAGCTCGGCTCTCCGCGTGTCCAGTGTGCCGATAAGGAGCCGTGTGTATCATGTGTCTCACTGAGCCGCGCTCGTTCACGATTCTTTCGATGTGCCATGATTCACTGTATGCCTCGCTGCAGCGGAAGCTCGGCTCTCCGCGTGTCCAGTGAGCCGATAAGGAGCCGTGTGTATCATGTCTCACTGAGCCGCGCTCGTTCACAATTCTTTTGATGTGCCATGATACAGTCTCGCTGCAGCGGAAGCTCGGCTCCCCGTCAACGTCCAGTGAGTGCGCCCCTCAGCACTGTCCGCTGGGAGTAAGCTGAATCGTGTGCCGTGAGCTCGCCTTTCCTGTGAATCGATTCACTCGGACACTTGAATGAATCGATACACTGCTTCGAATCATGCATTCAGTAGCCAACACTAGTGCTAATGGGCTATTTCAATGCGAGAGTTGGGAATATAACTGAAAGATACGAATGGGTGATTGGTAAATGTGGGGAAGATATGGAAGCTAATGGGAATGGCAAGCGTTTGCTGGACTTCTGTGCTAGTATGGGTTTAGCTGTTACGAATACATTCTTCAAGCATAAGGCTATTCACCGCTACACATGGGAGGCTAGGGGTACCAGATCCATAATAGACTATATCTTAACAGAATTTGAATTCAGGAAATCTGTTAGGAATGTACGAGTTTTTCGCGGATTTTTCGATGATACAGACCACTATCTGATCTGTAGTGAACTAAGTATCTCTAGGCCTAGGGTAGAGAAAGTGAAATCTGTCTGCAAACGAATAAGGGTAGAAAATATCCAGGACGAGGAAATTAGACAGAAGTACATAGATACGATTAGTGAGAAGTTTCGAACAGTAGACAGTAAGCAGATTCAGGATATAGAAAGTGAATGGCTGGCATACAGGGATGCTGCAGTAGAAACAGCAAGGGAATGCCTAGGAACAACTGTGTGTAAAGATGGGAAAAGGCGAACATCTTGGTGGAATGATGAAGTGAGAGCAGCCTGTAAACGTAAAAGGAAGGCTTATCAGAAATGGCTCCAAATAAGGGCCGAGGCAGACAGGGATTTTTACGTAGATGAAAGAAACAGAGCGAAACAAATAGTTGTTGAATCCAAAAAGAAGTCATGGGAAGATTTTGGTAATAACCTGGAAAGGCTAGATCAAGCAGCAGGGAAACCTTTCTGGACAGTAATAATCTTAGGAAGGGAGGGAAAAAGGAAATGAACAGTGTTTTGAGTAATTCAGGTGAACTCATAATAGATCCCAGGGAATCACTGGAGAGGTGGAGGGAATATTTTGAACATTCTCAATGTAAAAGGAAATCATCATGGTGGTGTTACAAACAGCCAAGCTCATGGGGAGGAGGAAAATGATGTTGGTGAAATTATGCTTGAGGAAGTGGAAAGGATGGTAAAAAAACTCCATTGTCATAAGGCAGCAGGAATAGATGAAATTAGACCTGAAATTGTGAAGTATAGTGGGAATGGAGGGATGAAATGGCTTCATAGAGTAGTAAAATTAGCGTGGAGTGTTGGTAAGGTACCTTCAGATTGGACAAAAGCAGTAATTGCACCTATCTATAAGCAAGGGAACAGGAAGAATTGCAACAACTATCGAGGTATCTCACTTATTAGTATACCAGGCAAAGTATTCACTGGCATCTTGGAAGGGAGGGTGCGATCAGTCGTTGAGATTAAGTTGGATGAAAACCAGTGTGGTTTCAGACCACAGAGAGGTTGTCAGGATCAGATTTTCAGTATGCGCCAGGTAATTGAAAAATGCTACGAGAGGAATAGGAAGTTGTGTTTATGTTTCGTAGATCTAGAGAAAGCATATGACAGGGTACCGAGGGAAAAGATGTTCACTATACTGGATGACTATGGAATTAAAGATAGATTATTAAAACCAATCAAAGGCATTTATGTTGACAATTGGGCTTCAGTGAGAATTGATGGTAGAATGAGTTCTTGGTTCAGGGTACTTTCAGGGGTTAGACAAGACTGTAATCTTTCACCTTTGCTGTTCGTAGTTTACATGGATCATCTGCTGAAAGGTATAAAATGGCAGGGAGGGATTCAGTTAGGTGGAAATGTAGTAAGCAGTCTGGCCTATGCTGACGACTTGGTCTTAATGGCAGACTGTGCCGAAAGCCTGCAGTCTAATATCTTGGAACTTGAAAATAGGTGCAATGAGTATGGTATGAAAATTAGCCTCTCGAAGACTAAATTGATGTCAGTAGGTAAGAAATTCAATAGAATTGAATGTCAGATTGGTGATACAAAGCTAGAATAGGTCGATAATTTCAAGTATTTAGGTTGTGTGTTCTCTCAGGATGGTAATGTAGTAAGTGAGATTGAATCAAGGTGTAGTAAAGCTAATGCAGTGAGCTCGCAGTTGCGATCAGCAGTATTCTGTAAGAAGGAAGTCAGCTCCCAGACGAAACTATCTTTACATCGGTCTGTTTTCAGACCAACTTTGCTTTACGGGAGCGAAAGCTGGGTGGACTCAGGATATCTTATTCATAAGCTAGAAGTAACAGACATGAAAGTAGCAAGAATGATTGCTGGTACAAACAGGTGGGAACAATGGCAGGAGGGTACTCGGAATGAGGAGATAAAGGCTAATTTAGGAATGAACTCGATGGATGAAGCTGTACGCATAAAGCGGCTTCGGTGGTGGGGTCATGTGATGCGAATGGAGGAGGATAGGTTACTAGGAGAATAATGGACTCTGCTATGGAGGGTAAGAGAAGTAGAGGGAGACCAAGGCGACGATGGTTAGACTCGGTTTCTAACGATTTAAAGATAAGAGGTATAGAACTGAATGAGGCCACAGCACTAGTTGCAAATCGAGGATTGTTGCGACGTTTAGTAAATTCTCAGAGGCTTGCAGACTGAACGCTGAAAGGCAAGTTTTTCGCACTTGTTAGAGCTTTCAGATGTTTTGCTCGTTTTATGTGCTGTCGTACAACAAACTTCCTTTCCGCACTCACTTTAACACCGCACAATTTACAAAATAAAACACGCTCATCTGTTGTAAACACATCGTTTACAAATTCATTCACGAGCTGAATTAAAATTACACTTTGTGATGGTTTCACTTTTGGCATTTTTCTTGCACAGAACTATTTGGAAGGGTATTTCTGTATTGAAGAGGAAAGTTATATAACTGCTGTTTCCATTCTCTTCTGGTTTCCATTTGTTATTGGGTTTGGGGTACAAGGGGATGAAGAGTTGGTGGTAGGGGGAGCTACGAAAGCTGATGCATTCCTTGTGCTTGAGACGCGTTAGGAGATGTTTTCTCCTAATTTTCAGTTATGTACTGTGTTCCTGCATATATCTTGGAAACACAAGACACAGGTATAAATCCTTTCCTTACCCCTTCTCCTTCTTTCCTTTCCTTTTTGCTATTTGTTTTACGTCGCACCGACACAGATAGGTCTTATAGCGACGGTGGGATAGGAAAGGGCCAGGAGTGGGAAGGAATCGGCCGTGGCCTTGATTAAGGTACAGCCCCAGCATTTGTCTGGTGTGAAAATAGAGAAACCACGGAAAACCATCTTCAGGACTGCCGACAGTGGGTTATCCTTTCTTATTCTCTAACAACTGCTGA
The DNA here is from genome assembly GCF_040414725.1 of Anabrus simplex. Lineage (NCBI taxonomy): Eukaryota > Metazoa > Arthropoda > Insecta > Orthoptera > Tettigoniidae > Anabrus > Anabrus simplex. The sequence continues at coordinate 401,186,344 of NC_090267.1, read as the reverse complement.
TCAGTTCGCTTGGTCATGAAAGATAATTAGCGAATTTAACCATATGTAGGCCTAAGAAAAAAAAATTTTTTTTTTTTATATTTTCACTTGTCGACTGTTATCGGTCCGACAATTAAAGAATAATGCATAATTAAAAAACGTTTTAAAATGATCTAAACTTCTTCAAAATGTTATATACTTGGAAGTTAAAATAATGACTGATCATCCCAAATCGGCAAAAAAGAGTATAAGAACACAAAGATAAAAACGTTTTATTATAGTTTGTTACATCGCAGACTTAATGTCTATACTCATGGGCGCCCGCAAGGGGGGCAAGGGGGGGCACTTGCCCCCCCCCCTGGAATTCTAAAGATGTTGATGTTCAATTGTTTAATATCATACCAGATTATTTCATAAACTGAAATTACTGACAGTCATCTAGCATATGTTATAACTGGAAGTTTCTGTAAACAATTTAATGTTGCTGACGTTATATTGGTTTTCATATTCAAGAAAATTGTTAATGTGCCCCCCCCCTGAAAAAGATCCTGCGGGCGCCCATGTCTATACTACTGAGCTACGTCCTAATGCAAAGAGGAATAAAGACGACATTTCAAAAACATCCGCTCCCTTAGATTATTATTATTATTATTATTATTATTATTATTATTATTATTATTATTATTATTATTATTATTTCAAGCTTCAGGTATCTCCGTCAATCATCAATCAATCAATCAGCACTGATCTGAATTTAGGATTGCCGCCCATGTGACAGATTCCCTATCACTTGTTTACCTAGTCATTTATTTTTTACAATTTGCTTTACGTCGCACCGACACAGTAGGTCTTATGGCGATGATGGGATAGGAAGATGCTAGGAGTGGTAAGGAAGCGGTCGTGGCCTTAATATGTACATCCCCAGCATTTACCTGGTGTGAAAACGGGAAACTACGAAAACCATCTTCAGGGCTACCGACAGTGGAGTTCGAACCCACTATCTCCCGAATCCAAGCTCACAGCTGCGCGACCTTTACCGCACGGCCGCTTGCTCGGTATAACATTTCGTAGGTAGTTATTTATAAGTTTCAGTTTCGAAAATTATTGTTTTGCGGAAGGAACAACAGGAATAATTAGGTCTAAAATTTGATATTTTGGTACCAATTTTCACTGTTTCTTTAATAACAACTGGTGAAAATACTGTATTTGTGAGAGAGCCTACCGCCCGTGTTACCAGAGACAGCTGCCTAAGACTTAACACAATGACTGTACAAAAATTCGCAGGCAGGTGCAAACATCCGACAATACTCTACATACGCACTGAAAAAGAAACTTTTTCGGCCCATTCCACAAACACATCACGATGTCACCTTTCCCGTGCAGAGAGGCATTCGGTTAAAGCTATTTCTTCATTTATTTACTCTCTCTGGGGAAGTCTGTGGGCTCCTTAAACCTCGGGCCCTTCTGCATTGCAGACCTTGCAGGCCCTAACGTTACTCCATTGATTCCAGCCGCTTTTCTACTTTTCAACCTTTATATCTCGGACTGTTGGTCCCGAATAGGTTTTTCATGTAATTGCTTAATGGGTGGGATCTCACTGAATTGCCATGGAATCTCTGCTCATTTGCAATGGTCAGCCTTTTCTAAATCTTCCTCTTTGTTCAGTTAAGTTATTGATTTCTTAATTGGCCACTTTCAGTATGAGTCTTGGTCCTGTATTGTGAAACTGGGGACAAAAGTCCTACCTACCATCGAAAATATCTTGGTTATATTTCTGTCAAAAGGCGCAAATCACACAATATGCAGACATATATAAATATTTGGTTGAGGCTCGCGGGTTTTCCCCAGGCAATCGGTACCGTTCTTTTTAGACATTTCCGAATTGTTTTTAAGTGGGAGTTTTCTTATCTCCAACCATTTTTAAAGAAGTTATAAAAAGCAGTCCGCCTCTGTGGTGTAGTGGTTAGCGTGATTAGCTGCCACCCCCGGAGGCCCGGGTTCGATTCCCGGCTCTGCCACGAAATTTGAAAAGTGGTACGAGGGCTGGAACGGGGTCCACTCAGCCTCGGGAGGTCAACTGAGTAGAGGTGGGTTCGATTCCCACCTCAGCCATCCTGGAAGTGGTTTTCCGTGGTTTCCCACTTCTCCTCCAGGCGAATGCCGGGATGAAATGTGAAATGTCGTATGGCTTTTAGTGCCGGGATATCCCAGAACGGGTTCGGCTCGCCAGGTGCAGGTCTTTCTATTTGACGCCTGTAGGCGATCTGCGCGTCGTGATGAGGATGAAATGATGATGAAGACAACACATACACCCAGCCCCCGGGCCATTGGAATTAACCAATTAAGGTTAAAATCCCCGACCCGGCCGGGAATCGAACCCGGGACCCTCTGAACAGAAGGCCAGTACGCTGACCGTTCAGCCAACGAGTCGGACAATGCCGGGATGGTACCTAACTTAAGGCCACGGCCGCTTCCTTCCCTCTTCCTTGCCTATCCCTTCCAATCTTCCCATCCCTCCACAATGCCCCTGTTCAGCATAGCAGGTGAGGCCGCCTGGGCGAGGTACTGGTCATACTCCCCAGTTGTATCCCCTGACCAAGAGTCTGAAGCTCCAGGACACTGCCCTTGAGGCGGTAGAAGTGGGATCCCTCGCTAAGTCCGAGGGTAAAACCGAACCTGGAGGGTAAACAGATGATGATGATGATGATGATGATGATGATGATGATGATAAAAAGCAACTTCTGATGTTTCCCAAATTTTTATTGTTTACGATCTCACTTTGTTAATTTATTAAATATATTTATACAAATGTAATAAACGCTCGAATCATTTATTGTTCTTTATCCATACCCGGTCGGCCTCCATGCTGACCTTTAGTACAAAGGATCCCGGGTTCGATTCCTGGCCGCGTTGGAGCCATAACTGGTTAATTCCGATGTCTCTAGGGCAGATTTGTGTTCCGTTTTCTGTACTGGAATCCATCACCTATACTCAAAAGACCTATATCAAACCTTTCCGGAGGCCAGACGCCTTTATTATACATATCCAGACCGTAGACCCACACTTCCTTATTAAAAATACTGCTACGAAAGAGTTGGCTACAGGGTACAGGTGGCGTGGTTGTAAGCTTGCATTCGGGAAATCAGTTCGAATCACTGCCACATACCTTCAGTCCTGAAGATGGTTTTCTCCGCTTTCTCATTTTCACACCTGGTAAATTCTGATCCTGTACTTCACTTAAGTTCACGGACGCAATCTTTCCTAGCCCTTCAACGTCTCGTCATCGCAGTGATGTCAAACTATCAGAGAGAGAGAGAGAGAGAGAGAGAGAGAGAGAGAGAAAGGAGAGTAGTAATCAGAAGACATAAACTCCTTCTTAATATAATATTTCGGGGAAAATGATTGTTGTGTGTTTGGCTTCGTTCCTTGGCGAGCCAACAAATATTTGCTGGCAGTATTAGAAACATAATGGTGACTCTTCACATATAAAAAGATTAATCAAATTTGTTTCCTAGAACTTCGTCATCACCCACAATAAATATTCTATGAAAAGTCCAATGAACTCGTTCGGGAAGGCTATTAAAATTCCTTAATAGGCGAGTCCACATAATAATAATAATAATAATAATAATAATAATAATAATGAGAGGACCCGTCCTGCTTCGCATCATTCGTTATAAATAGGTCAAATAACGTATCTTGATGTGAAAGTGCTCAATGCGTCACCCGTTTTTTTAATGTTTACTTTTAAGATTTATATTACCTTTTGATTATGTGTCAAGTGAATGTTTGTAGATTTCTTTATTGTGGCGTTGATATTTTACGAAATATTTTATAGGTTTAGAGTTATTATTGTATGTTTAATTTAAAGTTTTAGTTCATTTTGTTTCGCGAGGAAGTTTGTCCTTGTTGCAGCACATATTGTCTAAGAAATATACGATCGCTTCAGACAAATAAAACAAGAATTGATAATTGTATGTATACACGCGTCGCGCTGTAGATATGATGTAAACGATTCCAACTGTCATTGGGACTGTCACCAATTAGCTTAGCGAACCCGGGAACTGTGGATTCAACACTAATATCGGTCATTTAGGACATTTCCGTTTTTCACCCCCTTTTCACCTCTAATGCCGTTCAGCTCTATGGCTAAATGGTTAGCGTGGTGGTCTTTCGTCACAGGAGTCCCGGGTTCGATTCCCGTTAGGGTCGGAAATTTTAACCATAATTGTTTAATTTCCCTGGCACGGGACTGGATGTATACGCAGTCTACATCATCATTTCATCCTCATCACGACGCGCAGATCACCTACGGGCGTCAAATCAAAAAAATCTGCACTAGAACTCTCTCCGGAGGCCACACACAAACTCCTCCTCAATGCCTGATGATTCACTGGCAGGTAATTCCGTAGAGAATTAAAAAATAGAAAAGCAAATCGGTCCAGTAGAACGGCCGAACTGGACAAAGCTCTTTTTAGTAAACTCTTTTAGTATACAGATAATAATAATAATAATAATAATAATAATAATAATAATAATAATAATAATAATAATAATAATAATAATAATAATAATAATGGGATAATAATAATAATAATAATAATAATAATAATAATAATAATAATAATAATAATAATAATAATAATAATCGCATGGCCTCAACTACCGTGCGCAGACATTTTAATTTGACGTCATCTGGCTGTATGCTCGTCAATTTCGACTTTCCCAAGGGTGACGCACTCTCTCAGGCCAGATGTGCAGTGGTGATTTGAGGTACGGAGAATGAGAGAGAAACGGTCGTTGTCTATAAAAGGAACTGTCCCGGCATTCGCCTTAGTGAGGATAATGGAAAACCACGGAAATAATCTCAGGAAAGCAGACGGTTGGAACCGGCCCACCTCCTCCAACAAAGCCGTGGCCAGTGTTAGACGAAACCACTCTTCTCGGTCGTGCGTCTCTGCGAGAACGCTCTCTTGCGAAAAGGATGAGATAATTTTGTTACGAATAAAACAGCGTATGTTTTATTACTCTAATATATTTCAGGATGACCCAATAAATGTACACACACACACACACACACACACAATTCTAATCAACCATAAGCTGAAATGAAATGAAATGGCGTATGGCTTTTAGTGCCGGGAGTGTCCGAGGATATGTTCGGCTCGCCAGCTGCAGGTCTTTCGATTTGACTCCTGTAGGCGACCTGCGCGTCATGATGAGGATGAAATGATGATGAAGACGACACATACACCCAGCCCTCGTGACAGAGAAATCAACCAATGATGGATAAAATTCCCGACCCTGCCGGGAATCGAACCCGGGACCCCTGTGACCATAGGCCAGCACGCTATCCATTTAGCCATGGAGCCGGACAACCATGAAGTAATTGTTGTCTATTTGCAAATCTCTCTTTTTTACACAACACGTTGTCTGGGCCATTTGTATTACCTGGGGCGGCTATAATCCTTACTTTAATTCTCCAAGTGTTGTCACCTCATACAACAGCTGTGTGTAGACCACTGGATTTGAACACAGTGTTACTGGCTACACAACACGCGATGACTGTTCTTTGGTTCGACTCCACAGACAGTCTAGTAACTCACACAGTCTAATATAATGAACAAATAAACAGCAGCAGTTCAGCAGTGCAGCACTCACAAAACGACCATTAGCGCTGTTCCATTTACACTCACGACAGCTGCTCCAGTCGCCGACTCTACGACGATTCTCAGTCCACAGAAGTACATAAACACCAAGCACTCTAAGGCAGTGTATCCTTCTGTCCCGTACGCCGTCTCCAGTGCAGGTAGGCTACTTACTGGACATTCCGACACCACAACCACAGCTCCTCGTTCAGCCCTCGGTGGGACACTAGCGGCAGCCAACACCTCTGTCGTCCTCAGCCCAGCAACCGAATCCCAACACACTGACTCCACCACGGAGTCTAATAGCTCGCGATGTGGCCAGATATGAAATATTCTCGTTACATCTCCAAGAAACACACAGGTAAGTCAGCTTAAGAGAACAATACACGGAAATGTCAGCCATGCCCTCCAGGCCGACTGGGAGCTCCTCGGTCGGCTGACTCCCTAGTCCCTTTCAAAAAGTACCGAAAGGTGCTAGCTACCACAGGGTTGGCACGTAACAATTTGATGAATCCACCCTACCCTATATAAAACAATAATTCCTATCTGCTTGAATTGTGACTGTATAATTTTTGTTGTTTTAATTTTTGACATACAGTATATCCAAATAGTTTCTGATATTTTTCTTTCGACTTTTAGTAATGGAATATACTTCATTTGGATACTATTCTCCCTGAAAGCCGAAGATGAACGTTTATCATTTTCTTTCGCAAACATTAGAAGTCCTTAAAAAATGCCTCAAAGACATATCGTGTCACAATATTAAAATACTCAACTCTTCGATGAGACTGCTGGTAAGTTCGTCCACTTGAATTAATGTTCTACTCACCCTATGCCCGTTTGACTTCTTAAGTCTAAGAGTTCCTGATTTGATGTTGAAAGTTCTATCGTCGAAGTACCGGTACTTTAGCCTGTTTTTTAAAATGCTATTTGTTTGCCCCTACTAGCAACATATTATATGAACATGCGTGTAACTGGAATGGCGGTAGTGTGGAATGTTGTGTGTGAGGAAAGGAAAATTAAGGACTTCACAAACACTCAGTTCCAAGGCCAGAGATATTAATCATTACAATTTAAACCCCTGACCCGGCTGGGAATCGAACCCGGGGCCGCCGGGTGACAGGCGGACGCGTTGTCCCCTACACCACGGGGCCGGACACTTCAGCCTGATAGGTTGCCTTCATATACAGTATAAATATTGCCACAGAATGGATAAGATGACTGAATTCAAAACTGTATTACACATTTCATGTATTTGTTGTGGTTGTTGTTAATAATAATAATAATAATAATAATAATAATAATAATAATAATAATAATAATAACCGGGCGAGTTGGCCGTGCGCGTAGAGGCGCGCGGCTGTGAGCTTGCATCCGGGAGATAGTAGGTTCGAATCCCACTATCGGCAGCCCTGAAGATGGTTTTCCGTGGTTTCCCATTTTCACACCAGGCAAATGCTGGGGCTGTACCTTAATTAAGGCCACGGCCGCTTCCTTCCAACTCCTAGGCCTTTCCTATCCCATCGTCGCCATAAGACCTATCTGTGTCGGCGCGACGTAAAGCCCCTAGCAAAAAAAAAATAATAATAATAAGGGCGTATGGCCTCCGGAGACGCCGCATGTTTGTTAGGATGGGGCCATACTATGATGAATTCTAATGATGAAGGCGGCACACACACCCAGCCTCAGAGCCATAGGAATAAACCAATGAAGGTTAAAATCCCCGATCCGGCTGGGAATCAAACCCGGGACCTCTTGGATTACTGGCCAGCATGCTAACCATTTAGCCATAGTGCCGGAAATAATAATAATATCCAGATCTCAGAATCACGGGTTCAACCTCGGCAAAGGTGGTCGGATATTTGAAGGGCGGAAAAAAGTCCATTCGGTACTCTATAACGTAACTTACCTACTATGTCGTATGTAAATCATCATTGGTCACACATTTAGTTTTTACCCGTGAAAATTAATTAAAACTTGGTCACAGTTCACCCAAAATAGTTTCCGTTTCTCCGCCACCTGGTAAAGTTAAATGGATAGTCAAGATTGATACGCAAGCGATCCAAATGGCATGAAATGCCTGCCACGGTAGATGAAGCCATATATTTGATATGGTGCCATCAACTATCAGTCATATTCCGTCAGATCACTGAAGTTATGCAACTCTCAGTAAGGACAACGTGACAGTGCTATTGACTAGTGAATGAAGATTAATGAGAAGGACACCTTATCGTTAGTAATTTGGTCTAGAGCATTATAACTCATAACTGATGTAGCCTGTCTTAGTATGGCAGCATTAATTAAGGTTATTTAATAATTGTTTAGAGCTGGATGTAGCTTGTTACTTGTTGCTAGATCGAAAAAGTAGTGAAACCCCTAGATTCAAACGTATGACTTTGTTTAGTCAAAGGGTATTAGAACTTCTCATAATTCGATGAAGACGACACCTCACAATCTACCGATGTAAGTAGGGTACAACATTTCCGTGGTTTCCCATCATCTTAATTAAGGGCACGGACACTATCTTCCCAATCGTAGCCGTTTTCCATCCTTGCGTCGAAAACTATCGACGTGTTTGTGCGACGTTAAACCACTAGAAAAGAAAAAAGTACAAGACGTCAACGATTACGAGCAGAAAACAGTAGCCTAGCCTACATTTGAGAGCTAAAGAAATGAGTAAGGCCTACACGTACCCAGTGGCAGTTTCAGGAGAAGCACGCCCCAGGCCCACCCAAAAAAATGGGATTTTCAAATTTTGAAAAGACGTAACATAAAGAAAAAAGTAACGACGATAGAAAGTAGACAGAAAAGATAACGTGCACGATGAGAATGTAACTAAGTAATTTCAACCAACTACATTAAACAACGATTCTGAGAAAGTGATAGGCTCTGTCGCTGACACGGCCGTGAGCTTTTGGGCTAAATAACGTTAAACAATAGCTAACATCTCAATGATTACTTATTGTATATACCATACTGTGTAACCAGTGTCTTCTTGTTCTTAATCTTCTTCTTTTCCTACCGCTTTTCCCACACCTGTGGGGTCGCGGGTGCGAACTGCGTCACATATATGTATGTATGTATGTATGTATGTATGTATGTATGTATGTATGTATGTATGTATGTATGTATGTATGTGGATTTGGCCCTGTTTACGGCCGGATGCCCTTCCTGACGCCAATATTATATGGAGGGATGTAATCACTATTGCGTGTTTCTGTTGTAGTTGGTAATGTGGTGTGTTATCTGAATAGGAAGAGGAGAGTGTTGGGACGGACACGAACACCCAGTCCCCGGGCCAGAATAATTAATCAGAAGCGATTAAAACCCCCGACGCGACCAGAAATCGAACCCAGGACCCTCTGAACCGAAAGCCAACGAGTCGGACTGTCTTGTTGTTCTTAATCTCGTATATTATTTTCCTGTCTTTTATCTGCAATTATCTAACCATATTATTTGTATACTGTTATGCTTTGCCATTTTGGAAGACGTGATAATTTTCAGGAACCTAATAAAATAAAATTCTGACAATGTAAACGCATTAATATATTGAATATTATGCTGCTGTTGAATTTGTACGAAAATGGTCTTCCAAGTAAGTTAATTTAGGCCCACCCAAAATGTTCCTCACAGAACTGCCACTGCCGTTACCGGACGTTAAACAATACGTTCTCCATTAGCTCTAACAGGTGGACTGTGTGTCCTCGTCAACGCGCTGGGGTAGAAAGATTACCGGTACGTAAATAATGGAAATTAGGCGAGGTGACCCATGGAGGGTTCTCAAGAGGTATCGGTGAGCAAAATATACTAACGGTCAAATTAATTGAGTCTTGGTCAGTCAATTAAAAACCAGTAGAGCACTTGGGTATCACTGGGCCTAATCATATTTACCCACAGTATATGAGATTACTTCTACAGTTTTACCAGATAAAAAGACCAATAATATATAGGCATAGACTATATACCTACAAATAGAGCTGAGATTATATGATTACTGTATATTTCGCTTTGCTAACCTATATTGTGCAGAACATGGTAAGAGGACTACTGCATGAACATGGAACTTCTAGATTCTTCTAAACTTACAGGTATAGGCGTACTCCAGAACTTCAGCCCTTTGTGTCCAGTTCCAGGATAATGTGGCTGTCTTCAGACTTGCTTCAGCAACGTTATTTAATCATGATAACCTCACTCAAACATTACTCAACAGGCTAACGACTGTTACCGGCACTCTGTTCTACTGCTCATTCATAAACATACACCCGCAACCTTACATCAGCAAGTGACGGACTGCGTCGTCTTGACGGCGCGCGGCTCACAGACGCCTGACGTCAAGGACTCTCTCAGGGGATCAACAGATCTATTTAAAACACGTGGATGTTTGAACTGCCATGCGGCAGTGTTTACACCCTCTTTGGTTTACCTGCCGATACTTAACCTCTTTACCATTAATTTATAGTTGGAAGGTAAGAGCAGGAAATAAGTTTCTGGTCCTGCAGTTGCGAAGTAATGGCCTGGTTCTCGACTATGCATGTGAAATTAATTTTGAAAATTAGTATCGCCGCTCCAATGCTGGTTTTACTGTAACGTAAAAAAAAGAGGGCGAACAGTTTTTAGATAGAGTTGGCTTTGTGATGTTGGTGAAGGTTAGAGCCTGGACGGAGATCGATCGATCGGTCAATCAATCAATCAATCAATCAATCAATCAATCAATCAATCAATCAATCAATCAATCAATCAATCACTACAGATCTTCATTTAAGGCTGTCGCCCAGGTAGGAGATTCCTTATCAATTGTTTACCTAATCTTTTCTTAAATAATAGGCTATTAAATAGCCCGGCAGGAAGACTCATAGAAATATGCAGAAAAATGGAAAAAATAACATTTAAAAATAATATAACTTACTTCTTTCTTAATCTGTTTACCATTTTCCCTTGGACTCAGTGAGGGATCCCACTTCTACCGCCTCAAGGGCAGTGTCCTGGAGTGCGAGACATTGAGTTGGGGAGGAAGACCAGTACCTTGCCCCAGGTGGCCTCACCTGCTATGCCGAACAGGGGCCTTGTGGAGGGATTGGAAGATTGGAAGGGACAGGCAAGGAAGAGGGAAGGAGGCAGCTGTGGTCTTAAGTTAGGTACCATCTGGCATTTGCCTGGAGGAGAAGTGAGAAACCATGGAAAACCACTTCGAGGATGGCTGAGGTGGGAATCGAACCCACCTCTACTCATTTGACCTCCCGAGGCTGAGTGGATCCTGTTTCAGCCCTCATACCACTTTTTTAAAATTTTGTGGCAGAGCCGGGAATCGAACCCGGGCCTCCGGGGGTGGCAGCTAATCACTCTAACCACTACACCACAGAGGTGGACTTAAAAATATACACTGTAATAAAAATGTTAATTATTAACAAACTAATTTATTTTGCATTCTAGGCAAAAACAAAGCAAATTACTTGCTTAGTAAAAATCAAAATAATACTTTATTGTAACTCTTTTATTTTTTGCTATTTGCTTTAAGTCGCACCAACACAGATAGGTCTTATGGCGATGATGGGATAGGAAAAGCCTAGGAATGGGAAGGAAGCAGCTGTGGCCTTAATTAATTAATTGGTGTGAAAATGGGAAACCACGGAAAACCATCTTCAGGGCTGCCGACAGTGGGGTTCGAACCCACTATCTCCCGATTACTGGATACTGGCCGCACTTAAGCGACTGCAGCTATCGAGCTCGGTATATTGTAACTCTTGCAAGGTACTATCAACCGAGGTGACTTAGGCTTATTTTTCAGGACCTTTTCTCCTTTTAAAATATTTTTATATCTTATTTTTATATATACTGGTACTATGTAAAAATTATCTTTTTAATTTTCCAGAATATTTTTTTCTATGCTGTTTTCATTATTGATTGTTAATGCCTCTCAGCCAGACTTGGGTAGTAATTGAGTGAAACTAATTGAATTACTTGTAATTTACTTCTTGAAATAAAATTGTAATCATTACATTCCAGTAATCATTATACATCACATCGAGAGCTTAGTAACTTTGGAGCCCCAGCACTTGCAAGGTGTCGCGCTAGAGGTAGCCTATAATTCTAGGATATGTCGCGCACTTGTTCATTTACTCGCAGGTTGTTATGGTTACTGGTTGAGATTTTCTATGTGGTCAAGGTGGTGGTGGTGGTTATTGGTTAAAGAGGGAGTACAACTGGGCAACCATCCTCTATTAACACTGATCAGAAGGAAAATGGAGGAAGTCCGACACTTCAAAAAGTGAAGGTATTGGCAAAAGAAAAGAAAAGATCATCAGGATCGGGAAAGAACGATAGTCGACCGAGGACACTGACACACGTAATTGGAACCCAAGCTCCCAAAGTGAGAGTCCTTGATCTGCGTTTTAGTCACCTCTTACGACAGGCAGGAGACACAGAGGATGTTATTCTACCGCCCCCACCTACAGAGGTTATGTGGTCGAGAATTGAGCTGGAATAAACATGTGATGGTGGAGGGATTAATTCATTCCCCTACTTTGAATTAACTTAGTTATCCTGAAAATAATGAAAACATGAAAGCAACATTCAAATTTTGCTTGGGAGCAATCATTTTGAAAATCTGATTAGTCTCACCTAGTGATGATAGCCACTTAAAGTCTCTATGCTAAGTAACAGAAAATGGAGTAATGTATTTTTCCTTGCAAACTTTGGTATCATTCCATCTTCATGTGAAAAGATGTCAGTGATTCACTTCTGTGAAGTACGGTAATAGTAATTTTGCTGATTACGTTTTGAAAATAATTAGTAGTTAAAATTGAGTACATTTTTTCTCAGGTAACTATAATTGAGCCCAATTACCTTTATTTTGTACTTTTCCCATCACTACTTTCAGCATTCAGTCTACAAGCCCTCACAATCCTCAGGTTGCAACTAGTTCTTTGCCCTCCTTTAGTTCCATATCACTTATCCTTAAATCATTAGAAAAACTGAGTCTTACTATCATCGTCATGGTCTCCCTCCGTTTCTCTTACCCTCCATGACCCAGACCATAATTCTCCTAGGTAACCTATCCTCCATTCATCTCATGTGACCCCACCATTGAAGCCAGTTTATGTGTACCACTTCATCCATTGAGTTTATTCCTAACTTAGCCTTCCAAGTATCCTCCTGCCATTGTTCCCACCTGTTTTGTACCAGTGATCATTCTCACTACTTTCATGTCTGATACTTCTAATTTGTGAATAAGATAAGCTTTCACACCCATACAGCAAAGTTGGTCTGAAAACAGACTGGTGTAAAGGTAGTTTCGTCCGGGTGCTGACTTCTTTCTTACAGAATGCTGCTGATCATAACTGTGAGTTCACTGCATCACCTTTGCTGGAACTTGATTCAATTATACTGGGAGAATGCACATCCTAAATACTTGCTATGATCTCTCTGTTCAAGTTTTGTATTATCAACCTGACATTCAATTCTGTTTAGGTTTCTTCCCTACTGACATCACTTTAGTCTTGGAAATGCCAATTTTCATATTATAACTCACTGCACCTATTTTGAAGTTTCAAGATATTAAATTGTAGGGTTTTATCACAGTATGCCATTAAGACCAAGTCATCAGTATAGACCAAACTTCTTATTATGTTTCCACCTAATTGAATTCCTCCCTGCCACTTTATACCTTCCAGTATGTGATCCATGTGAATGAAGAACCAAGCATTCATTCTACCATCAGTTCTCACTGTAGCCCAATTGTCAAGATAAATGTCTTTGATTGCTTTTAATAATCTACCCTTAGTCCTGTAATCCCTCAGTACAAGTAACATCTTTCCCTTGGTACTCTGTCATATATCTTCTCTAGATCTATGAAAAATAAACATAACTTTCTATTCCACTTGTAACCACACTGCTTTTCATCCAACTTACTCTCGGCCAATGATCACACCCTTCCTTCCTTGCCTGGTATACTGATCAATGAAATACTTTGATAGTTGTTGCAATCCTTCCTGTTCCCTTTCTTAGAGATAGCTACAATTACTGCTTTCGTCCAATCAGAAGCCACCTTACTAATATTCCAGGTTAAATCTTATTACTCTGTGAAGCCAGTTAGTTCATACCTTCCCAATATATTTCATCATTAATTTCAGGTCTAATTTCTTTTATTCCTGCAGCTTTATGATAGTGGAGTTCATTTACCATCCTTTCCACTTCCTGAAGCATAATTTCACAAACATCATTGTCCTCTTTCCTATGAGCTTGGCTCTTTGCAAAATTAACAGAAAATTTTCCTTTCACATTGAGAAGATTTTTCAAAATTCCTTCCACCTGTCCAGTGATTCCCTAGATATAGGCCTTCTTTTGGTTCACCTGATTTACCCAAAACACTACCATATTCATTTCCTTTTTTCCTTCCCTTTCTAAACTCCTTTAGTATTGTCCAGAAATGTTTCCCTGACACTTGATCAAATCTTTCCATGTTATTACCAAAATCTTCTCACAACTTCTTCGTGGATTTTAGAATGATTTATATCGTTTTGCTTTTTTCATCTGCATACAATTCCCTGTCTGCATCAGTCCATGTTTGGAGCCATTTTTGATAACTTACAACTTCTTTTTGCATTTACAAGCTGCCTCACTTCATCACTTCCACCAAGATGTTTACTTTTTCCCATCTTCACATACCTTAGCAGCGATTGGGTGAGGGGGAGGCAGCCCTCCTCCCCACTTTGTGGAGAAAAAAATAAATTTTTATTCCATTTTAGCCACCTGACTTTTTTAAAATTTTGAGAGACTGAAGAACCTAAGAGTTATTAAAACTTGCCTGAAACTAGAAATTATAAATAAATTAAAAAAGGCAATTTATATATCCCTATTTTTTTCCAGCTAATTCCTTTTTTTTTCTCTCTAATTATTAAGAAAAAGAAAAATACTCAGTGGAAATACGCACAAAATGTTGTTTGCTGCAGCTAACTAATTCATACAGCACAGCAGCATGTAGCATGTGCTGTGAGGAAGGGTAGCAGGGGTATGTTTTCTGCCAAAGTCATGGACAATGAGGTTTAATTTACCCTCTTGCCACGCGTATTCATCAGTCTTGCAGTCTCACTCAGTAAATGTGTCTGTGTAGTTCTATCTAGTGTCTGGTACTTTCTTAGTGTGTAGTCAAATACTAAATGACTTTTGTAATTTTATAATCATGTCGTACTTCTATTTAATTGTAATATGTGTAATTATTTTCCCTTTGGTGAAAGTTTTATTGTATAGTACTATTATTACTGCACAAAATTTGATAGACTCAACCTTGATGTCTCTCAAAATTTGCTCAGACAGCATTAAACAGTCTTACCATTTTGTAGCTAAATTTTTTCCATTATTATGCCCCCAACCCCCCACCCTGCTGTAGCCCTTAAACCCAGTACTTTTTGTTGTCTATACATTCCCCCCCCCTCAAACTCCTAATTGCTGCTACTTTTCACACACAGTCATTTGTAGGCATTTCCTAGCTGTTTCTGCAACAGCATCCCTGAATGCAGTAGCGGTTATTACAGGGGCCAAGGGGGGGACTGCCCCCACTTTGTGGAGAAAACATTATATTTGTATTCCATTTTAGCTGTCTGAAACAAGGAATTATGGGAATTATTAAAACAAACAACTTTTAATAGCCCTGTTGTCTTATCAGGTAATTATTTCCTTTATTTTCTTTAACTATTAAAAAAGTCAGCAGAAATGTGCATAAAATGTCGTTCATTGCGGCTAACCCACTTGTATAGTGCCACAGCAAGTAGTGGACACTTTGCATGTGCTGTGAGGAAGGGTAGTAGGGGTATATTATTTTGCCAAGGACACTTGAGATGTGATTTACCTGCTTGCCGCAGGCATTCGTCAGTCTGGCAGTCTGTTTAGTGCGTTAGTTTCTTAGTGAGTAGTCAAATACTAAATGATTTTTAATTGTATAATCACGCCTTACTTCTATTTAATTGTAATACATGTGTGATTATTGTTCCTTTGGTGAAAATGTTATTGTATAGTACTGAATCAAAATCTCTCGGAACTATTATTACCTCATTTAAGTTGGTAGAAGCCTCTGTGGCTCAGATGGCAGCACGTCGGCCTCTCACCACTGGATACTGTGGTTCAAATCCCGGTCCCTCCATGTGAGATTTGTGCTGGACAAAGCGGAGGCGAGACAGGTTTTTCTCTGGGTACTCCGGTTTTTCCTGTCATTTTTCATTCCAGCAACGCTCTCCATTATCATTTCATAGCATTTCTCAGTCATTAATAATCACCTTGGGAGTGGCGACCCCATTGTAATAATAGCCTATATATGGTTCATTCATTACATCCCTGACCCGGTCAATGACTGGAAAACAGGTTGTAGGTTTTCATTTTCATTAAGTTGGTAGGCTGTCGACCTTTATCTCTGTACAATAATAATTATTAAATTACTGTCATAATGGTCAACCTTTTCAATACTATAATATGCAATATTTTGAATTAAATTACTAAACTAAGGGCTAGTTTTGGCCTTGGCTGGCCATCTTTATCCTTAATGTAATACATATAATAACTAAAAAAGTACAAAGACACAATTGACATAAAAACAAATGTACAGACACACAACTGACATTAAAATCTGGGATGAACTATGTGTAAAATTAAAAAAATAAATTAACTAAATTGTTAGTTCCATCACTGCTACATCACTACAATTTCAGTTGCAAAACGGGAACTGGTAAAAGTTGATTCTGTAGTCAGATCATCAATCACCGAATCTACTTGAGTGGTGTTAGCAGCATGCAAGCCACTGGACGCCACTGTAAATAACCACCAGCTGATGCAGAACTGCTAGATGGTGCTTCCACATCAACCAACGTAAATAAAATAAATTTAATTTCATTTCATTTCGAGTTAGCCGTGGCCTTACCGGTGGAAGCTGTTCTCCTACTAGCTGTTACCTGCCCCTGAGTAGTTAGGCTACACACTTCATTCACCGCCTTCCCATGCTCATCTGTAGGCTCAGGAAGCCAATGCTCTATCATCTGAGCCACTCAGTCTAGCCTTGCCAGATCACTCACTGTGGGTACATTCTAGTACAACAGTGCTTTTTCCCTGATCATCACACTGCATGTGTCTCTACACTTTGACTAACTTTTTCAGGGAGCATTGGCAAATAACCATGCGCAGTGCGTTCCATCTTGCTAGAAACTTCTCTTGACCGTAAAGCATAATCCATGCTTGGGAACTTTTATATTCTGCAGTACCAGTCCCAGTAAAAATATGGGGGAAGTCCTATTGGGGGATTAAAGAAGTAGACTACTCTTAAAAGAGAGAGGGACAAAATTGACTCTCAATCTTAGGTCCAATTTCCTAGAAGTACGGTATCAATTTTACTATCAGAACTGAAACACAATTTTTGACGCCATGATTGATCATTTTACAAGGAAGCAATGATGTATGGAACTTACTTTCAAATAGTAATGAATATATGGGGACTATACAGTTATTCTTGATAAATAATTAAAACTGTGACCAGTCACAATTTTTATCAAATGTTTTACTTCACAATGTATTACAGAGTAGGACAAGGCCTATATTGAAACATAGTTATGTTTAAGACTGTACAGTTAGTTTAAGGCTGCTTCTTCTTTTTCTTGAGGTACCGTCTTATATCGAATGTTGGTGATCATTCAGGCATTTTGAATTTTCAATTTAGAGATTTCCAGGAGTTAATTTTGTTTTTTTTGTACCAATCCCACAGATTTTCAAGTCATGATATGTGACATCTCCCAGTATCAACTACAAGAGTTTATACTTTTCTCCCTTCATAATAAGACTGAGATATACAAGTATGCTGATCTTGATGGAAGGATGAACCTTAATTGTTTTATTCACCCTTTCCTTCACCACAGTATTCCTGACTTTGTCAGTCCACAAGATGAAAAGCATGTACAGCAGTAATTTCACATTTCAAAAGACTATCTTTCTTCAGGTATTCTGGGTTACAGTCTATCCTTCCATTCCATACAGCATTGTTGGAAAGACATCACATTTGAGAATGCAAACTCTAAGATCAAGACTGAGTTGCTTGCTGCTCAGAAGGTTTCTAATTTTGATTAATACACTTTGCGCTTGTTCAACCCTCCCTTTGGTTTCTTATCTGCATTCCCGCTGCTATTTAAGGCTCATTGCTTTTTAAATTAGTACATTTTTCTACTGTTTGTAAATGCAGTAAAAGTGTATTTTAACAGTTGAGAAGTGAACATGCCCTAATGATTATCCACTAAGAGCCAAACACTGGACAGCTGAATATGTGGAATGGGATGGTAATTTCTATATATACTGCATAACATTATGTGGTCAATTAGTATTGTAGTGTGAAATATGTATTTAGTTTATTTAATTGTGCCAGAAGTCACCTAATGTTACAGCAGAAAATAAACATAAATTTGAAACTGATATCATAAATACGGTGAACATTCAAAACTGAAGGTAAATCTGTCTGTATAAAAGTAAAATTATGTGTGTTTGTTTGTCTCCAAAACTACAGGACCAATTTCGCTGAATATTTCACAGTTTGTTCCTATTACTTCTGAGACAGTTTAGGAAGTGGTTTGAACGAAATCTGAGGGATGTGTAACGTGTAATTTTATGTAATTAATTTAATTGCAAAGCCGCATCAAGATTGGATCAACTTGATGGATAGACTGCCACTAGGCAACAACCACTTATGCTCTATCATGGTAGTCAGGTAAGAAATGCTGTATATAGGAGGATGGGAACATGCTGCCATGTTTTATAAAGTTCCTTTCTTGCTAGGAGATTCATGACCATGCCTGTTATTTGGAAATAGTAATCCAACATGCTGTGATCGAGATGTACTTTTATGTCATAGGACCAACTAGGTCTGCCAAGTTTGAATAATGTAGCTGTGCATTAGATGTGAAAAAAGTATTTAAAAACTGTGAAAAATGTAGAATATCAACAGTGGAATGACACGAGTTATCACCCTCTCCTAACGAAGTGCACTGGGGGTTTGGGGGCAAAGCCCTCGACGAGAAAAGGCGAGTCTATATAATATAAAAATGGAAGTATGTATGCTACGAGTGTAAATTCTACATCTCCTCCTAAACCACGGGAGCAATTTCAACGAAACTTGCTACTCTTATCACTTACTATCTGTAGACAAACACAGTGGGGTTAAGCCACCACTAGCACCCCTAGGAGCAGAGGTAGAAGGGGGTGAAATACAAAAATAATACAGAATGACCAATATTAATATATAATCCATAATTTTCGGGGTCACTGATATGAATAGTGACACTCCAGATGTCGTTTAAGTCCAAGTTCAGTCCCCATCAGCATAGGGGGTGAAAATAGTAAAATGTTGAAAATGGTAGAGATAACGGATGTGTGTATGTTCTAGCATGGCTCTCAACCAAACAATGATTTACTATCTGGAAACAATTACTGTGGGGTTTAGACAACCCTAACGACTTTAGGGGAGGGAGTTAAATGTAAAAATAATCACTGGGCGAGTTGGCCATGTGGTTAGGGTTGCGCAACTGTCAGCTCACGTCCGGTAGATAGTGGGTTCGAACCCCACTCACGGCAGCCCTGAAGATGATTTTCCGTGGTTTCCCATTTTCCCACCAAGCAAACACCCAAAATGATGAAGATTATGAATATATGTATGGTCCAACATAGCTGTACATTAATTAAGGCCACGGCCACTTCCTTCCCACTCCTAGGCCTTTCCGATCCTAACATTGCCATAAGACCTATCTGTGTTGGTGAAATGTAAAGCAAATTGTAAAAAAAAAAAAAATGGTAAAAATAATAAAAAATGACCTATATTAGTGTCAAATCCTTAGTCATCAGGGTTGCTAAGATAAATAGTGACACTCCAGTTTCTGTTTAAGTCAAAATTCAGTCCCCATAGGCGTGAGGGCTGAGAAGAAAAGAGAATGTCCAGAATCAAGTGATAAATATCATTAAGGATCCATATTGAAGATACTATATGTAGGTACCTGATTTATGCCTTGAGGTAGTACTGTGACTGATGATACCTTCAATGAAAGGCAAAACATGTCTCATATGGAAATAGAGATAAATTCTTAATTGTTTAAAATTTTAATGTATTGAATAGGTGATATTATAAACTAATTAGCATCCTACAATGTCCAGAATGCCGAGATTATGGATGTATGTATGTGTGTTCCAGCATAACTCTCAACCTAACTTGGCACACATTTGACTTACTGTCTACAAAAATTTACTATGGATGTCATACATCCCTAGCACCCCTAGGGGTGGGGAATGGAAGGGAATGACATGTAAGAATAATAAAAAATCACCAATATTATTTTCAAAGTCATAATTTTCTGGGACGTTGGAATGAACAGTGACATTCCGGATATTGGTAAGTCCAAGTACAATCCCGATGGGGAGTGAGAAGTGATGAGACTGAAAACATCCAAAATGATCAAGATTATGTATGTATGTATGTATGTATGTATGTATGTATGTATGTATGTATGTATTTATGTATGTATGTTCCTGCATAGCTTTCAACTTAGTACACATAAGACATTACCTGGAAGAAACGAAAAAAAATACTATGGAGGTAAGAAATTCCTACCCCCGCCAGAGGTGAGGAATGGGAGGCGATGAGATGTAAAAGTAGTGAAAAATAACTGATATTAATGTTGAATCCATTGTTTATGTGTCACTGAGATGAATTGTGGTGCTCTTGATAATGTTTAAGCCCACCTTCAGTCTCTATTGGGATGGGGGCTGAGATTAAAATAAAATTAAATAATCTAAAATGACTGATTCCACAGTTTTGGTGTTGCAAGGCTGATTGCTGACAGTCTTAATGGAGTTGAAATCATGTAAACCATATCTACAGTGCGACGGGTAGAGACATACATTTTTCTTTGAAAGGATCAGATATTTCCCAGTAAATTCGGACTTCCACAAGGACAAAGTTTTACCCGATAAAGAAATAATCAAAAACTTGAAATCGAGCACATATAAATAACTGTCAAACTAGATCATAAAATAGATCATAAAATATCAGTCAACATCTCAGTAAGGAATTCTACAAAAATTCACTTCACACATAATTAACAGGCTGATCATCAGCCCAGAGGCTGGTTGGATCCTCAAATAACACCAGCAAAGGCTATGCAGTTGTAGGAAAACCACAAAAACCAATGGCAGCACCAAATTAAGGCATTCTAGGCAAGATGAGGAGTGAGGTAGTTTGCCATTGCTTTCCTCACTGGGCCAGACAGTGCTGTTTCAGCATGACTGACCCTATGAGCAACACCTTTCATAACACTCAGATACACTGGTTATGCTCCAAATGTTATTACTCAGCACCACCCATACCCCAGCAGCTTCCATATTGTCACAGCTATGGATGAGACTGGGACTTCGGTGGAAGTTACATTTTGCTCTGGCCTCTGCCAAGAGACAGATTCAAAAGTACTGCATCTATCAAGAAATGGCAGCAGGCGGATAACAGGCAATACATATCTTAAAGGTAAACATTCAAAAACTATCAGGACAATGTCGGGTACTACAGTTAGTATAATATACAATTTTAATACATTGTGACTCGTGCTTTACCAGATCACAATCTTCAGGTACTGCATGTAGCAGTTCTCCTGCCTAACATGCATGAAGCTGGACACAAGCTGCAGACAAGGATGACTGTTCAGCTCTGGACCATAACCATTTGAGCACTTTCTATGTGACCCAGTTTACTTTGTGACCAGGAGGGAGACTTTCAGATGGTATCATACCTACCTTTCACCCTGCAAGATTATTTGTTCTGGACTGCCAAGATCTCAATCTGAATTTTGGAGGTGAGTCAGTGAGGCTTTCTATGGCTTTGAGCCATGCAGTTGTTGGTAAAAACCCATAAAATGTACTGACCTCTTGAGTTGATGCCTTAGACCACTCATGTCTGGCTGCAGCCTCTTGACAGATATCGGGAGGTGGGATACTTGCTAAGTAATAAACTTTTTAAAGTGATGTTGGTCAAAAGCAACCTGTGCTGAGTCTACTGGTATCATATAAGTCCATGGCTAAATGGTTAGCATGCTGGAGTCTCAGATTCAATCCCCGGTTGGTTAAGGGATTTTAACTTTAATTGGTTAATTCCATTAATTCATCATAGGTAGGATCCCATCCTCATAGACGACAGCAGGGTAAACAGTGAATATGTCACTGGATGGAATAGAGTCATCATAAGACCAATATAGTTGGTCCGTTATTGGACATTATAAATTTTCCACGTAACTCATTCCTGGTTGACCGGGTGAGTTGACCATGTGGTTAGGAGCGTGCAGCTGTAAGCTCACATCCGGGAGATAGTGGGTTCGAACCCCACTGTCGGCAGCCCTGAAGATGGTTTTCCATGGTTTCCCATTTTCACACCAGGTAAATACTGGGGCTGTACCTTAATTAAGACCATGGCTGCTTCCTTCCCATTCCTAGGCCTTTCCTGTCCCATCGTCGCCATAAGACCTATCTGTGCTGGTGCGACGTAAAGCAAATAGCATTCCTGGTTGCCAGTGTTTTGCCCCAGTGTGCTAAGTTGGCACTGCCGGTGGCTCCAAGTAGCCTACGCAGTGGTCTCCACGGTATGCACTAGCCATGCATCTTGGTGAATGTGCTATTTACCAACTGATGAGCCCAACTTAGCACACTGGGGCAAAATGCTGGCAACCAGGAATGAGTTAGCTGGAAAATTTATAATGTCCAATAACGGACCAACTGTATGGTATTATAAATTTACTCATTCGGAACAAATATTTCAGGTTCCCTATGGGAATCAACATCTTTATCATCTGATGGCCAGGCAGGCTTCAATTTTTGAAAATGAGAAAGTCTCTCCTATTTCATTGGCACTGCTGGTGGCTCCAAGTAGCCTATGCAGTGGCCTCCACGGTATGCACTATGTCTTGGTGAGTGTGCTATTTACCAACTGATGAGCCCAACTTAGTACACGGGGGCAAAATGCTGGCAACCAGGAATAAGTTAGCTGGAAAATTTATAATTTTCAATAACGAACCAACTGTATTGGTATTATAAATTTACTCATTCGGAACAAATATTTCAGGTTCCCTATGGGAATCAACATCTTTATCGTAGAGTCATCATATGAGTCTTGCCTCACTTGACAGGACAAGATGTGGATGAAGTTAGGCATCAATAGACTAAGTGCCATTTTAAGGAAATAGCGATTTTAGTGCTATCATTTGGAGAAATGATTAAGCTACTTGTAAAAAATTTCCCACTTCATTACAAGAGGGCATTAGGTGTCAGTTAACTGAAAACCTAAGAGACATAGCGGGAGCTAGTTCAACTGTAAATTGCATCAGTAGACTATGTGATGTTCTATTTTACATCATTAGACCAAGTGCCACATTCCTCACATTGCATCACGGATGACAGCGAGGGAGTCTGCATTTTCCCTAATGCTAAGTTATTGATGTGGTGATACATTGAATGGTTTATCAAGTTACAAAGATCAGCAATTCTTTTCTGAAAGTAAGAAGATGGACAAGGAATATTATCATGAATTGTAAAAAGGATGTGGACGATTGCCAGATAAAATGGCAAAAACTAAGAGAAATCCACCTCTTGAAATCATGGCCATTTGCTATGTCAAAACTAAATTTGATGATGAATCTCAGGAAGTAAATCTAAAACAATCAAGACTGGAATGGACACGGAAAGTTGGAGTTCCCTTTCATCAGGCATCAATACCTTTGCAGCTGACTGAGAAACCTATCTCTGAAGCCACACTTGGTGACATTAAGTAACTGATGCACCTAATACCTGCAGATACCAAACAGTTTTACCAGAAACTTGCAGAAGATTCTGAAGTCATGGACAACATAGATGGATTCAATAGAGATCCTGATTTATAGTTTAAATGAAGTGAACATAACAACTTATTACCTGTCCAGTATTTTGTGTGAATTTAATGGAGCAAATACTTTTTAACTTGTGAAAATTTAAATTTATAATTCCACCTGTACAATACTATAATCATCTGTATTAATAAGACTACATTAAACTATATTGGTGATACATGTTTCGTCCTCTTATGGGATGTCTTCAGCCACACATAAAATCATTGGAAATATGGTAAGGACACATTAAAATGAGTGAAAAAAAGTCTATGAATCTTGTGACAGCAACACGTCAAGTACAAATGGCCACACATGCTTGACAAGACATGGGGTTTTATTGATGCCAAAATAAAGTATACAAAATGTCCAACACACACAATCAATAATTAGCATAACAATCAAGGTTTAGCAAAGATGATGTTCTTTATAACAAATGCTTAACATGTCGGCTGTCATTCATCAATAATACCTTTAGTCAAGGGACAGTGTTGTGAATAGTACTGTACAGCATATCCGTAGATATGGTAAGAAATTGCCATTGGATATTGTCTTTTAGCATCCCTAATGAGGTTGGATGATTGCGGTAGACTTGCGACTTCAGGTAACCCCACAACCAATAATCACACGGATTGAGGTCGGATACTGGGGAGGTCGCAATTGCAGGTGCATCTGATGCCCTCTCTCATGAAAGCTCCTTTTATACCATATACGGGTCTCGTGCAGCATCACCGACATGTTGCTGCCCAGTGCCATCTGTTGGCCTGTTTGCACACTCATGGCCATTTGTACCTGATGTGTTGCTGACCAGCGCCATCAGTTGATTATTTTGTGTATTTTATTTTGGTTTCAATAAAACCCCATGTCATGCCAATCATGTCAATTACTACCTCTCTACCTCCACTATTCCGTGAAGTATTGCCTCGTCAAATGTTAACGGACTTTTGGGTCACCCTGTAGTTTAGGAGACTGCCATCCTATTTAACATCTAATGTGTATCTAAAGGAGGAAAAAACTTACTCATAGGCTTGAAAATATCTGGTTAGGATTGTACTGTCAGAACATAATGTGAAAGAAAATCCGTAAAGAAATGACAGGCATTGCATTGTGTGGACTGCAATGGCTCATTTTTTATCATTTGTATTCTTTTGGCTCAGATCAGATGATATTCCTCAAATCAGTAAGGGATTATAGAAATCACTTTAAGGAATAATTCCCTTTCTAGAGTAATTCCATCTAAGAGTTGAATGATGTGCAGGAGTTGTGGTGTATCTCGCGGTGTTTCAAGGACTTAGCACTCCTTCCCAGACAGTAGGAGATTCGGGCTTGAATCCCGATTGTGGTCACATTATTTTCTTCAAGTCCTACTCTGCAGATACTTGCCAGTAAGGGGTTATTGATGTTGGCTTATTTTATTTTATTATTATTTTTTTTTTTTGATGAGAATTACCTTAAATTGTATCAGTAGACTAAGCACAATTTTTAAAAATCTATGAAGTATTATGAGTATAAAAATGTTATCCTGTAACACCAGGAATATCAGATTTAGCAAAATTATTTTTTCTTGAAATAAGACATAAACCAAAATTTAAATGCAAATATTTCAAAAACAATTTCTGGCACTTGGTCTAATGATGCATAACGGCATCCAATTTTAGAGAATAACTAGCAAATACCCGTTCTTCGCTACGGTATTATACTGAAATTTATAATTGAATGCTTAACGTTTTATATATAATCCTCCGAAATTCGCGATCTGACTCGTTTTCTGAGAGAATCCGCCAAAATTCGCGATCTGACTCGTTTTCTGAGAGATTACGGCAAAGTTCCTCACATTTTTCAATCTTTCTTTCCAGCAATCGATTTCGTACTTCCCAGGCTAGGTCCAGGTATTCCACGCGGTCAGTTGGGTCCCTAAATCTTTGCCATCTTTTCCTATAAGCATTTTTAGTATGGATCAAATCCTGAAGGAGATCCGGCATGGTGTCGTCTTGGGTGCCTTGGCGGTATTGAACCCGCGGCCGGACTGTATTCGTAGTCATTACCAGGCCAGGACCCGTTTCACCAATTTTCAGGTCTGTAATATCTTCAGTTTCTGAGATATAATAACCGGTATCCTGATTAAAGGCATTCAACCCCTTTTTCACCATTTTTCACCCCTCCTATTGGGATTTTCTGAAAACAAAAAAATAAGTGTTTCTTTATTTGTAAAGAAGATTCTAAATACCAATTTTTAGATCTGTAAACTTTTAAAGTTTTGAGATATAGATACACTCATTTTAAAATTTCAACCCCCTTTTCACCCCCTTAGCGAAGGAATATCCAAAAATCCTCTCTTAGCGAGCACCTACATCTTAATATGAATCTATGCCCAGTAGTTTTAGCTCAGCGATGATGAATCAGTCAGTCAGTCAGTCAGGACAAGTTATTTTATATATATAGATTTGTGAGTGGAAAGGATGGTAAATAAATTACATTGTCACAAAGCAGCAGGAATAGATGAAATGAGACCTGAGATAGTGAATAATTGATGGAAGGCAGGGGGGAAATTGCTTCATAGAGTTCTGTAATAGGATTAGCATGGAATATGACCAAAGTATCTTCTGATTGGTCAAAAGCAGTACTATCACTGGATTGAGCCAGGTTCAAACTCACCAAATTGGGCAATGCTCTGCTGTCTGAATTACTTGGTTTGGTTATTTGAAAATTCTTTGTTTAGATGAGAATAATGTTCAAAATCTTGAGTTAATTGGGATACAAAAAAATGTACTTCATTTCAACATCAATATTGAGAATGTATTTCAGTTCCCAAAGGCACACACACTCAAACCTAATTTCATACATTTATGGCACATACCCCTTATGATCATTCACTAATCCACTATGAGTACAAAAGTAACTGCATTGATACAGTATGGTATGGAATGAGAAGCTATTATTTCAGTAACATTAAAAATCTAATGCAGTCAAATGCAAAGTAACCAGTCATCTTTTTTGCACAGTTTATACTTAATTCATTTGAACAATTTAATTCTCTTATTCACATCTTAGATTCATCATATACATACAGTAGACAGTACATTAAAAAACTTGTACATCAGGGGTATATAAATTGCTTTCAGGTCTAGGCCAGTGGAGTCTCACAGCTACAGTGTAGGTATAAACAAAGTGATAAGAAGTAGTTATGAGCTTCCAAATGAAATATGGATACACATTTATATTCACTAGTTCTTGCAGTGTTCTTGTATTGTTGTTAAGCCAACGGTTCCTTTCCCATGAAGCCATACTGAGAGTATGGTCCCAGAGGCATGAATCTTCCCGGAGGTTCATCATTAGCTCTGCTCGAACCTCCAGGGCACTTCCTACGAACTGGCTTGGTAGAGCCACGGCAGCGGAGAGCAAACTTCAGCTCGGATGCCATCTCTGAGCAGAGGGAGGACTGAAATATCATAGAAACATATTATATGAGCTGGAGACTAGAGAATGGCCCTTCAGCATTTCCCTTTATTCATATTCAAACAGTTTGATACTCTTTTCTATGATAATAAAAATCTACTTGCTACAACTACTGTACTGATAACCAGTTACTGATTATATGTTACATAAAGCAACAATATTGAAGAAATGAGAATTTGTTAAAATGTCTTTGCCATAAACTTATTAATGATGAATTGTTAGGCTTATTTGTGGAGTTTCAAAATTTTGTTCAATATTTCTAAAATATACTCTTAATTCAAAGACAGATGACAAAGACTTTGAAACTTAATTTAAAAAAAAAATGGATTCCGTTTTTCTATTGAAAAAGTTAATAATTCTTGATTTAAATATATCAAAATTCTTCTTACCAGTAGGTAGTAATAACAGTAATGAAACACTTTTATCCTCATTAGGCCTACATCAAAAACTCTGAAGAGTTGAAAGTAGCATTTTAAGTTGATTAAAAGAACTTCATATTATCTTCTATTAATTATCCAGCATAATAAAAGTTGTTTATAATATTAGCTTTTCTGAATTTTGTGATTTAAAAAAAGAGAAAGATTTTAGAAGATATTTAGCTTTTCACCCAGATAATTAGTTATGCAGTTCAGGTCATGTAACTGTGGGTTTGAACCCCACCATTGGAAACGCTAAAGATGATTTTCTGTGTTTTCCCATTTTCCCACCAGTCATTTCACTAATTGCTTGGTTGATACCTTCCCAATCTTAGCCCTTTGTCATCCCTGTGTTGCTGAAAACCTTCCCCGTGTTGTAGCGATGTTAAACTGCTAATAGCTAGATTTAGCTTTCAGAGACTTTAAATCCAGTTCCATATACATACGACCACAAGCCAACCAGTAAAATAGATTTCCTAAATAGACAATGAAAAAAAACTTCTCTTGTATATGATTTAGTATCAAGAGATTTGATAAGCCTGCAATTTAAAACAACTTGTTGAAGTTATACCATTACGGTTACATCTTAGCTGATGAAAGTATGTCAACAATACATTATGCATTTAATTTGGTACAAGTCAGATAGATAAAAGTATAAATTAAAACATTGCTAAATATTTTCTAAAATCTGAATTTCTTATTTTTAAATCACAAAAGTCAGAAAATAAAGTAGAATCCTGCCAATTTTTCAGAAGTTCATATTTCCTGGAATCACAAGTTTCATTGTGGTGGATCATGGTTTGAGTTTTGGTACTATAGTCTTGTCCTAGTTTGAGCATCATAGGCAATGACTGAGAGGTCTAGTTAGTGATTCTGTGTGTTGGGACACCGGTTACTAGATCTCTGTCACCAGGCGAGTTGGCCGTGCGGTTAGAGGCGCGCGGCTGTGAGCTTGTATGCGGGAGATAGTGGGTTCGAATCCCACTGTCGGCAGCCCTGAAGATGGTTTTCTGTGGTTTCCCATTTTCACACCAGGCAAATGCTGGGGCTGTTCCTTAATTAAGGCCACAGCTGCTTCCTTCCAACTCCTAGGCCTTTCCTATCCCATCATCGTCATAAGACCTATCTGTGTTGGTGCGATGTAAAGCCACTAGCAAAAGAAAAAAAAATCTCTGTCATATTCTGAGTCATGACTCCACTCTTGTATTCAGTTGTTTAGGACATAGTGACTCCTAACCAATATATTGTTTTCAAAATACACTGGAGCTATGTGTAAATTAAGTCCATCAATCTGGCTTCTCAGTTATTTATGGAGCATGTTCACAGTGTTTTAAGGAAGTCTCAAACCAATGGAAGTATTTCATTTTCATTTGACATACTATAGGATTTAGACTGCTCAGAAGTAACTCTTTAAAGAAACTTTAATGGTACTTGTGGAAGAACAAGAGTAGAATCTACACATCTCAGACTATCTTATCCATAAATGTAAGGTAGCAGACAATAGCAGGAGGGTATCTGCATAAAAGATATAAAGTCTGAGGAATAATTACATATGATGAGCCAGTGTTTATGAACTATTTTTTATGATGGGGTCATATCATAAAAGATTGGTTACCTAGGAAAGATATCACTTGGCATGGAGTGTAAGAGAAATATTGGTGAACTCAGGAGATTCATTATTTAATGATTTTATGGTAAGTGATACATAAAAATCCATGGCACTACAGCCATGATAGGGCTTTGCCTACAAAACGATCACCACTCAGCCCAAAGGCCTGCAGGTTACAAGGTGACTTGAGGTCATTGCGATGAATCCTCTCTGTCATTATTCTTGGCTTTGTAGACCAGGTTGCTACCTCACCATTAGAAAGCTCCTCAGTTATTCTCACATAGGCTGGGTAGACCTCAAAGCAGACCTCTGATCCAGGTAATAATAATAATTTCGTGTGGCTATTTCTAGCCGAGTGCAGCCCTTTTAAGGCAGACCCTCCGATGAGGGTGGGCGGCATCTGCCATGTGTAGGTAACTGTGTGTTATTGTGGTGGAGGATAGTGTTATGTGCGGTGTGTGAGTTGCAGGGATGTTGCGGACAGCACAAACACCCAGCCCTCGGGCCATAGGAATTAACCAATGAAGGTTAAAATCGCCGACCCGGCCGGGAATCGAACCCGGGACCCTCTGAACCGAAGGCCAGTACGCTGACCATTCAGCCAACGAGTCGGACTCTGATCCAGGTAAAAATCCCTGACCTGGCCAGGAATCAAACTCGGCCTCTGGATAAGAGGCAGGCTCGATACCCCTAGACCACAGGCCTGGTTAGGAACAGTGTTAGTTATAAATGCAGAGCTATTGAGGAATTTAGATCCTTTATAGAGGCTTCAAGCTCAAATTTGGTGTACATGACAGTCTGTAATGAAAATGTATGTTTGTTATGTTGGTTTATGTATGTATGTATGCATGTATGTATATATGTAAGTTAGCTCACCAGACAAAACATTAGTCACCCTAGTGCACACGCACAGATGGATCTTTAAGCCTTCACAGATGGCGCAGCGAACAAGTCCCGTGTTCAAACGCACGTGCACTGACTCTACGTGAGCATAAGGCAGTGCAGTCACTGAGACATTGATGTTCCAAGCGGACAGTGTACATCAACATGGATAGATGTAAGGATGTGACAGAGCGGCAAAAAGGGGGCAATCGTGTTCGGCCGTGCCCATGGCCATCTGGTGGATGAAGTTGCTGTATTTGTTAGTGTTTCACAATGAACTGTTCAACATGTCTACAAACAGTGGTGCATTACACGTGGCCACGAATCACGACGTCAGAATTATGTTCGGAAAAATATTCTGACTGAAAGGGACCGGAGGTGCTTTTCACAACTTGTGAATCAAAATTGTTTCCAAACCCAACAGGAATTGCTGCAGTCAGTGAGTGAAGGTCCATCCCAACCTGTTAGCAAGAGAACATTGTGACGGGAAGTGCATGCAATGAACATTTGGAGTCGGTCACCTTGCACCTTGCAAGAGGCCATTGTTCACACAGGCACGTAAAGCTGTGTGTCTTCAGTGGGTTAGAAATCATTGAACATGGGCAGTAGCTGCCTGGTGGAACATAATGTGATCTGATGAATCATGTTTTTGCCTTATTCTAGTGACACATGTCATCGAGTACACCAAAGGCCAAATGAAGCATTTCATCTTGGATGTGTGCAAGGTCAGGGTCAAGCCAGATGTGATGTTTTGCAGGTGTTTTTTGTGTCGTGGATTGGGCCCATTCACTGAGGTGACCACTAACAAAACAATGATGATAAACACACAAAGATTTGTTGTTTGGTTAAAATTTAACCTCAGTAAGAGATGGCTACTATTCTGAAATCTTAGATTTTACTTTTGCCTTTCCTGAAAAATGCTGGGATTGAATCTTGTGAACAGTCTCAAAATACCAGTACCTTCCTATTCCATTTCTTTTAAATGAACATTTACACAGAATGTCGTTATGTTAATTGATACATTAGGTCTGACCTGAAAGAAAAACCATCCTCCACTTTACAATAAATCAATCACAGTAAGTCAGTGCCTTTGAGATTGCATTTAACACTAAGATAATAGGAACAAGCCTAGCTATAGATATTACTTATTTATTGGGAAAAGACTACTCTGGCTTACAATAACTCCAACTCCAAAGTCTCCTTAAATAAATCTAGCCAACATATAACCTGAAGATTCTACCTGTCACAATAAAATCAGTCGAAATGAAATCTGTGTGGAAAAATATCTGTAAGTCAGCTATATTTGGGGAAGTAAATATTGTAAGCATGACTTCAGAATAGTAAATATTCAATAATTAGTTGAAATTAAACATAATTTCAGACAACTTGAAAATGCAATTTAAGCTCATGTGAGTACATAATGAAGACACTACAGGAAAATAATATATTGTCATCAATTTTACAACTGAATTTCAAAGTTCAACTTATCAAGAGAACATCTCAGCAAAATGCTCATATTGACTAACTTAAGACAGCAATGATTTTTTAGATAAAAATTACTGTCAGAGACTAATTATTTCAATGGATTGTAAGATTGGACATGTATTGTTAACATTTATTAATATTTTTAAATATTTGAAATTATTTCCAATTGTTGTCAGACATTACAAATTATTTAATGGTCCAAATCTCTGATCTGTACATTGAGATCAAGTTGTTCAGATAACAGTTTATTTTGTTCAACTGTAAACTGTTATGTTTAAAAGTATCTAATCATTGAAATAAACTTTTCTACTTCAGAAGTATGTATTCATATTGAAATATAACATGCATTTACTATCATGCCAGTGAACAAAGCATGCATGTGAGGTGTGTCACAGTCGTCTGCTGGGGAACAAGTAAAAATCACATGAGGGAAATTTTTTGAAATGATGTGAGTAAACTGTAAGAAAATGGGAATAAGTCACTAGAATTAGTAAAAAAAAAAAGAAGAAATGGTTAAGGTACATTTTGATAGATGTACTAGCTATGCAGAGAATAGATTTTGCTGTATTCTGGATAGCCATTTACTCTTAAGTATAGAATATGGTGATATAAACTATGAAAAATTATCCTTCATTGTAGTAACAGAAATAAGTTAATGATATCAATTTCTTGTAAGAAATGAACATTCAAGTCTCGTAATAATTTCATTGCAATAAAACAGCTAAAATATAAGAAAATTGAATTTAATGTGCATTTTGATTCATGATTGTGACAATATATGTACAACTATAAGAACTATTGTTATACTATTAGAGGACACATTCATTCATTCTGTTAGTATTTCAATTGATAACCATGTGATTGTAAATACAGTATTAGATGAAAAATGTATAAACTTTTGTGACACATATAATTTTATTTCCATAAAAGGCTTCAAGGATTTAATATAATTATTGTTTGAGGTTTAGCTTAACTACAAGTTTCAATTACGCGTAAATAATTTGATCATAATATCATAGGAGATGTATAAAACACTGTTTCAGGATTGCATATAGGCCTAGACTATTTTAATGAAAACAAAGAAATTGGCAAATGCACTAATATTGTTTCAGTTATAGAATTAGCAACTGAAAAGGATGACTTTTTTCAGTCAGTCAATCTAAAATTGGTCTTTATTTTTTAAACTCAGATTTTAAAGGAGTGCATGGAAGAAGGAACTGAGGAATAATACAGAATCATTTCTTGGGGAAATACAAAATATAGTTTAGAAAAGTATAATTTTGTCATAGCAAGTTATGCTATGACTATTATTGAAATATAATATAAATACTGGTAAATACAAAGAGTTATCTCAAACCATGAAAATATATATATCTCACAGACAGTTTTATTCATTAAAATGTCACAAGTTTAATCAGAAGGAAATAATACAGGTACTACCAGTATATTTAACATGCATGGAGAAAGGCTTCCAGTATTCACATTAGAAGGCAAAATAAATTCAGAATTTTTGAATATCACACAAACAAAAATCTTACTGTCAACTTTCTAATAGTCTACTCTATAAGCATGGTGAGATATTTGGTCTTGTCACTGGTTTGCCTCTGCGATAGGTTTTCTCTATTCGACTTGGTCTTAAAAAGCATGTTTTGGCCCTTTATAGCTCAGCAGTCTACTTTTCTCAAGGAATGTCTTAACTAAGGTCTTCCTTGGTCTTCTTCAGGGGTGCTTTCCTGGTATTTTGCTTTTAATTACTTCAGTCATCAAACTGCCATGCCAAACCCTATGGCCTATTCATATGAGCTGTTGCTTCCTTATCTGACTCACCAGCTGCCTCCTTTCTTGTACATTTTCTAATTCCTAATATGTTAATAAAGAAAATCTTTGTCTGTGCATAGAAATTGCTCACTTTGTACGAACAGTATAATCTACAGTAAATATGGTGCTCTGTGTACAGGCCTGTATGAACTGTATGTGTCAGATAAAGCAGTGTTTAAATGTAAAGCTCCCAAATACAGAAACTATATCCTGAAGAATGCGAAATTAAGATACAGTATTATCTGCATCTTATGAGAAGTCATGGCAGCTTGTAGGTACGGCACCAGCAACAGATATTACACTGAGCCTCAAACATTAGTCGCGATAGACAATGCAAGCTCTCTGCATTCTTTATTAAACTGTTCATTATACAGTACTGGTACTTATAATAAATGTGTAACTAAAGTACAATTGTACTACTACTTTGGAATTTCACAACAGCATGTCAGTTTGCAAGAATCACCACGGACGAAGCAGTTGTTTATTGTCAGGCTTTGAGACTAAAGACTGGCATATGTGCAGCAGCCATCCTTACCCCTCCCATCTCTTACCCCGCATCCACGCGACTTCACGTCAGGCGACCACAGTATATGGGTATCATTCCAGAAGCTATGTGAGTATCGGGTTCAAGAGACATTTACAGGTACTAAATTTGAGAAAAATAATATTTGGTTACAGTGGATTATTTTCTTTCTGAGGGCAAAATAAATTCTTTGATAATTGCATCTGGAGCTAAACTGCTCACTAAGAAGTGATTTTATAACATCAAATATGTAGTTTTAAAGAAAATATTGGTACATCCCCAGCATTTGATACTACTCTGCATTGCAAGAAGTTTCTTTTAGCCTAACTTTATCAAATCCCTTGCTCATCAACATACAGCATCCATATCTCAAATACACTGACCATAAATACAAACATAATTTTTAAGGTGCATTATAGTAATATGAATAATATACACGTTTCCTCTTCTATCTCCTAATACCACACAGAAATACAACCTTATGATTTAGTTTATAATACTGTTTCCTGATTTAAATTTAAAAAGGTTTCCTGGTTTTGATTACAAATATAACTTGTATACATTTCTAAAAGAAAGAATTTTCTTCTTGTATTAGTTCTCAATTTATCATATAAGATTACATTTATTAGTGTCCAACAGCTTGGAATCATGATTTATATTAAAATGGTAGTAGTATACATCCAATCTACTGACACTGGTCTCTTTATGTGAGCACTCTTAAATATCAACAGAGTCTGTTGTGATTCAATCCTGCATCTTTGAGCATAGGTCAGCAATCATCTACTACTGTAAAAATGTACTACTACTACTACTGTAAAAATAAGATGAGGTAACAATCGAGAGACCTTAATTAACAATTGTGAGCTTTAAGCTCATTAGTTATACAGTCTTCAAGAGCACTGTGGCTCTTTTAAAAAAACGTCAAGGAGACGGGTCTCCCAATACCTTCTACATCATAATCAGAGCCTCTTTGTTCTACCAATTTGTCTAGGAGACTGGGCTCTAAACCTTGTAACTTAACAGCTTTCTAAAGGCATCATTCAACTTTTACATTTATAACCAGGGCATCTTTGCTCTATAAATTTTACACTTCCTACATTTAACAAACAGTATTAGCTGTCTTCTAGGCTCAACAGTCTGATATATATTTACATAAAAGGAATAAAATAGAATTTTACAGGGGTATCGAATACCCATTCTGCCGGGCCTTTATGGAAAAACAACAGATTCAGTTACTGGCCCAAAAATCAAAATTGTGTGGAGGTGAACTCTTGCACTCATAGAAGTTTATAATTAAATGATTAAAACCTTATTTGGGCTTGTAGCCTGAATATATAGAGACTAAGCCTATGCTACTGAGGTGACTAGATGAAGATAGTATTTAATTTACCAGATTACAAACAGAAAACGGTTACAAAATCATAGTCACCTCCAAATCAAATTGAAGGGGATTTGAGAGGGTATCAAACTCTCTATCCACTGATTACGGTTCACTTTCTTAGGCTTGTTTGAAATTTATATTAGAAGATTGAAATTTACCTTTTTAAGAAAACCGAAGTTACATTATTAGGATTTGGAACCTTCCCCTCGAGCTAGCTGTCAAAGACAATCACTTATTAAGATCAGGACTGCCATTACCTTGAACTGCTGGTCTGCTCGATGATGAACAAAGCACCTGGCCTCATCTCACAACCACACACTAGACTGGAGCAATGAATAAGACTAGGAGGCTCAAAAAAGTGCCAGCTTTTCTACGTGAAAGGAAGGATCTAGAAAACTCTGGGCTAAGGCTTGACACAACCCCAACTTTTATTGGGTAATTTAAATAGATACAGTAGAGTCTCGTTCATCCGACCTTCACTTATCCGACATTCCATGTTATCCGACACTGGTAGACTTAATTTGAACTTTTGGTGGAGACAGAGACACCCGGCATGGAGGGTGTGACCGTGGGACAAGCACTGGCCTGACTGCTGGCGGTAGGACCATTGTTTTTTCTCAAGGACAGGTGCAGTGAGTCTTCAGTCAATATTCATTGTAGTATTGGTTTGGGTGCGGATGTTATAGTTTTCAAATCCTCTGTGAGTATGGCGAGTAAACAGAAGAAAGTGATTGTTTCTATGGAAGACAAGTTGAGTGCATTCAAGAGACTGGACAAAGGGGATCCTCTTCAAAAAATGACTTCAGATTATGGTGTTGGGCGTGTTACAGTGGGAGGCTGGAAAAAAATAGAGGGAAGAAATTGAAAAGTGGTGCTCTACCAGAGCAATGAGTGATGCACTGAAAATTAGAAAAGCAATGAAAAAATGTGACTATGACAAGTAAGTGAAGCACTATTTCTTTGGTTAACTCAACACCGGGAAAAGGGCCTGCCAATATCTGCCCCATTCTGCAAGAAAATGCTGTGTATTTCCAGAATGAGTTTAATGAAGGGGACCCTAATTTTACTGCCAGTGCTGGGTGGCTTGATCAATGGAAAAAATGGTATGGCATTAGGCAGCTTAATATCTGTGGAGAAAAACTGTCAGCTAAATCCGATGAGATGGTGAAATTTAAAAAGGAATTTCAGGAAATAATTCTTGCTGAAGGATTAACCGGTGATCAGATTTTTAATTGTGATGAGACTGGGCTAAATTTCAAGATGCTGCCATCAAAAACTCTCGCAGCCCAAGCCGAGACGTCTGCACCTGGCTATGAGCATAGTAAGGAAAGAGTTATTGTTCTTGCCTGTAGTAATGTTACTGGGAACTTGAAAGCAAACTGGCTTATGACTGGTAAAACAAAGAAGCCTAGGGAATTTAAAAACATTTCTGTTAATGCTCTTCCAGTCCATTACATGAATCAGAAGGCTGCCTGGATGTCTGCTGACATCTTTAAAGACCGGTTTTTTACACAGTTTGTTCCAGGTGTAAAATCATTTCTAGCTTAGAACAATCTCCCTAGAAAAGCTCTTGTGGACAACACTGCATCACACCCAAATGAAGAGCAACTTAGAAGTGGTGACATAAAAGTCATGTTCCTCCCTCCTAACGTGATGTTATATGCCAGCCAATGGACCAAGGTGTGCTGGAAGCATTGAAGAGGAAATATCGGTGGAAACTCCTTTCATCCCTGATAGAGGAAATGGACAATGGTAATGACATGATAGAAAAGTTAAAACGAATCAACATGAAAGACGTGGCATACTGGATAGTGCAGTTTTGGGAAGAAGTTGAAACAACGACAATAGAAAGTCTTGGAACATATTGTTGAGTGATGTTGAACATTGAGAGGAAGTGGTACAAGAAGGCAGGGAAAATATTGTGCCCTTACTGAATTGCATTCCTGCCTGTAAGGATGCTACGACTGAAGATGTAAGTGGTGTGCACAAGATCAGCTGTTTGAACTAACTGACTGATATTATTGATTTTGTGAATGCTAATGAAAATGAGGATGATGAAGAAGAAGAACGAGGAATTGCAGAACAAAAGGAGAAAACGATGACTCACAGTAACGGATTAAGTGCATTGGAAATGGCCTTAACCTACGTTGA
Organism: Anabrus simplex; assembly: GCF_040414725.1. Classification (NCBI taxonomy): domain Eukaryota; kingdom Metazoa; phylum Arthropoda; class Insecta; order Orthoptera; family Tettigoniidae; genus Anabrus; species Anabrus simplex. The sequence continues at coordinate 401,149,087 of NC_090267.1, read as the reverse complement.
GCAACAGCCAGAAGCAAGCGCGCAATGGAGGTGCTGATTTTTTGTCGATGCCAGGATCTCGCAGCAAGAAAACGTGGATCAGCAGGCATGCAGACATTGTTGACAAGTTTCTTTTTGTAAGATATTTGGAATGTTTTCGTTCAAAACTGCATGTAATGTAGAACTGAATTGATAATTCAATAAACAGACTACCGTAAAACATGTCATTGTTTTAGTACTAGAGTAGAGCCTTGCTGATTCTTTCAGTTCATTTTCAGAGTTATTCTGTATTATCTGACATTTTTGGTGATCCGACGTACTCCACTCCCGTTTAGGTCGGATAATCGAGACTCTACTGTACAAGAAAACACTAATTGGCTGAAAATTAAATATACAAAATTTTCTATTGGCCAACATCTTAAGTTGGCGAGAAGAGATCGAAGTATTGTCAACTTTAACATACCAAAAACAAAGAGTAATCAACTCTGTGTAGTAAACTTTAAAATAAAAAATTACCCAACAATTTTAATAATTCCTCTTCACACTAGAGGGCATAACATAAATTTTTAGTAGAGACATCTGTTAGACAAGAGTTCAAACTTCTTGCGCTTGTTGTTGCAAGTTTTATATTGAAGATGGCATTCTCCAAGGCAGTTCATTTAAATGAACGGGGCAGGTGTACCTTCCGGTACAATAATAATATAGGCCTATTATACAAAAATTCTTTAATAGGTCCCTTATGATGATGATGATGATGATGATGATGATGATGATGATGATGATCTGAATGGTCAGCATAGAGGCCTTTGGTTTGATTCCCAGTCAGGACAAGGATTTTAGATGTGTCTTGTTATTTCCTCTGGCTTAGGGACTGGGTGTTGTGTTCATCTTAATACACTTTTCTTCGTCCACATATAACATACTGCACTGCTAAACACGACCAAAACATGCAATAGTGAATGAAATAATAAATAATGTTATTGGCTTTATGTCCCACTAACTACTTTTGATGGTTTCCGGAGACGCTGAGGTGCCGGTATTTAGTCCCACAGGAGTTCTTTTATGTGCCAGTAAATCTACCGAAACAAGGCTGACGTATTTGAGCACCTTCAAATACCACCAGACTGAGCCAGGATCGACCCTCCCAAGTTGGGGTCAGAGGGCCAGAACCTCAAGCACCTGAGCCATAGCCCAGCAATTGTGAATGCATCCCTGCACATAGGGTTGGCATCTGGAAGGGCACCCAACCATAAAAGAAGGCAGGTCCACATGTGCCACACACATTGCACTCGTGACCCCATCAGGGCATGGAAGAATGAATAATAATAATAATAATAATAATAATAATAATAATAATAATAATAATAATAATAATAATAATAATAATAATAATAATATTAACTCAGATATCAGATTGCACGCTTTGTGAAGCAATGTCATTTAAGTTGCCCATGAACCAGTCTTGATGTTCTAACTTAGTACTGTCCAACAGGAAAGTTGTTCGTAAGGTTGAGTTAATATTTTGGGATTGACACAGGATGTATTACGGGAGGTCTTTAATGTGTCAACAACTATAATGTGGAATGCTAAAATTTGTTTCCATCCTTTGAATATCAGCTACCTTGTCCGAGATTAAACCTGTGAATTTGGGATAGTGAATTGGATACTATACCTCTGATCCACTGAGGTAGCTTCTATGGGTCTATAGTCGATTTAAAATGGGAACCTATTTCATTTGGAGATATTTTTCGTCATCATCAATATAAACCAGGTCCAGTTGCTCAGGTATGGTAAATGAGTTTTCTTCACTTTCTCCTGCCCAGGAAGACACCTTCATTTTCAAGATGTTGCCACTCCAACCCTTGTCCTTGTAGGTCTTGTTTTATCTAGTTGAACTATCTCTTCCTTGGCTGACCTCTTGATCTCTTACCTTTTACTTCCTTGAATCACATTCTGTCTATTCTGTGTGGTTCTGTTCTCTTTAAGTTACCAAATCATCTTAATCTCCTTTCAGTACAGACATCCTTGAGTGACTGTTCTACAGTACCTGCGCTTGATGACATATTTCCTAATTTCTTATCATTTCCCTCCTCATTATTTGTACCATTTTTCTAAGTAAGAATATTTCTCTCTGGAACGAGTGATATTTAATTCAGTGAAATTTACCACAGGGTGCATTGCATTGAATGGGTGGGATAACATAACAACATAGCAGGTCTTTGTTTGTATAATTCTAAGTAGAATCTTGAGGTCAAAATGCTTCAGAGTTTGAACTTGAGGAATTTGATACTCTCAAGTTTCCCATATAAAATCTCCAATTTAGTTTCATTCCTTTCTTTAAACCTTCAGTTAAAATTATAATGTTTAAAAAATTTGCCACTATGTAGTGCAATGCATTAACAAACATAGAATTAATAACATTTTGAAGCTCCTTCCTCACAGAAACTCTCTCAAGAATGACTTGAATATATTTAGAATTTTATTATTTAATACACAATTTCTTAAATCATTTTTTCAGAGCAAATGATAAGAGAGTTGGCCATGCGGTTAGGGCCGTGCAGCTGTGAGCTTTCATTCGGAAGATAGTGGGTTCGAACCCCTCTGTCGGCAGCCCTGAAGATGGTTTTCTGTAGTTTCCCATTTTTGCACCAGACAAATACTGGGGCTGTACCTTAATTAAGGCCACGGCCACTTCCTTCCTAGTCCTTGCCCTTTTCTATCCCATTGTCACTGTAAGACCTATCTGTATTGGTGCAACATAAAGCAAATTGTAAAAGATTAAAATGTAAAAATTATAAGACTGGAATGAAATAGCCAAGCAACAAAGCCTTCACAACATTTCATCTATACTAATATATAAAGAGGTAAAGTTTGTTTGTATGTAATGGCTAATCTCAGGAACTACTGGACCGATTCTAAAAGTTCTTTCACTAATAGAAAGGATACATTATCCCTGAGCGCTATAGGCTATATTTTATTTTCAAAACAATTCTAGGGGGTGGGATATAAAAATACTAGGCTAATATAGGCGAAATATCAAATTTGTCGTACAAGGACGAGACAAAGCTCATTTTAAGACCTTTGACGCAGGGAACAAAACTCGGTAAGCCCTATGGGCCCAAAAACCATGTTTTAAGGCCCTAAAACCATCCGTTATTGAGATATTGGCACCACACTATCCCTGCTCTAAGAATCGGATAAAGAAATGGTCGTAACCATGGCAACATCAGCTCCAGTATGCTTACAACAGTGAGATTATCTACAATATATCACAAAAACCTAACATGTTACAGGCATCAAATTTGGTATTTGGAATCTCCTTTTAAATAAAAGAAGACAAATTCTTGTTTTCAGAAAATCCACTTAAGGGGTAAGGGTTGAAAAGAAGGTAGGAAGGAGTTCAATTCTTTATATGAGGATACACATATCTCAGAAACCGAAGATGTTACAAACGTTAAAATTGGTAGGCCGCACTTGGAATCTCTTTTAAAAATAAATGAATACACTTTTTCTGGAAAATCCACTTAAGGGGCTAAAAATTATTAAAAAGTAGGTGATATTTTAAAATGAGTATCTTCTTCTCTTCTATCGCTTTTCCCACACCTGTGGGGTCGCGGGTGGGAACTGTGTAGCACATGTGCATTTGACGCTGTTTTACGACGGGATGTTCTTCCTGATGCCAACCCTATGTGTAGGGATATAATTACTATTGCGTATTCCTATTGTGGTTGGTAATGTAGTGTGTTGAGTAAATATGAAGAGGAGAGTGTTGGGACAAACACAAACAACCTGTTGTCAAGCCAGAAGAATTAATCACACGCGATTAAAATAATTGACCCAGCCTGGAATCAAAACCGGAACTCTGTGAACCGAAGGCCTCAACAATGAACTCTCAGCCAAGGAGTGGGGCAGTTTTTAAAATTAGTATATCCACAGTATATCTCATAAACTTAACATGTTACAGGTGTGAAAATTGGTATTTGTAATCTCCTTTAGAAATAAAGAAACCCCTTTTTTTGTCTGTTTCTCACATGTAGAGTTCCATGTTGCATGTTCCAGATTTAGCTCTGCCAGTAGCTTGGTCATCTTAGCCCCAAAAGGCAGTGCCACAATCGTGGTTTACAAAGAGGTTCTGGCGTAAATGAAATGCAATTTATCGGCGAGTTTTTATACTTTAGGGATTTTCAGATAATGTCTTAGTGCAGTACCAAGGAACAATTAATTTTTATCAACTTACGAAATCCTCGCAAACGAAGCCGTGGGTAACAGCTAGTAACATTATAAAACTGAGGTCACGTATGTGACATACCTTTTTCATCCAATAAAAAACTATGGTTTTGTATTACATTTTTTGCTTTCATTCACTTCTGTGGTTTGCTCTGTTTGTTTTTTTTAAAATTGTTTTTGCTAGTGGCTTTACATCGCATCGACACAGATAGGTCTTATGACGACGATGGGATAGGAAAGGCCTAGGAGTTAGAAGGAAGTGGCCTTAATTAAGGTACAGCCCCAGCATTTGCCTGGTGTGAAAATGGGAAACCACAGAAAACCATCTTCAGGGCCCACTATCTCCTGGATGCAAGTTCACAGCTGCGTGCCCCTAACCGCACGGTCAACTCACCTGGTCTGTTTTATTTTGAGCTTTAAAACTGTCAGTAAAATTGATGTTTATAAACTGTTAAACGATATTCTTGGTGTTCTCATGTACTTAAATCCAAACCAAATTTCATGGTGCTACAGATGAATGGGCCTTGGCCTACCAACTGACCACTGCTCAATCTAAAGGACTGTAGATTATGAGGTGACACATGGTCAGAATAACAAATCATCCGGGCTGTTAATCTTGGCTTTCTAGATCAGGGCCACTATCTCATAAACTTAACCATAATAGATATTTAATTTGAACCTGTATTGACTTGTCTAAATCTTTTTTTTTTTTTTTTAATGTGGGAAAGAATAATATACGCCTATTATACAAAAATTCTTTAATAGATCTCTGGCAGTTGTAGAAAGCCTTGTTGATGGGAAATTGGTCTTTTTGTTTAGTTTTTCACTACTGTTTTGAATAAACCTGTTTGTAGAAGTTTTAAAAAAATAGTTAGATAGCTCCTCAATTGTTCACAGATAGGGTGAATGGACTTTGAACCAGTCCTAAACCCAGATAAAAATCCCTAACCTGGCTGGGAATTGAGTATAGGTCCTCCAGATAAGAGGCAGCTGCCCCTAGACTGTGGGGATTACTGTTTTCATATACTTTCCTTTTTACATTATTACTGAATCTGTAATGAACTACTAAATTTTATTTCACATTTTGAAATATTAACTCACAGAAAGGAGACATGATTATGTTTAGTGTATCGGCAGGTTCTATTCTGGCTCAGTCCAGTGGTATTTGGAGGTGTTTAAATATGCCAGCCTCAAGTTGTTAGATTTACTGGTATGGTATGTAAAGTAACTCCTGTGGGGCAAAACTGTGGCAACATGGCATCTCTGAAACCACCATAAAAGTAGTCAGTGGGATGAAAAATTGATTAGTTAGGCACTTGCCTAGTATCTTCAAGAGTATGAAATCGAATCCTGGTGTAGTACTGTACTTTGGCATTAGGATGATTAATTGCATCAATCCTTCATCTGTAAATATACTGGGTAACAGAAACCCTATTTGGGCAAAATTCTGAAACTGTGGTGTCCCTCAAAATCTGTAGTAATTGGAGAGATACTGAAGTTTGTTTCTTGGTGTGACCACCCTTAAAAGTTCTGCAGAAAAATAATTCAATTACCATCAGAAATAATATTGAAGTTGTATATATATGAAAACCTACAACCTGTTTTCCATTCATTGATCAGTTCAGGGATGGAATGAATGAAGCTCCCATCTTGCGGCTGGGATAGGAATTGTTCCGGCTGCCGAGGCCTGTCGCACTCCTCTGGGGCAGTGATTAATGACTGACAGATGAAAGGAAATGATATAGGAAAGTGTTGCTTGAATGAAAGATGACAGGGAAAATTGGGGTACCCAGAGAAAAACCTGTTCTGCCTCCACTTTGTCCAGCATAAATCTCACATGGTGTGACTGAAGTTGTATAATTCATTATAATTGTTATCATTATTACTACACAATGGATATCAACATTATTATTATTATTATTATTATTATTATTATTATTATTATTATTATTATTATTATTATTATTATTATTATTATTATTATTATTATTATTATTGGATAAACATTTTCCTTCAAAAGAATAAATTCTATACCATTTTGAAAAGATAAGGTAATGGAACGTTCATTGTTTTCTCTCAGATTTTCACATGGTTTGATCCAGTATGTTAATTTGATATAGGCCTACTATGTCCGACTCCTTGACCAAATGGTCAGCGTTGAGGCCTTCGGTTCAGATAGTCCCGAGTTTGATTCCCGGCCAGGTTGGGGATTTTAATCATGTGTGATTAGTTCTTCTGGCTTGGGGACTGGTTGTTTATGTTTGTCCCAGCACTCTCCTCTTCATATTCAGACAACACATCACACTACCCACCACAGAAGCACGTAATTGTGATTACATCTCTCCATATAGGGTTGGCATCAGGAAGGGCATCAGGCCATAAAAGAGGGCCAAATCGACATATGTGACACAGTTCGCACTCGCGACCCCACAAGATGTGGGAAAAGAATAATAATAATATAGGTCTATTATACTTAAAATTGTTAATAGATCTCTGGCAGTTGTAAAATGCCCGATTGATGGGAAATAGGTCTTTCCCTTTAGATTTTTCTCTACTGTTTTGAATAAACCTGTTTGTAGAAGTTTTCTTTCCACAGATCCTTAGTTCAATGAACATGGAGTAAAATTACCTGTCTGCCTCGATAAATGATGAAATGAGTAATTTTCTCTGCAGGAAAATGCTACATACTTATGCTTTTTTTTTTTTTTTTCATAATGAGAGTAATATATTATCTTGCATTTGAATTAATTCTTGTCTGACTGTGTAGCCTAGTCTAGTTCCTTTTGGAGGTTGTTTTCTGAACTTAAGTTTATGGGATTGATTCCCAGCTTTATTGGTTAGTATTTAGACTGCATGTATAAGATCCAAGTTAGCACACATACTGCTATTTTAAATAATCCTTTTGGCAGAGCAAAATTCCAGCAGATATTTCTTTAATAGTAAATGAAAGGAAATTTGCATTGTTATTTGTAACAATTCTGAGTGAAAGAAAGAATTCTAAGATTTTACAAAAGCTGAAAATGTGACCACTCTCAGAACTTGAACCTGAATTCCCTCTCTCTTGACAAGTACATTAACATCAGAAGGACTGGAATTGCATGTCTACCTATAAACGCTAGTGGTTGTTCTGACCAGTGGTATTTTAATTCAATTTTATAGGGTTAAAAGTCCAATAAATTACAGTATAACATCTAATGAGGCTGTTAGTATATCAAGTTATGAAATTTTAAACAGCTACCATCTTGAATTTTTCACTTCAGTAATAAGAAGAATATACATTTTGTATCCGAAGCTTGGGTGGCTGACTCCACACCTAGTAGCAAGAACTTCCTATGGAATTTGACTTGAGCTTGCTATGGAAGGATATAACTCATGCTGTCCTGCTTGAACTATCTCTCTCATTATTTTCACTTTCAAAATCATGTATGTTCAGAAGTGCACCAGGAAAATACCGGTAATAATAATAATAATAATAATAATAATAATAATAATAATAATAATAATAATAATAATAATAATAATAATAATAATAATTTTGGTTTTATATCCCACTAACTACTTTTTACAGTTTTTGGAGATGCCAAGGTGCTGGAATTTCATTTTTCAGAGATTATGTTATGCACCAGTAAATCTACCAGCATGAGACTGGCATATTTCAGCACCTTCAGATACCACCAGGCTGGGGTGGAATTAAACCAACCAACTTGAGCTCAGAAGGCCAGGTATTCAACTGGGTGTATCTGTAGTCAACATCATGCTTTTAAAAGATACTAAGGTGCCAGAATTTTGTTCCACGTGAATTATTTTTACATGCCGATAAATATGCTGACATGAAGATGATGTATTTGATAACATTCAGATATCACCAGACTGAGCCAGAGTCAAACCCACCATCAAGTAGATCGTACAGTTTTGCATTACCTGAACTTTCTCATTCTTAAGATTGGTATTGTTGCAATTTAGCCATAAAGGAATAAGAAATATCTCAGGATGAATTCTCTTCTGAAAGTTTTATTGCATATGACTAATACTTTTCTGTAAACAAGTCACTTTCTATAATATTAAATAGCTATACCAGTACTTCTCTTCTCCCTTCTTCTATTTATATAAACTCATCTTTCTGTTTGTACTTTAACCTCGTACTTGTTTCCAAACATCTCTGCAATGTCATATTGAGTGAGAGCATATGGTGCCTATGGTGGATTCAGTTTCATTTTTACTTGTTTGTTTGTTGGTTTATCTGTTTGTCTGTTTACTTGTTGATTTATTTGTTTATTACATCAAGGAAAAATGGATGGGTGAAGTTTCATGAAACTTGGTGTTTAAGTTTAGGATTGGAGAGAGTAAGATATTAGCTATAAGTTAAAAAAAAATAAAAAAATCAGTAGATGGGGGCTTTCAAAAGGGGAGCATAAATCATAAATTCTACATATCTTTCATGGTTGGTTTTGTACAAAAATTAGTCATGGCAACATTTGTTTAGAATGTTATTCACAAACTTTTTTGTTCTATATCTTTTTCCAATTCACTGAAAAATAAGGGATATATATCAGTGTTGATCATGTGAAATTTAAGCCAAAGAACCAGTAATGAACTCTACAGAGTGTTGCTGCAACATTTCAAATACTTTGTAAGTCTATCTGTATTTTTAATATTACTCTAATACTTGGATTTTACACGGTGTCCACCTGATGACCATATTCACTAAGGCATCAAGTCCATATATACTGACATCATGGTTATCCAGTTCGAGTCCCATTGATTGAAAACTTTTACCATCAGAATGTTGGTGAGCAGCATAGGAGAGGTGGTGGTATACAATTCTAATCACTGAATTGTGTGCCAAAGCTTGGATTCAGTTCTAAACATCTCTGCAATGTTCATATTGAGTGAGGGCATATGACGCTGTTGATGGTGATTCGTCCATCAGATGGGGACGTTAAGCCTTGACCAGACCCCTTGGTGCTATTCGATAGGAGTAGGCCATGTGCTGGCACCAGATTTCATCCTCTCCCTTCCTACTATCATATATCACATCATTCATTCATTATTAACTCCTCGGATGAGGTTAATATCAGGAAGAGCATCTGGTCATCAAAACTTGCAATAAAGATTCATCTCACTTCATACCCGATCCTAGAGAGAAATGGGACAAGGGTTGTACACATACTTAGTTTATATGTCAAAAGGAAAAGATTAAATTAAGTGCAGCAGTACAGCAACAAAAAAGAAGAAAAAGAATAATATTAAACTACTAAGGGTCAGTGAGAGCCAGGGAGCAAGTATGTTATGACAAGCCACTGGTGTGGAGAGGCATGCCTGCCTATGTACCACAGTACCTCGGGAAGTGATTGTCCTGTCTGTGATGGGTATAACAGCTAGTGTATTCTAAATCAAAAGCAGTTTGGTCTCTCCATAAAAAGCTATGAGTTAGTATTCCTGAAAAGTTGTTGCCTAAGTATATGTTTTTACAATTGGCTTTATGTCACACCAACACAGATAGGTCTTATGGTGACGATGGGACAGGAAAGGGCCAGGAGTGAGAAGGAAATGTCCGTGGCCTTAATCAAGGTACAGTTAGGCCCCTTTAAACAACAAGCATCATCATCAATTAAGGTACAGCCCCAGCATTTGCCTGGTGTGAAAATGGGAAACCACAGAAAACCATCTTCAGGGCTGCTGACTGTGGGGTTCAAACCTACTATCTCCCAAATGCAAGCTCACAACTGTGCGCCCTTAACCACACTGCCAACTCTCTTGTTTTTGTATACATCATAGTGGTTGTAATATCTCCTGTACAATGTGTATCTGAATGAAAAATTTCTGGGTTGTAAATAAGGGGAAATGTTCAGCCTACATTGTGCATAGTGGGTACCAGTGTGATTAGTGTTGCCTCATAAAGTAACACACTAAACTGTCTACAAGAAGAGCAAATTCTGACCTGCTAAATTTCTGCCTATAGGCCAAATATTGTACAACAGTAAATAAACATTGAATGAAGTAGCTTTATAGAGAAGTATGTCTAATGTGTAGGTTATTTGTGGTACTGGTTGCTGGAGAGAGAGAGACACACTCTCTCTCTCTCTCTCTCTCTCTCTCTCTCTCTCGTGTGAAAACAATATAAGAATTTGAAAAGTTTCTGTGATTTCAATCAACCAATACATTTTTAACTCACTGGACCTCAAATGGTAGTTGTTTTAGTATTCATGATATGAAAATAGGTTGTTGTAAGGATGGGAAAGGTTATAATAAAAGAGATATCAAAATTTTGCATGTAAACCTGCTTTAATCCTAAGTATCTAATGCTTGAAAATTAAACCAACCCAAACCTTGAGGCCCCTACATCTCATTAAAAGCCTAGGTCTGCCAAGTCGACTGCTGCCCAGCCAAATAGCCTGCAGATATTTGAGCATCACTTTGTTAACATGACAACATCCTCAGCTGTATTGCATGGTTTTCTTGACTGGTTCCTCTTCCTCTCATATCAAACAGCTTCTCAGTTGATTTCACAGGGCTGAGTGACCCTTTTTCCAGTCCTCGGTCCAGGATTAGAAATCCTTGGAAAGGACAGGAATCAATCATGTGGACTCCGAGTAAAAGGTAGACATACTGTCCCTATGACAAAGGGCTGACAAACCAAAACCCCACTGATTCATCATTCAGAATTTATAAAGAATTTTATTCTGTGATGATTCATTATTAAAAACATTCAATATTCATTGTTCATTGAATTTCATGAAATAGTATCTAATACTTTTCAATGAACAGAGAAAATCAGTGGCTGTGAAATACCAAGAGATTTGGTTTGTGCAGGATGGGTTGCGTAGTTGTAAAGCTTGTAGGTATTCAGTGGAGGGTAGATTTCAGCCTCACCTTAGACAGCCCTTAAGATGGATTCCTATTGTTTTTCATTTTCACATCTGTCAACTGCTAGGGTTATACCTCAATTGAGGCTACGACTGCTACCTTCCCTATTTTAGTGGTGCTAAGACCTACTTATGTAGTGCGGCATTAAACAAATAGTAAAATAAAATAATAATAATGGCGTATGGCCTCTGGAGAGGCCTGGTGCAGGTCTTTTTCTAGTAGATGACCTATTAGGCAACCTGCATGTCTGTGAAGATGAGGGCCTTAGCTAGGATGATTTCTAATATTGAATATGCCACACACACCCAGCCCCCAAGCCATTGGAATTAACAAACTAAGGTTAAAATCCCCGACCCGGCCGGGAATCGAACCCAGGACCCTCTGAACCGAAGGCCAGTATGCTGACCATTCAGCCAATGAGTCGGACAGTAAAATAAAATGACTGGGAACAAAAGGGTATGTTGATGGTGGACAAGAAATAAGTGCAGTTCCCATATACTTTCTGACAACATTGTTTAATAAACCTATTAACTGAGTGAGTTTGCTGCATTAACATATCATTAGTTCAATGACACAGCATAACATGGGAATTCCATTTCTTCTAATATAGGCCCTTAGCTTTTAAGCAGTATTTAAGGAGTAGTTTAAATGTGATATATTATTGAGCAGAGAGGAAATGGAAGCTGAGCAATTACTGTAATAGCTAACAAAGACCCTTACATTTTCCTAGTTTGCAATACAAATCTAACAGTGAGGTTAATGAATGGTTGAAAAAATAATACAGCAGTATATGATGACAGAAGAAGTTGAAGTTGATGCAACCTGTGAATAAGCAAGCGATGGTTTTCCAATGCATGAAGCAAACATAAGCTCTTACTTATGAATCTATCTATTGCTGCATCTCATATCATGACAGTTTTAATATTCCACCTCTTATGTAGCTGAGTAAGTTCTAGTTTTAACTCTGGTAACTTCCAGTAGTTTACTTCGTAAATTCCTAAGTACTGATATCCATTATATTCTGATGATCAAAGTTAAAAATGAATTATAATTTCACTACAGCTTTTATGGTAATCTAGTTACCTCATTGGAACACTTTCAACTGATTACATTCAACCATTTTTACCAGCTGATTCTCAGGACAGGAATGTTTCATGTTTTGTGTCCATCATCAACATTATGGTTAAAAAGTTTTTTATGGTGTGGTCATATAATGTGTGAAATCTGAATTTTATTTGTTCTGCTTCAACTGTCGATCTATGGTAGAATTCCAGTGTTCAAACTCAGCAGATGTGGCTGATTTTTGAAGAGAAAAAATCCATTTGGCACTACATGTCATACAATGTCAGTACATAAAAGTTCTCTGGTGACACACCCAGTGTTAACCTAATCAAATTCAAACTCAAACATAGGATGCCTAACAGAGTTGTGCTTTCTGTGTCATTTAAACCAAACAAAACCCCATGGCGCTACAGCCCTTGAAGGGCCTTGGCCTACCAAGCGACCGCTGCTCAGCCCGAAGGCCTGCAGATTGCGAAGTGTCGTGTGGTCAGCACGACAAATCCTCTCGGCCGTTAATCTTGGCTTCCTAGACCGGTTCTGTGTCATTCGGTAGAATAAAATAGAACATTAAAATTGATATGTACCGAGCAAATTGGCTGTGTGGTTAAGGTTGCGCAGCTGTAGGCTTGTATTCTGGAGGTAGTGGGTTCGAACCCCACTGTTGGTAGCCCTGAAGATCGTTTTCCATGGTTTCCCATTTTTACACCAGGCTGTACCTTAATTAAGACCAGGCTGCTTCCTCCCCACTCCTAGCACCACTTTCCTATCCCTTCGTCGCCATAAGACTTACTGTATTTGTGTCGGCAACATAAAGCAATTTTGTAAAAAAAAAAAAGAAATTCACATGCAGACAGTCTAAATGGTGTTAAATCAATATTATTACATATGGAAGCTGAGGCATTATTATTATTATTATTATTATTATTATTATTATTATTATTATTATTATTATTATTATTATTATTATTATTATTATTATTGAGATAAAGATGAAGTTAGGAATGACTCAGTAGATGAAGCTGTTCATATGAACCAACTGTGGTGGTGGGGAGGTAAGCAGAGGACATTAGGATACATAGGAAAATTATGGATTTGGCCTAAAGAGGTACAGGAAACGGGGGAAAACATAACAAATTATATACATGTTGATTCCCATAGGGAACCTGAAATATTTGTCCTTAATGAGTAAATTTATAATACCAATGTAAATGGTCCATTATTGGACATTATAAATTTTCCAGCTAACTCATTCCTGGTTGTAGGATGCTAAATGGTTTATTTTGTCACCTATTCCTGGTTGCCAGCATTTCGCCCCAGTGTGCTAAGTTGGGCTCATCAGGTGGTCAATAGCACACCCACCAAGATGCATGGCTAATGCATACCATGGAGGCCACTGCGTAGGCTACTTGGAGCCACCAGCAGTGCCAATGCATTATGTGAGACTTTGTCTCATTACCAAAAATTGATGCCTGCCTGGCCATCAGATGGTATAGATGTTGATTTCCATAGGGAACCTGAAATATTGTTCCGAATGTGTAAATTTATAATACCAATATAAATGGTTCGTTATTGGACATTATAAATTTTCCAGCTAACTCATTCCTGGTTGCCAGCGTTTCACCCCAGTGTGCTAAGTTGGGCTCATCAGTTGGTAAATAGCACACTCACCAAGACGTATGACTAGTGCATACCGTGGAGGCCACTGGGTAGGCTATTTGGAGCCACCGGCACAATGCTAATAAGTAGGTTATGAAAGTGCCAAATTCTTTCATAGAGATTTGCTGACTGAATGCTGAAAGAAATAGCAGCCTATTTATGTACAGTATGTATGTATGTATGTATGTATGTATGTATGTATGTATGTATGTATGTATGTATGTATGTATGTATGTATGTATATATGTATGTATGCATTTATGTATGTACAAAAGAGTAAATTAAACTAAACCGAGTAAGTGGCTGCGTGGTTTGGGTCGCGTAACTGTCAGCTTGTATTCAAGAGATAGTGGTTTCGAACCCCACTCTCAGTAGCCCTGAAGATGGTTTTCCATGGTTTCTCATTTTATACCAGGCAAATGCTGGGGCCATGGTTTCTTTCTTCCCACTCCTAGCCCTTTCTTATCCCATTGTCACTATAAGACCTATGTGTGTTGGTGCGACGTGAAGCAAATTGTCAGATTAAACTAAAATCATATTTACTATAGTATCTACTGCAAGCAATATTGTTTGGTTCATTGGTTCACTGGTCAGTTTAGTTGCCTTTGAATAATTATCAGATTGTAAAATTTTAATTCATTTTACCTTATTTTGTAGAGATTAAAATTTTGAATCTTTGATATCATTTAGCATTTCTACTGCAAATTCAAAAATAATTTGTAAGACATAAAACTGACTTCACTGCTGTTTTGTAATAGTCAATGAATTACCTCATTGGAGTACAGCCACTGACTCCCGAGAGAGGAATGCTTGAAGTTTTGTGGCTAATACCCATATAGTGGTATTTGAGTTTTGTCTTTTCATTAAGAATGTTGGTGCTTTGAAATGGAGAGATATATATATTTAACTAGGTATACTACCTGTTGCTAACATGTTATGGTGCACTACATTATGGTTAACAGGAGATTTGTGAAAATGTATTTATTTCCTTTACTGCACGTAAATAATAGTGATAGTTCAGCAGTGCTTATTCAACAGTAATTAGTATAACTATTCACATCCCTGTAAATCTTGTATAGCACTAACAATACTTTAAAGATAAATATTCAGAATTTGGAAAATTTAGGCAAAATAATAACTCTTAGCAAATGATGGCAAACCTCTCCCAAGATAAATTTCTAAATATGTGCTTGGCTGTGATGTTTTCTGGGTACATCTTTTGAAAGGTTTAGTAGTTTGTGTAATGTAAAAGTTTAGTCATTCACTGCATTTGAGTTTGTAAACTCCATGGAAGTGTGTGCTGGATGTTGTTTCAGTTAAGGATTCTGAATGCCATCTTGTAAACTAATTGCCTAGAAATTTGGGAAATTAACATGCAAGGCAGCACTTAGAACAAGAAACAAAACCATTTACAGATTTCAACAGCATTCAGTACAGAGACGTGTATAACTTACCTGGTTTTCACAAACTCAAATGTACAGTGTTATTGTCCTAAATTCTACATGGACCAAATCAATTAAAATTTTAATTTCAACACATAGAGAGCTCAATGAAGCACTCAAATATAATATAGAATCTGCATTTGCTGACTACCTATTAGATGCAGCACATAAACATGCAGACCTCAACACAAGTATGAAACTGAACAAGCTGGCTGCTTGGTCTGGGTCGCATGACTGTGGGTTTGAACCTCAACATCTGCAAATCTGAAAATGGTTTTCCATGGTTTCCCTATTTGACAACTAGGCAAATGCTGAGATTGTACCTGAATTAAAGCCAGGGCTACTTCCTTCCCAAGTCCTCACCATTCCCTATCCCATCATCCCAAACACCCTTATGCATTTAAAAAAATTGCTATTTGTTCGGGGCGTCGACCCTTGTGGATCTTTTGCCCCTACTGGCACCATATGATATGAACCTGCATGTAAAGTAGAATGGTGGAAGTGTAGAGTGTTGTATGTGAGCAAAGGAACATTAAGGACGTCACAAATACCCAGTCCCCAGGCCAGGGATATTAATCATTAGATTAAAACCCCTGACCCGGTCGGGAATTGAACCCAGGGCCGCCAGGTGACAGGCGGACGCATTGCCCCCTACACCACGGGGCCGGACACCCTTGTGCATTACTGTAATATTAATCCCCAGCAAAGAAAACAAAACAAAAAACAAAACAAGCATGGAAATTCTCCCCATTGGTCTTAAAGGACTTGCCCTTAACACTCTAGAACAACTTGATATTAAATATTTTACTTGACTAACATTTTCAATTGTTGTCGATTTTTAACAGTGTCAGGGTTTATGAAGTTTGTACTTCAGGAGATGTTGAATACCGTGTAAGCCAGAAAAGGTGACTGGTAAATAACATAAGTATTTTTAA
Organism: Anabrus simplex; assembly: GCF_040414725.1. NCBI lineage: Eukaryota > Metazoa > Arthropoda > Insecta > Orthoptera > Tettigoniidae > Anabrus > Anabrus simplex. The sequence continues at coordinate 401,132,919 of NC_090267.1, read as the reverse complement.
TCAGTACGCACATACTGCAAAATCTCTGTACAACAATAATCACCTCTATAATGATAAAATATTCTGTCCCTGGTATTAATTCCATTAATTCAATGTAAAATTCATCTTGTTTAACGATACTCTCGATAACAATAATCTCTCTATTGCAATTGCTTTTCAGACCCCGCTGACGTGCCTTCCTCCTGGTGCTTACAAACTGTGAAAGAGTCAGGAAAACATGATTATCTGGAACACAATCAAAAGCAAAAATTGTAAATTTTAAAAATGGGAATGAAATTATCTTTGCGAGAGCAGAAAAGTAGAAATGAAGTGATCTTCGCTGAGTAGCACAAACTAACGGGGACATTTGGAACTGTTTCTCGGTATGGGACTTGATAGTCTCGTGCCAACTCCCTGAGACCAATACTGGCGAGCATACTACCTGATGCTATACAGGTTTAGGCTCGTCCCTGCTGAGGTACATTGCGCCGCGCTGTCTGCTAGGGAGTTGCCATAGAAAAGCAAACCCCCTGAGTTTGATTCAAAGCCAGCAGCGTTTATATGTACGTTACGAAGCATTAGTACAGCGAACGATCAAATAACGTTGATTTTAACTTGTTTTAGAATATATGTTAGGTTTATTAAACTAAAACATTAAAAGAAAAGACAACAAATGAAATTATTGGGAGTTGTGCAACATTGCAACAATACCATGCACCACCCCTGCTGGATACAATTTCCTAGTAAGTTCCTTAGATTTCTCCTTACTTCCACAGCCAGTTCTAACTCTATTTCTTTCCAATCTGCACCTCCTTCTTAGTCTCTTTACTTCTCTGTTATAATATAGTGGCTCTTTACCACTTCTTACCACCTTTAAAGGTACAGACCTGTTTTTGCATTTCTCAACAATTGCTTTAGATAAATATCCTGCAGTGAAATTACATTAATTACCTCAGAATTCGTAATATTTAATTCTGACAAAGACAAGATTTGAGAACACAAAAAACAAAGAATACGGTACACAAAATTTAAAACTAGAATATTTTACCTCATGTTCGACTGGCAACAGTGTACTGTACACTGTTATTGACTATGTTAACTAATTTTTGTTCTATTTGATCAAACTTGCTTTTCATAACAGCAAAGAACTACAATATTCACAGCATTATATTGTTGTCAGCACCACTCAACACTACTGTAAGCGTTGGAAATGACAGTCGGTTTCATTTTCTTTAGAGACAAGGAACCATACAAAAATCTTATTGCACCGAGTCACCAAATGATCATATAAACGCTGCTGGCTTTGAATCAAACTCAGGGGGTTTGCTTTTCTATGGCAACTCCCTAGCAGACAGCACGGCGCAATGTACCTCAGCAGGGACGAGCCTAAACCTGTATAGCATCAGGTAGTATGCTCGCCAGTATTGGTCTCAGGGAGTTGGCACGAGACTATCAAGTCCCATACCGAGAAACAGTTCCAAATGTCCCCGTTAGTTTGTGCTACTCAGCGAAAATCATTTCATTTCTACTTTTCTGCTCTTGCAAAGATAATTTCATTCCCATTTTTAAAATTTACAATTTTTGCTTTACGTTGCACCGGTGCAGATAGGTCTTACGGTGACAATGGGATACAAAAGGGCTAGGAGTTGGAAGGTAGCGACTGTGGCTTTAATTAAGGCACAGCCACAGCATATGGGTGGTGTGAAAATGGGAAACTGCAGAAAACCATCTTCAGTGCTTCCGAAAGTGGTGTTCGAAACCACTATCCTCCGAATGCAAGCTCTCAGCTACACAAGTATGAAGGATGAGTTTTCCACCTAAACAATACTTCAATTACAAAATGTTATAATTTATAATTTATAATACCAATATAAATGGTCCGTTGTTGGACATTATAAAATTTATTATAAATTATTATAAATTTACTCATTCGGAACAAATGTCACAGATTCCCTATGGGAATCAACATCTATACCATCTGATGGCCAAGCAGGCATCAATTTTTAGTAGTGAGGCAAAGTCTCTCATAGTGCATTGGCACTGCCGGTGGCTACAATTAGCCTACGCAGTGGCCTCCACGGTATGCACTAGCCATGCGTCTTGGTAGGTGTGCTAGGTACCAACTGACGAGCCCAGCCTAGCACACGGGGGCGAAACGCTGGCAACCAGGAATGAGTTTGCTGGAAAATTTATAATGTCCAATAACAGACCATTTATATTGGTATTATAAGTGGTATGTTCCAAGCTGTCAGTGGAGAGATGGCGTGGAATGACATTAGTACCGGTAGACAAATAAGTTTGAATGGTGTCTTTAAAAGTAGAAAAGATCATAATATGTAGATAAAGTTGTAATTCAAGAGGACAAATTGGGGCTAATATTCATTTATAGGAAGGGGAGCTAGGGATTTGAATAACTTACCGAGGGAGATGTTCAATAAATTTCTAATTTCTTTGAAATCATTCAAGGAAAGGCTAGGAAAACAACTGACAGGGAATCTGCCACGTGGGCGACTGCCTTAAATGCAGATCAGATACCTATACATCTGTCAAAATGAGAATGAATTATAGGTAAAACCTTGATATTATGTAAACTCCCTCTACAGCAATATTTTGTCTGGTCTGCCTAGTATTGTTGTATCGAGATTTCACTGGAAATTTCCAGTTTCTGAATAAAACTGGCTCAGCAAAACTCATGTGAACTCGGCTAATGACTGCAACACACCGCCATACTTGCTACTTGGTACTAGTAACCAGCTCAGTAAACAGTGTTTTATCATTAACATAGATTTTTAGCATAATAGGAGTTAGGCAAAGATGCATTCTAGGTGGACATATTTCTTTCATGACATTTTTGTATAAATATATTGTTTAAACATGTATTATGTGGGACTAATTTTTATTTTCATCATTTCTTGAACTTTGTATCTCTCAGTGTATAAATTATCTTCCGGTTTTAGAATAGAGCAGTTTTTATGTAACAGGAAATTATGAAGATCTTAGCTTACTTGTGTATACTTTGTAGTCATTATAGGTGCTTTATTTCATAGAATACCAAACTGCCCTTTGTGTTAGTGGTTAATCATTATTGTTAACAAGTAATTTTTTTTTTTTCTAGGGGCTTTACGTCGCACCGACACAGATAGGTCTTATGGCGACGATGGGATAGGAATGGCATAGGAGTTGGAAGGAAGCGGCCGTGGCCTTAATTAAGGTACAGCCCCAGCATTTGCCTGGTGTGAAAATGGGAAACCATGGAAAACCATCTTCAGGGCTGCCGATAGTGGGATTCGAACCTACTATCTCCCGGATGCAAGCTCACAGCCGCGCGCCTCTACGCGCACGGCCAACTCGCCCGGTAACAACAAGTAATTTTGGATTGCTCCAGTTGTCACCGTTAACCAATAGTAACTGCTAAGCCCATCCCTATGAGCCCTTTGACCCAGAGTTGTAGCATTTAAGCACCCTCAGATGCCAGCAATCTCTGTCTGGGAATAGAAGGATATTGCTCTCAAAAAATAACTCTATTCTCAGTCTCAGTGATCAGACACAATTCAATTATTATACACTACATAATGCACAGAACTAACTCTCTTTCTAACAACAGTGATAGTAATGGACAGAAAACATCAAGTGTTCCTGTTTTTAGAATCATTAGCTGGGGATGGCTGTACAGAAAGCAAGGAGGCAGTTCATTTACCATTGTAGACAGTAGTGAAGTCTGTTCTCTTGTGTAATATTATCATCACAACATAATAGATGTCAGCAATGAAGAATCAGAAGGTATCCACATATAACTGATGTAAAAATATTTCTTTTTGCAATTTAGGTATATTTTGTGCCAGTCCCACGGTGTAGGGGTGGCATGTCTGGCTCTTACCCAGAAGTCCCAGGTTCGATTCCTGGCCAGATCAGGAACTTTTACCTGGATCTGAGGGCTGGTTCAAGGTCCACTCAGCCGATGTGGTTACAGTTGAGAAGCCATCTGATGGTGAGAAAGCAGTCCCGATCTAGAAAGCCAAGAATAACGGCTGAGAGGATTCGTCGTGCTGACCTCACAGCACCTCATAATCTGCAGGCCTTCGAGCTGAGCAGCAGTCACTTGTTAGGCCATGGCCCTTCAGGGCTGTTGCACCATGGAGTTTGGGTTTCAACATATTTTGTGCTTAGTTACTTTGCTAAATGCCATGAACCCTATTCATATAGAGAGAAATGTGTGGAATTCACTAATTATTTTGATATAATTGTATATTGTGTCAGTAGCCCATCTGGTTGCCATGATTGTTAAGGCGTGCAGTCTGTATGGTCTGACACCATGATTAGCCATTTCGCGTCTGGTTTGTTGAAAAAATGTTCACCATCAGAATGTTGACCAGCAGGGAAGGAGAGGCAATGGTATACAATTTCTGATCACTGGATTGCATGCCAAAAGTCTGGATTAAATTCCAAACCTCTCCACAGTGCTCATATGGAGGATGGACATATGATGCCGTTGATTGTGATTAGTCCGTTGGATGAGGATGTAAAGCCTTGAGCAGACCCCTTGGTGCTATTCAACAGAGGTAGGCTATGTGCTGGCACTTGGTTTCACCCTCTCCCTTTCTACTATCTTATATCACGTCATTCATTTCATCTTATTGTCCGACTCGTTGGCTGAGTGGTCAGCGTACTGGCCTTTGGTTCAGAGGGTCCCGGGTTCGATTCCCGGCTGGGTCGGCAATTTTAACCTTAATTGGTTAATTCCAGTGGCTCGGGGGCTGGGTGTGTGTGGCGTATTCAGCATTAGAAATCATACTGGGTATCTGATGAGGTTGAAGAGCTTTCATCAGAATGCTTTATGATGTCAATCAGTTCAGTCGTTCTCTCAAAATCACAGTAACAAAAAATCAGCCTAGTGTTTCAAATAATAATAATAATAATAATAATAATAATAATAATAATAATAATAATAATAATAATAATAATAATAATAATAATAATAATAATAATAATAATAATAATAATCATAATCATAATTAATAATCATAAATAATAATAATAATAATAATAATAATAATAATAATAATAATAATAATAATAATAATAATAATAATAATAATAATAATAATAATAATAATAATAATTTACTTTTCAGATGCTTAAAGGACTTCAGCTTTCTACTAGCCTAAAGTGACCTATTTATCTTTCAGCTGTGCAGTGGGAACTGATTGACCAATAGGTGAAGACTAGAATTTTTTATCAAAGAACACTAGTGGTTAGATCATATACAGGAACACAACATTTAAGTGATTCTTATTGTAAAATGTGTTATTTACAAACTTCAAAATTAATCCAGAGTTTATTTAATAAGTTTTGCTGCAGATGAAGCCATGTTGAGAAACTTAACAAGAAGATACAGAAAAATAGTAAATATTGCTTCATAGCTTGATCTCAGGCTGAAATGCTGAGTTTATCACAACCAGGATGCATCTCATGTTGCAAAGGAATGGTTGCTTTTGAAGCCGACAAGAGAGATAGCCTAGCAAATTTTAGAAATAAAGTTGGTTTTTGTGTTATCTCCCAATGTTTTACTATTAATTAGGAGCTCAATTGGATCACAGCCTACAAGTTCAGAAAATTTCTTCTATATTCATTGTGATGCAACTTGTTATATAATGACTTTAAGTTACTTAAAGTGAAATCTGCATATTTACATTGATTGCTTTTAATCCTGAGCCCCGCATATTATATGGAATGAGTTCTCTTTATAAGAATATTGTGCAAGCTATGAGAATGACATTTGAATTTTTCTCATAGCTATGAAAAACCAGAGTTGTTCAATGTCTTCGTATATCTTCAGCTATAGTTTTCTCTGACAAACTTTTCAGTACTATTGAATTGATATCTGATAAGAAAAGAACAGACTAGATCAAGAGTAAGAGAAAAATTATTTTTCTGAACAAAAATCATGTCGTAAGAAAAACTGAAAATAAGATATCTATGAATGTACTATTACCAGACTTATTAGCATTTCTGAAGTCCCTTTCTGTCATATATTTTACCAGTTACATAGTGTAGTTTGTTAAATGTTTGCCTCCTATGCTCAAGAGTCGCCATTACATTTGGTTAACATAAAAATGCTAAAATGTGAGAGGCCTGTGTCAGTAAAAGTAGGAATTGGTTAAAAAGATTCTTTCAGGACAATATTTTGGCATTCTGGTATCTTGCAGTAGACCAATGGTGGTTAAAAGGCTGTTAAAATACATTTTCTTTTTAAATTATAGGTGTGTGATAAACTCGTTGACTTAGTTACGGCCTTCCCACCTAGAAGACTGAAGTTCAAAACCCAGTTGATTTTGGGTTAAGATTTTCATCTCAAAACTCGTGTGGCATCAGGAAGGGCATCCGACCTGAAACCCACGTCCAAAACCAAACTGAGCCAGGGTGGCTCCAGCAACTCCCAGAAATAATTGGAATGAGCTGAAGAAAGCATATCATCAATATCATTATCATCATCATCATTTAGTAAAATAAGATATAGCTGTACATTAGCACTGACATACCGTCTACCACAATCAATTCAACAATAGAACACCAAGAAGAAAAGAATGGGTTAAAGTGAATAATTGCTCCAAAGAAGATCAGTATGAAGTCCTGTTATCTAACAGTAGTACGTTCTGGGAAATATCGTTTAGATTATGTTGGGCTGAGTAGCTCAGACGGTAGAGCACTGGCCTTCTGAGCTCAAGTTGGTAGCTTTGATCCTAGCTCAGTCCAGCGGTATTTGAAGGTTTTCAAATATGCCATCCCCATGTTGGTAGATTTATGGGCACATAAAGGAACTGCTGCAGGACAAAATTCTGGCACCACAGCAAGTCCAAAAATCTGTAGAAAGGTAGTTTGTGGAATGTTAAACCATCATCATCATCATCATCATCATCATCATCATTATTATTATTATTATTATTATTATTATTATTATTATTATTATTATTATTATTATTATTATTATTATTATTATTATTATTATTATTATTATTATTATTTAGATCATACAAGTATTTGAGTTCTATAGGCAATGAATCATTAAGAACATTATTGAAGGTGATTAATTTTGAGGAAATGATGACAATTATCTTTCATGTGTGTGTGTGTTTTTTTTTTTTTCATTTCAGTTCTTTACTTTCAGAATTTCAGTATTAACTTGGCATTGGTACCTCAGAAATTGTGGTGTCAACCCAGCTAACTCAACTCTACTTTTAATACTTAAATTTCTAATATATCCTGGAGACTGAGGAGAAAGAGAATAAAAAAAGTAATGCTCTGATTTATTGTCAGGATATCTAGTTCTTTGATCTAATAATGCTTCTCTTGGTAGTTTGGAATGAATAATATTAAAGTAATACATTTAGCTGGTAAATATACTGATATTTCCAATTGCCTTGTACACTGCTGAGACATGGACAGTTAAAACACTTGAAAGGAAGAAGATAGAAGTGCTTGAAATGTGGGTCTACTATCGAGTCCTGTGCATATCTTGGATAGAACACTGGACCAACACTTCAGTTCTTGAGGAGTTCAGATGCAAGGACAGGCTCATGGAGAAGATCGACCGAGCGTTCTTGAGATACTATGCCCATATTTCAAGGAGGAAAGAAGCCATGGAGAAGATGGTGATAAAAGGAAACGTAGCAGAAGGGAGATCTCAAGGGTGAGCACCTCGATTGGATAAGTACACTTATTGGGAAGTCCTTATTCAAAGCTTCTCAGTTGCTAAAGATCAGTCAGCATGGTGAAAATTCTTCAACTGAATGACGTGATGTCACCATTCCCTGTGTCCGACTCGTTGGCTGAATGGTCAGTGTACTGAACTTTGGTTCAGAGGGTCCCGGGTTTGATTCCCAGCCGGGTCGGAGATTTTAACCTTAATTGGTTAATTCCAATGGCTCGGGGGCTGGGTGTGTGTGGCGTATTCAACATTAGAAATCATCCTAGGTAGGGCCCTCATCTTCACAGTTATGCAGGTCGCCTAATAGGCCATCTACTAGAAAAAGACCTGCACCAGGCCTCTCCAGAGGCCATATGCCATTATTATTATTACCATTCCCTGTCAGCAGTACAAAAAAAAAAAGGGAGAGAGATTTCTTTAAGATCATTTTGAGCAGTTCTTGTAAATTATAATATGGGATTTTCTCTTATAGTCTTGGCAGACATGCCTGCTAAGAAGAAGATTGGTTATCATCCATTTTTACTCAACATTTCTTTTGTAAAAGCAGTCCTGGTAAATGCCATACTTAAAAAATGGTGATCACATAACATTTTACCCAAAATATGCTACCAAAATGCCATATACTAGCTGAGAAATGTAATGAAAATAAATCACTCAAGAATCTCAATTCCAAATCATATTGAGTTTAAGAGGAAAGTCATCCTGAGATTTTCTCTGAGATTTCTGTAATTATTTCAGTTGGATACAGAGCATAGTCCACACATCCATACGTTTTTTTGGTTTACAACAATACAGATTGAATTAACAAGTACTACTGCAAGTAGAGATTTCCTCTGTGAACCATTGGTAGAGTGTTGCCCAAAGACCATCAGTTCAAATCCAGCAGAGGTAGTTGGATTTTTGAAGAGCATAAAAGTGGTCTATTTGGCACTCCATGTCATACGATGCTGGCATGTAAAAGATCTCTGGTGACTCATTTGATGTTTATCCAAAAAAATTAATTAAAACTGTGCAGTAGAATCCCCACAATGATCCATCTTTTTGCACTCTGGTAGAGTAAAGTGGATGTCAAAATTGATGTGCATGCAGCCTAGATGGTGTCAAATTAAACCACCTACACAGGTAGTTGAGGTTATATGGTTAATACTTTTATCATTACTGGAAGCAGATATTTTCCAACCATTTCTGTTCTTAAAAGTGGACCAAAACAGTGTTACAAGAATGAAAATACAAACAATTTGGAACTTGTTCTGTACTAACTATCATGAAAACAATTTGGTGATACCTTTATGTCCTGTTCAAGAGAAGGGACTGGTTATCCTACCTCATTTATATGTTGTCTTAGTGTGATTAACTTGTCCCCACCCCTCTCAGTGATGGTGCCTCTGAGGATCCAGCCAGCTTCCAAACTAATAATCCATCCATCCATATGCCCTATTACTTCAGAATGAAATTTGGCTAATTGTTTACTATACTTTTAGGATATTTTCAGCTTTGAATGCCATTTAACATATACCATAGTGAGGCATTGTGCTTCATATTCACTATGTAACTTTAAATATTAGTCTTCTTCAGGTCAAATTATTAAAGATATAAAAGAAGAATCCAAGATACTTACCTGTCAAAGATGCAAGGCAAAACTAACAATTCCAGTTAGATATGGTAGGTATTTATAAGAACTTTATTAATAAAACACACTTCATTTCTCCACTTTAATAAAAAGTGCTGTTCGCATAACACAGAAACATTATCATTGTGAAACAATCCAAATAACAAATTTTGTTTTTCTGTCATCTAGTAATTTTCCTCCCAGCTGTCAGTGGTTTTACAGACTGTAGTATATAAGAAATAAAAAAATAAACATAGGCACCATTATTTAGATAATGTAGGCCCTATTTATAGTGTAAATAAAATATAAACAAATGGAAATACAGTACAGTATACATGGAATATTGACAGTAAAGGATGATCAGCTGAGTGAGGTCAGTAGGAATTGACAGATTTCACAGCCATTAGTGGAGGGTATAAATAAACTTCACTTTTACAAGTGTAAGATCATTGTTGATTATTTGAAGTTTGCTATGTGGGGGGAATGTATTGAAAAAGGAGATTATGGAACCATTCTTATCAGACAGGTATTCAAAAACCTTTTGTACTAGTATCAAAGAGCATTGGTACACTACATTTCTGGACTTACCGTCATGTATTGTATAAATTAGGTATGATCAATTTTTGTGTATATTTCTTAAAAGTTAAAATTATCAGTCAGTTTGCAAACTCTACTCATAAAGCATAGCTTCACAGTTTTCTGTCTATGCAGCTAGTCTATCAATATTCCATCAAAATTGCCATATATGGAATTCATTGATACAATTCTGATAATAAATAGTGTCAATAATTGGATGAACATTCCTGTGGATTGACACATGTAATAACTGTAAGGGCTGAAATACAGTTCATGCTTTTGTGTTACTGTAAACAATGCATATTTATTTCTCCAGAATAATTTCTTTTGTGGGAAGGATGGGCTCCTTCTATAACCGCATAATATTCTGTTGGTGTATATACTGTATGCTTATTTCTGTGACCTACTCTGAATAATATTAGTTTACATTTGAGTAATTATTGGAGCATACAGGTATGAAACTAGAAAGCAGAATAAAAATGCTAAAATCATTTTTGTATATTTTCATTATGTATAAAATTACAATGCAAAATGTAACATTTCTTGAAAATGTTTTCAGGTATTTCTCTTATTCATATATATCAGTATATGGCACTTGCTTATATACTTAGAGAAAAAGTAGTTATAAATTTATAACAAGAAATATTTTATTAATTCATCCAGTAGAGTAAAATTTCCCTCCTCATTTTAATGTCAGAACAGATGTTATCTAAAACTTTTAATTGGTTGTTTTCTCATGATGATATCCGAACTGTAACAGAAAAAATTAAAAGAAATAATTATTCTGGATGTGTTATGTGAAAACTTGCTTTCTTTGTGTTTACTTGCCAACAGAAGTATTTTAAGAAATCTTAATTCTATTACAAATTAATATTACAACTATTTCAGTACATTTATTTCATAAAGTCATTTAAGAGGGCATGAAGTAATGGTACAAGAATATATTCCACCACATTTAAACATGTAATATCTCTGGTTTTATTTTTCAGTTAAAAGTTGTACTGTAATATTAAAGAGTCTGTGAAGTTCCATGGGTTCACTGTGGACTGGCATTAAAGGTGACTGTGATGAGGTCAGCACTGGGTTTCACCGATGAGAGGGTTAAAACCACAGAAGTTGATGTGAAAGGTCCCAGAACTCCTTTAGATAGTAGACCTAGTGGACTGGGAATGTTCTATAGGAATTCATCTCCTTTTGAAGTTGACATGCCCTATGGGATACCATCAAAAATTTATATCTCACATTTTGTTTAATTTTTAGTTCCTATTAATTCTGAATTTTCTAGTTTTATCCTTACTTGACATTAAGTAAATGCATACATGTTTATAATAAATTGAATCATACGTCAGAAGAAAGCAAACTGAACAAATAAAATGTAAGATGTTCTGAAAAATTGTGTTTGGTATGAGATATGAAAATACACAGAGCTATATCAGTTCAGAGAATATCTGTCAGTATTATACTCAAAAGTATTGTGAAATTCATATGATAGAAGGGTACATTATATCCTTATTTGTACAATGAGTTGGCTCAGTTGAAGGAATAGAATTGTTTGGACATCAGTTGAACACTACACACAGAATGACATCTCTAATCTTATAATTTTAAACTTTGCTTCTAAGATATAACATGGAAGGGATTCAGATAGTGCTGATTATCAGAGTTGAGAAATAACTGAGTAAAAGTTATTGGATTTCTCATAAGGAATACTTTTTTAGTAATTTTTATTCATAATTGTCACTCTTTAGAAAATTGAAGTTTTATGCATAATTTACTTCTTGAAATAAAATTGTAATAATTTTATTCTAGTAATCATTACATTCTAGGAATTGATATACCTTACATCGGATGGAAGCAGAAATGGGAAAAAATTAAGTGATGATGAAAATACAGTAACTTTCTCGGTTCTACTACAGCGAACCCGTAGCTTCACTAGTGCTGGGTGAAGTAATTTCTTACTTCTTCAATACTTCCAAAGATATTGAACTTATCCTACAGTATCCTTTACTCCTGGGGATGTTCTTAAAATTAAACACGGGTATTCCATAAAGTACTGCTGTACAGCATCTTTTCAGCAAATGCAAAACTGTACTTTCCTTCAAGAAATCAAGCTTAGTGATGAGAATTTTAAGAACCAGTTATTTTTTTTAAAGTATATTACAAATTATTTGATATGCTAACAGTCACTAACTAAAATTAAAATTGTAGGAAAAATACAATTTGTAAGTTCCAAAGTATCGTGTTTAGTCTCACTTACTGATGATAGCCACTTAATATCACTATGTTAAAAAGAACACAAAATGAAGTACCAGTAATATCTTTTTCCTTGAACACTCATTTCAGCCCCATGTGAAAAAGGAAATATTAATGATTTCCTTAAGACTGGGATCTTGTGAAGTAATTGTACTTTTACCAATTACTTGCTAAAAGAAGTAATTTGTTATTGTAATGGAGTCAAATATTTCTCAGGTTACTGTAATTCAGCCCAATTACTATTTTCTTGTACTTTTTCCATCATTGCCGATTACCGATTTTGAAAGAATAGCTTTGACTGTCCTAGGATATAAAATTATTTCATTAGGTTCTAAGGTTAAGGGTGTATTCTGCCCAAAGGCAGGTCCGAACCTCCGCAGAGGTGTGCCTGAGCTGGAGTTCATATGGTAGGGTGGCCAGTTCCTTTCCAATCCTCCATTCCCTTACTCCCAACCAACAGCGCATGGCAACCCATCCAAATCTTGACCACGCCCAATGTTGCTTAAATTTGGAGATCTTACGGGATCCAGTGTTTCAACACGGCTATGGCCGTTGGCTTATTAGATTCTAATCCAATAATAATCTATGCAGATCAATAACAGCTGATTGTCCTTCAAGCCAGTCATGGAAGAGCTGAACACAAAAGATGTAGGCCCCAATGGTTCAGGGAAATCAGGGGCATTTATCTCTTCTAAAGACAGCAAACATATTGTACTTCTTTAAGAATTTATATGAAGTAGCTAATATGTTGCTCTAATTTGTGACTTTCTTGATTTCACAGGACTTAGCTGAGTTGGCATACTTCCACTTGCTAGTCCTGGTTCTTGTATCCTACCTTTCCTATTTATACTTCCTTGTTTAATTCTTGTTCTCTTCTAACTGCTATGAAATAATGATTGATTGCTTATAAAGTGTTTAATTTTCATACTAATTCTTTAGCCTAATTTTTTATAGGATAATAACACTTTTCCTTCCTACTTCACTTATAAGAAAATCCTAATCCACCTTAGAGCTGCCCCTATTAAGGAATCAAAATGATTGGTTTCCTAATCAGTTCATTTGTACAATATTTACTTACTTTAACTGTTGTTTAGATGCAAGCAGAATTTGTGTTTTGACTCAAAATTGAAATTTTCAACCATCAAGCAGACTTTCTCTTTCTGATTTATTGGAAAAAGAAAATCCAAAGGTCAGGGAGTACAGATGGTGTCTAACAATCCCCAGCAAAGTTTTCAGCGCAGAGTCCGTTATGGTGTGGATGATAGTAGTTATTAACCAGCTTTGGTGGTGGAGTCATGTCAGGGGAATGGAGGAGGATAGATTACTTAGGAGAAGAGGTCATGGATTCAGCCATGGAGGGAAAGAGAAGTAGAGGGATACCAAGACGATGATTTAATGATGAGAGGTGTGGGATTAAATGAGACCACAGAACTAGTTGCAAATGGAGGATTTTGGAGGCACTTAGTCAGTTAACAGAGGCTTGCAAACTGAATACAGAAAGGCATAACACCCTATGAATTTATATCTATCCAGAAGAATAACATTTCCTCTCTCAGTTTAAATCAATAATCTGATAATCTCATTGTTTTTTTTTTGTTTTTTTTCCTTTGAACAATGATCACATTGGTAACAAGGTATGTTTTGTTTGTTAGTTGCCATGGAGGGACCATCCACTTGACCAAAGTTCTCTCAGCATGGTCTCCTCCTGATGACCAGATCTTTCCCCTTGTGTGTGTATTAAGCTCTTCTTTGAGCCATTTGCTACACATTTTTGTTATGATTTTAGCTGATGAGCCCAACCTAGCTGGCAACGAGGAATGAGCTGGAAAATTCATAATGTCCAATAACAGACCATTTATAATGGTATTATGATGGTCAAGCTGTGCCTACACATTAGAGATTGTCTCTGTTAGACATGTTGCAGTCTCTGATGCCAATAATGTAACCTCTGTTAAATTTATAATATCCAATAACGGACCATTTATATTGGTATTATAAATTTACTCATTCGGGACAAATATTTCAGATTCCCTATGGGAATCAACATCTATATCACCTCTGTCAAAGTTGTTGATGTGGCTATGTGTCCATCTCATGTGAACATTCTCACTGCCTGTTGACCATTAACTGACCTTACCACTGAGCTGTGCAGCCCTTATCACAGAACTATGAACAATAGTAGAGAGCCTCCGTGGCTTAGGTGGCAGCGCGCCGGCCTCTCACCGTTGGGTTCCGTGGTTCAAATCCCGGTCACTCCATGTGAGATTTGTGCTGGACAAAGTGGAGGCGGGATAGGTTTTTCTCCGGGTACTCCGGTTTTCTCTGTCATATTTCATTCCAGCAACACTCTCAATAGCATTTCATTTCATCTGTCATTCATTAATCATTGCCCCAGAGGAGTGCGACAGGCTTCAACAGCCGCCACAATTTCTATCCTCGCCGCTAGGTGGGGGCTTCATTCATTCCATTCCTGACCCAGTCGAATGACTGGAAACAGACTGTGGATTTTTTTAAAATGAACAATTGTAGGTCCTTGGTGTTGTGGATATTCTTTATATTTAAGTGATTGGCACTGCAATATGGTTCATCCATACATAGTGAGTCTGGATTAATTAGGCACCACAACACCAAGGACTTACTATTCTTCATTAAAAAAAATATCCACTTCTGCGATTAGCACTATTAGCTGTTGCCCTTGTGGGACTGGGTATAGATGGGAAACAAAAGTGCTTGTCTCAAGAAGCCCAAAAACTTTTTGATCTCCTGCTGATAATAAAATGAGACTCTCTAGAATAAGAAACACACTTCTGATGTCACACAGTACTCTGAGAACAATAACACACTGTGACATCTCAATCAACTGGATGAATCATGAGGCGGTTTGGTCTTTCATTCACAGCAAATAAGATAGATGTACTGTATGTGCAAGTAGGAAGGAATATGGCAGAAGCTCTGATTTATCTCTGTTAACCCACAACAGGTAGTACAAACTTTCATTTCACTTGACCTTGAGCCTTTGATTTATGGTGGATGGAAAAGATGTGCATCCTTATGCTCCGAATATAATTAATATTTTAGTGCATATTTATGGCTAGCAAGAGAAAATCATGGGCATGATAATATTTTACAGAAGTCCTAGAAAATAATGTGCAATTCAATATGAGTTTCCAGTCTATTAGTTTTTAGTTTACAGACTGCATTTGTCACTTGGATTACATTTTGTTCTTTATTCCTTTTTTTGCAAATAAGTTGTTACAATTTTACAGGCAAATAAAGAGGCTTTTATATATTAAAAATTGAAAGATAAAGTTTAATTCTAATCCAACCTTTAATTTTCATTTAATTGCAAAATACAAAATAATTCATCTGTTCTCTGAGAGTTCCTAAACTGAGTTTTGTTCTGTTTTATTTCTTTTTGCTAAGTAGCTGTTCATTAATGTAAAAAAAAAAGAAAGGGAGATACATTATTCTCAAGGCAAGAAACTTTAGAAAGGTTGCGTGTATGCAGTGGAGTGTGTAATTTTTCCTTTGGGAGTGGATCAGTCCTTTTAAAGTTCTGGTTTCATTTTTTATCTGTTTGAAATTCCAAAATATTTTTTTTCAAACTGCAGCTGTTTTTATAAAATCTTAACTTGCAGCTAATATAAAGGTATTCCATTAACAATTATGGTATTTTGAACATACATCACTCATAAAATGGCAGTACTGAGCAAGTAGGCTTAATTAATTAAGGCTACAGTCACTTCCTAATGAGTTCTAGCCTCATCCTATACCAATATAACCATCAAACCTGTCAGGGTCGGCACAACATAAAACCAAACATGGCACGGGCGTGTGACTTAATCGTCGATATAGAAATGAGAACTACTTCGAGTTTGTTGCCATCAGAACTACAGCACAAAATTCTATCCGTATAAAATGACTGAGTACACTGTCAACAAAACAATTATTGGCAGGACAGATTTAAACATGGGTTCGAATCCCCCTCAGGAAGTCGTAAAATTTAAGAAATGAGATTTCCACTTCCGGAGGTGCATATGGCCCTGAGGTTCACTCAGCCTGCACCAGAAATGAGTACCATGTTAATTCCTAGGGGCAAAGGCGGCCGGGTGTAGAGCTAACCACTCTACCCCATCACGTGCCGCGGTTAACAATGGTGGAAGCTAGAGATGTGTCATTCCTGACTGAACTGCTCCTAAAGAACTGCTCCTCGGGATGAGTAAGCCTTCAAGGAAGGACTAGCTACAGAGTTGTAGTTCTTTAAGTCCCAACCGACCAATGAGACGCTTGCATGCGATATGAGCGGGACATGATGGAACTAAGAGTAGGAGTACATGGCCGACTTGATGTGTCGCTCTAGCTAGCTCAGCGAAGCGAGTGATCCAGTCGGCCATGAGGAGTAAGACTAACCTGAACAGAAGGTTGGCCAATGAATAGTGAAATGAAAATTTTGTTTGTGTAGATTATTTGTATTATGTGATACCAGTTGCGAAACAATAAAACTTTGAGTTTATTTATTTTAGTGTCGACATAATCTTTTACATTTTCATGTCGGGAGGACAGCTACAGAGCTGTAGTTCTTTTAGTCCCAACCGACCAATGAGAGGCGGGAAGAGTAATTCTTCAAGGAAGGGATAGCTACGGAGTTGTAGTTCTTTAAGTCCCAACCGACCAATGAGAGGCTTGTATGCGAATTGAGCGGGACGTGACGGGACTAGGAGTAGGAGTTGGAATAAGACTAACCAGAAGGTTGGCCCGTGACTCTTCTATAGGAGTGCACGGAGATAAGTTTCTAATGAAATGTAAATTTACTTGTATAGATTGATTGTATATGTGATACCAGTTGCGAAACCATAACACTTGGCGTATATTTATGTAAGTGTCGACATAATCTTTTACATTTTCGTGTCAGGAGACTAACTATGGAGCTGTAGTTCTTTTAGTCCCAAGCAACCAATGCGAGGCTTGTATGGGATTTGAGCGGGACGTGATGGGACTAGGAGTAGGATTTGGGGTAAGACTAACCAGAAGGTTGGCCCGAGACTCTTCTACAGGAGTGCGCTGAGGAAACTTTCAAGTGAAATGAAAATTTACTTGTGTAGATTGATTGCAATATGAAACACCAGTAGGGAAACCATAAAACTTGGCCTAAATTTATGTTACATGTTATAAACCTCATTTTAGGTCCGTATTGAAAATTTAACAGTTCAACAATGATAAAGGTGTTTTAATTTATTCTACCTATTCAATACTTATATTATCACGTATAGTTGTTACATAATTAAATTCTTAGTTACATGGGACATGTTTCGCCCTCAATTAAGGGCATCTTCAGCCTCAATACAATAATCAAAAATACAACTAAATTAAAAGTGGACGTTAAATACAATCATCAAAAATACAACTAAAATAAAAAGTGGAAGTTAAAAGTTTAGTCTGTTCTTAAATTCAGAACAATAAAATTGTGAAAAATGATAAAATAAAAAGATGCTAATGGAAAACTGTCTTATGATTAAACTATAATCTTGTCAGAGACTAAAACTTCTATTAAAATTCGAATTAAAACAGTTCATATAAAATATTGGAAAATCAAAGTGGTAGTAATAAAAAGCCAACGACATGAGGGCGTGTACACAAGCATAAACTTGATTGTCATGAATACAATCTTTCAAGGCCGTTGATGAAATTCGTAGTAAGGCAGAAGCATCTATTGAAAAATTGTAAGAGGCCGTTAGCACCGGTAGGTAATAAAATGGCTGAATCCTTGCTAGAAAATGTCAACAGATGCAGAAATAAGTTTTATGTAAGTGGAAGTTGTTATTTCTTAACTACTGTTGAGTTGGTTGCTGCCCGTCTGTTGGCTCTAAGTCTGGTGTTATAACTGTCAAGTTGAGGCTGAAGATGCCCTTAATTGAGGGCGAAACATGTCCCATGTAACTAAGAATTTAATTATGTAACAACTATACGTGATAATATAAGTATTGAATAGGTAGAATAAATTAAAACACCTTTATCAAGTTACAGTTATAACACCAGACTTAGAGCCAACAGACGGGCAGCAACCAACTCAACAGTAGTTAAGAAATAACAACTTCCACTTACATAAAACTTATTTCTGCATCTGTTGACATTTTCTAGCAAGGATTCAGCCATTTTATTACCTACCGGTGCTAACGGCCTCTTACAATTTTTCAATAGATGCTTCTGCCTTACTACGAATTTCATCAATGGCCTTGAAAGATTGTATTCATGACAATCAAGTTTATGCTTGTGTACACGCCCTCATGTCGTTGGCTTTTTATTACTACCACTTTGATTTTCCAATATTTTATATGAACTGTTTTAATTCGAATTTTAATAGAAGTTTTAGTCTCTGACAAGATTATAGTTTAATCATAAGACAGTTTTCCATTAGCATCTTTTTATTTTATCATTTTTCACAATTTTATTGTTCTGAATTTAAGAACAGACTAAACTTTTAACTTCCACTTTTTATTTTAGTTGTATTTTTGATGATTGTATTTAACGTCCACTTTTAATTTAGTTGTATTTTTGATTATTGTATTGAGGCTGAAGATGCCCTTAATTGAGGGCGAAACATGTCCCATGTAACTAAGAATTTAATTATGTAACAACTATACGTGATAATATAAGTATTGAATAGGTAGAATAAATTAAAACACCTTTATCATTGTTGAACTGCTAAATTTATGTATCGACACAATTTTTTACATTTTTGTGTTCTTGATGTAAAGTACGGTACTCTGAGCTAAAATAGGCCTAATCCAAATGCACGTAATATGATATTTAGAGAGTTTGAAATCATAGCCCAAGTTTCATAATCAAAATATTAATAATGTGGAATCACCAAACTCATAGTTTATCGCCGACCGGTGTAGCATGACGGTAAGCACTACTTGCTTGTAACCCGGACTCGAGTCCCGGGTTTGAATCTCCCCATAGGCTGTTCTCTAAGGGTTTTCTGTAGTTTTCCCTTTTCCCTCGAAGAACATGCTAGAAAAGTACCTTTTTTCCAAACCCCCACTTGCAAGTGAAATTAATACCACGGTTCGTGATCGTATTTTGTGAATGATGGCCAAACTTCATAGGTATTGTAACATTGTTCCTGTAGATATTTAAAGAAAATACACTGAACATCCAACCATTAATAATTTTATCCTCAGTAACCTAATTGCTATGCCCTTTAAAACAATCATGATTGTTAATTTTTAAAGGTACATTCGGCTGCTGTGGTGCGAAGCACAAGCAGATATAAAATACCCACGTGCTGGTCAGGGACCATTTGTTGGCAGCCCACCTGCCTGGGACTCTAGCAAGCGAAGTTACTGAGGGAGAAGAGTAGGAACTAAAAGAACTGCTCCCAAAGAACTGTTCATTTCAGGGACTGAGCAGTTCTGACACTAGTCCTTCTGGTGAACTACTCTTACCCATCTCTAGTGGAAGCCTTTACCTTCCAGTCCTCCAAGGGCCTTCATGGCCTGTACGGAGGTGACTTTGTCTTTGCCTTTTAACAGCTTTTAAATGTGCAATACCAGTAGTAATTAAAACAGAGCGAGTTAGCCGCACTGTTAGGGTCGTGTAGGTGTGAGTTTGTATTCGGTAGATGGCAGGTTCGATTTTGACTACCTTCCCAATCATAGGCTTTTTCCATCCTTGTATTGCAACCTTCAGTATGTTAATGCGATGTTAAACCAGTAGCAAAAAGAATATATATAATTAAAGTTCTTTATTATTATTATTATTATTATTATTATTATTATTATTATTATTATTATTATTATTATTATTATTATTATTATTATTCCGGTCACTCCATGTGAGGTTTGTGCTGGACAAAGCAGAGGCGGGACAGGTTTTCCTCCGGATACTCTGGTTTTCCCTGTCATCTTTCATTCCAGCAACACTCTCCACTATAATTTCATTTCATCTGTCAGTCATTAATCATTGCCCCAGAGGAGTGCGACAAGCCTTGGCAGCTGGCACAATTCCTATCCTCACCGCAAGTTGGGAGCTTCATTCATCCCATCCCTGACTCGGTCATTGACTGGAAAACAGGTTGTAGGTTTTCATATGATTATTATTATTATTTTTATCTGTGGGGTTTTCAGACTCCCAAATCTCTCCACCCTTATATCTATGCCCCAGCACATGTGTTATGGCAGATTAACTGAAGATGTTTCGACTTTTAAAACAGCTCAAGTCCCATGCATTGCAACACACAGTTTGCACATGCACACAGAGATTGCAACACTATTCAATTTAACTCAAGAGGAGTTACAAGATTCTCAAGATTTAGGCTGGCAACCTCAAAACTCTTGAGCGAGAAGAATTCTTATCCCTAGGCCCTGGCTTGATTCTAGCTACTGCAAGAAATTTAATATTGGCAGGAGGGCTGGTATATGGTTGAAACGATAACATGCAGCTTTCTTTCATTGGGTATGTGCCTGAAAAGAGATGCACCACCTCGAGACAGACACAAACGTTTACTTCAGTGTGTATGCACTGTATGAAAATAAAGATCTTAGTTAACTTCAGATATTCTGATTTTGTTAAAAGAAATGTATCAGTCCAATAGGTTTAGAATGAAAATATTGTGGTATGTAATATAGTGAGCATGGTAATGTGGAAGTATTCTTGATATTTCTACTTCATTCAGAAAAAGATAATTCTATATATTAATTTGCCGGCCCCGTGGTGTAGGGGGTAGCATGCCTGCCTCTCACCCGGAGGCCCCGGGTTCGATTCCCGACCAGGTCACGGATTTTTCTCTCGATCTGAGGGCTGGTTCGTGGTCCACTCAGCCTACATGATTAGAATTGAGGAGCTATCTGACGGTGAGATGGTGACCCCGGTCTCGAAAGCCCAGAATGACGGCCGAGAGGATGCATCGTGCTGACCACACGACCCCTCGTAATCTGCAGGCCTTCAGGCTGAGCAGCGTTCACTGGGCAGGCCAAAGCCCTTTCTAGGGCATTAAGTGCCGTGGGGATTTGGTTTTATATATTAATTTAATATTGGATGTATAAAAACAAATTTTGTGTTTAATAAACCCTAATAATGGATTGAAGGTCTTGGTTTTCAAAGATGATGGAAATAACTGACACCTCTTCTTTCTAACAATCTGTTTGCAAGGTATATGGAGTTTCATAAGAAGAGGTGTTGTAACATTCCAACAACAAGCAATATACTACGGAGGTGAGCGCCGCGCTCACCATGTAAGTAATCGTGGGTTAACAGTTTAGTCTACATCATGGGCTGTGCATTTAAAGTTAAATCATTATCTTCAATCTATGTGCCATATATCACCGTTGAAGCCAGAAGAGGAAAAGTAAATTTTATACCTTCACCCTTTGAGTGGGTACTTCATGTAATGGATTCAGTCAGATAGAGTTTCCTGTACACATACTTTTCTAAACCTGTTGGACTGATACACTTCTTTTCACAAAATCAGAACATCTGAAGTTAACTAAGATGTTTATTTTCATAGAGTGCATAGACACTTGAAGTAAAAATTTGTGTCTTTGTCCCGAGATGGTGCAGCTCTCTTCAGGCACATTATTAAATTTCTGGCAGTAACAAGAATCAAACCAGGGCCTAGGGACTGGAAGTCTTCCCAAAATATTGTGGTATGTAATATACTGAGCGTGGTAATGTGGAAGGATTCTTGATATTTCTACTTCATTCAGAAAAAGATAATCCTATATATTAATTTAATCTTGGCTGTATATAAACAAATTGTGTTCTTAATAAAGCCTTTATTTTGATAATAATTGTTACCTGATAATGAGCCCTTTTTACTTCAAGTGTAATCCTATATATTAATTTAATCTTGGCTGTATATAAACAAATTGTGTTCTTAATAAAGCCTTTATTTTGATAATAATTGTTACCTGATAATGAGCCCTTTTTACTTCAAGTGTGTATGCACTCTATGAAAATAAATATCTTAGTTAACTTCAGATGTTCTGATTTTGTGAAAAGAAGTCCTTTCTGATGCCAGCTTCAGTTGAGGAGCTAATGAAGATGAAATAAATGATGGTGAATTAAATTGGGTAAAGGAGGTGGAAGGGACCGGCTGTTGCCTATGAAGAGGAACTGTCCTGGCATTTGCCCGGCAGTGTAAATGGGAAACCATAGAAAACCATTCTCTGGACAACCAACAGTGGGGTTCAAACCCATATGTCTCCTGAATGCAGAGCTTGGATCCATAGCAGTAGCGCATTAACACATGTGGCCACTCCACTTGCTCGTGTTCCTAAATAAATAACTATCAGAAATTGATGTATTAAAAATACCTCCATCTTTATCTGGGCATATTATGGCCTTTAAACATAAAGGTGATCATTGCGCTCACTACCGAGTATGGCACATGTAAAGACCTAGCGAGTAATGCTGGGTTAATGAAGTGTGTGAATGATTCATCACATCTGATAGCATCTACATATCTAACAAAGCACATAAGTAAGGAGTTGTTTCCAAATTTATTGAATGTGAATTTACTTCTGTTTTAATACAAACCATCAAAGAAAGGTAGGGATGAGAATGGAAATAGGTTCCAGGATAAATACAGCGGCAGGCTAGTGTAAGTTTGGATCGCACTGGGAAGGACAGCAATATTCTTTTTGTGTTTAAAAAGATATGTGGCCAAATAAAATAACTAATATAAACACTAATTTAACTAATGAAGGGTAGGATACATGTTTGTCCTAGAATATATAACACTGTTTAACATCTAGGACAAAAGGGTAATCATTTGGAAAATGGGGGTGTAAACACTTACTAAGATTAATTATAATGTTTAATGTAATAATAGACAAACCACTGTATATTGTAATAAGAAAAATCAAATGCTATTGTGTTCTATTCTTTACTAGTATAGGCAGAGTGAGTAAGAGAAATGAGAGATGGAGGGAAAAGAACAATTCCACATCTTCTTTCACTACCATCTTCATAGATGGGCTCACCTCTTAGACTTTTTATTTTCAAGTTTGTTCTTACTTCTCTTTTCTGCTGCTCCCAGAGCCTATAGTAACTTTTCATTATCTTTATGCTCTCCTATTCCCCTTTTTAGCTTCTTATTTTCGATGTTTTATATACAGTTCATATATACTCTTGTTTGTTTCATCCATTTCCATCACCGAACAACTTTTTCTAAGTGTAGACAGTTGTAAGTTATTGACTCCAAGAGAGTTAGATTGAAGAGGACTTACTGCTTGTAAACCTACTTATTCTTCTAAAGAATTCTTTTAATATACTAGTACCAGTAGTTTCTGTAATTCACAGTTTTAAAATAATATTTCAAAGTTATCTATTTAAATAATGTATACAAAAGCAGAAATATTTATTTTATCCTCATTCATCAACATCTGCAGCTCTTGGTGGTGAGTTTGGAAGATCATTAAAATCAGTTCAATTAAGTCATGTAGATATTTTATACAATCTCAGTTCCTCTTCTTCTTTTTCTTTCCATAGGGCCTCTTTTAAAAGTTCCATTTTTATTTGTTGGAGAACAGTATCCTGTACAATAAAAGAGTTTATAATTGTTTGCATTTAGAATACAGTTAAGTGATGAAAAAATTGAAGGCTAATTCCTGACAATGTCTTCATGCAAACCCACACAGCTAATAATATCTTTGTGCAATCCCACACAGCTTTAAACCTCTCCTAACACAGGTGAAAAGTCAACTGTTACTATGGTGAAGTCTTGGGAAGTATGCAGGAATTTATGAGAGAACAAAAACGAGACAGAGTTGAGTACAGCTAATAGAAAGTTATACTACATAATGCGTATGTTTCCATTCATATATGACAAAGATTCATTTTATTTAATAAACTTAACAAACACAGTTGTAAACTAGACTTATGGATGAAAATTTCCAAATCTACTTGCACTCATTTGTGATCCAGTCATTTGTGCCTGATATAAATGTGATTGTTAAACTGGACAACACTTAATGGAAGCTGAATAATAAAAGTTTAGTTCTTTCTTCTTATATATGGTTTTTAAATTTGTTGATTTTTCTTTCAGGTAAATTTCCTGTTTTGCACATCTTTTTTGTTGAAAGGCATTACACTTACTAATGTGCTGATTTGGTATTTAGAAAGTTATGAGTTGTTGTTGTTCTACCAAGCAGTGGTTTGGGAGTTTTGGATATTGTTAATATTTTCACTGTTCCAGCTCTCACGAGGAAGTGATTCATCCTGCTGGTGGACTTCTGCTGCTGTTTGTTCAGTTCTTCTCTGCTTCACTACGATGGAAACCTGGAGAACTTGACCTTTCAATATCTAGTCTCTGTCTTGGAAGTCTGTAGCTACTACTGAGTCACTGGAAGACTGGGCCAATCAGTCCAAAGGTAAGGGTTAAAGTATCTGTTGCACTTGTCATTTGCTTCCTAGTTAGTGTTTCTTTAGATAATTTCAAAGTGTTTTATTATTACAAAAATCCTAAAATTTCAGACAAACTGTACAGGGCTACTGTGGAGAAAGCTCTTTAGTTACATTGAAGATGACGAAGACAAACAAGGATTTATCGTCTGATCCTGACTTCAGTCTCACCTTCTTCTCTTCAACCACATGTTCTACTCCAGCTACATCCTTGTCACCTAAATAACCAGCCGGCTTCACTTGTATATTGATGATGAAGAAGATGAAGAGGTGACTGAACCATGGAAGAGGCAAATTACTTGGAGGAAGAAAAGTCTTAACCAAATGAAACACTATTTTGATGCAGCTAATTCCAGATTAAGAGGGTTCTTGGACAATGACAGCCTGATAAGTTTCTTCAGTTAATTAATCAATCAATCAATCAATCACCAATGATCTGCATTTAGGGCTGACACTCAGGTGGAAGATTCCCTTTCAGTTGTTTAAGTTGTCAGTCTTTTCTTAAATGATTTCACAGAAGTTTGAAATTTATCAAACAACTCCCTTGGTAAATTATTCCATTACCTAATTCTTCTTCCTGTAAATAAATATTTGCCCCAATTTGTCTTCTTGAAGTAAAATTTGATCTTCTTTCTTACTTTTAAAAACTCCACTCAAGCTTATTTGTATTTTCAGAAGGGTACACAGTCTATTGTAGAGACCGAGAAGATAAAAAGGGAGGTGGGGGGTGTTTATTCTGGTGAAGGAAACTTATTGTTCACACGAATGGTTTACCGATGAAAGGGATGAAATATTAGGGATAAAATTAGTTTGTGATAATATGAAGGAGGTGGGAATTATAGGAACATACAGGCCTGGAAGAGAGGAAAGAGACATGGAAATATTTGAGAAAATAATAGATTACACTCACAAAAACAATAATAATGATATGGTAATAATTGGGGGAGATCTAAACTTGCCTGAAGTTGAATGGAATGGAGCTGCAAGTGAAGCCCATGAACAGAAATTGGCAAATAAGTTAATTTGGGAGGGAGGATTTACACAAGTAGTACAAGAACCGACTCATCTCAATAACTTACTAGATGTATTCTTGGTTAAACCATGGGAAATTGTTGATAAAACTGAGGTAATTGAAGGAATAGGTGACCTTAAGGCTGTAATAATGGATGTAGGACTGGTACCAAAAAGGCTTAATAAGAGGGTCACACAAGACAAGAAATTGTACAGAAAAACTAAAGTTGATGAATTTGGGACTTACCTTAAATCACAATTCAGTTGTTGGATAAATGAAGGGAGTAATGTGGATACACTTTGGTCTAAATTTAAAGGAATAATTTGGAAAGGAGAGAAGAGATTTGTACCTGTTAACAAGGGTAAAATGACCTCAGACCCTGTTTATTATACAAGGGAAATAAGAAAATTAAAAAGAAAATGTAGAATAGTAAACAGGAAAATCAAAGAGGGCAGGGAGATTAGAGAAACTAGAAAACAGCTAATGAGGGAACTGAATAGAGTGAAAAAGGAAGCAAAAGAGAATTATATGAATGGCATACTTCAAGAGGGTAATGACCACAAAGGGAAATGGAAAAAGCTGTATTCACATATCAGGAATCAAAAAGGAAAGGAATCCAAATTCCTACAATGGTGGGAGAAGGGGCTGATCACTATTTAACAGATACTGAGAAAGCAAACCTATTTAGTAGGGAATTCAGAGATTCAGTAGATGATTGTCAGGAGTTGGAAACCAAAACAGAAGATAGAGAGGGAGAGACACAGAGGGAAACAAGAAGCATCTCATTCACAAACGAAGATATTTTCAGAGAAATCCAACTGCTTCAGCAAGGAAAAGCAGCAGGAAGTGATCAAATTACTGGGGAGGTATTAAAGACAATGGGGTGGTACATAGTGCCTTATTTAAAATTTATCTTTGACTATGTCATAAATAATAGTGTAATACCAAAGGAATGGAAGGAATCTAAAATAATACCAATTATAAAGGAAAGGGTGATAAAAGGAAACCAGAGAACTACAGACCAATCAGCCTGACCAGTATAGTTTGTAAAATACTGGAGAGTTTAATAGCAAAGTACATCAGAGGGATATGTGATGATAAAAATTGGTTCATGAGGAGCCAGTATGGATTTAGAAAGAAATTTGCTTGTGAGGCACAACTGGTGGGATTTCAGCAGGACATATCAGATCAGTTGGATTTAGGAGGCCAGTTAGATTGCATAGCCATAGATCTTTCCAAAGCCTTTGATAGAGTGGAACATGGAATATTATTAAAGAAATTGGAGGGAATTGGATTGGACGTAAGGGTTACACGTTGGATAAAAACATTTCTAAATTCAAGGGTTCAGAAAGTCAAAGTAGGAAATAATGTATCACAGGAAGAGAAAGTTTGGAAGGGAATTGCACAGGGTAGTATAATCGGTCCGTTACAATATAACATCAAAAATAAGATTGTATGCAGATGACATAATTGTTTATAGGGAAATAAATAATATTGAGGATTGTTCAGAATTAAAAAGGGACCTTGAGAGTATCCAGCAATGGGTTGAAGAGAATAATATGAAGGTTAATGGAGGCAAATCAACTGTTACAACATTTACAAACAGGAGTTTTAAAACTGAATTTGAATATACTTTGGATGAGGTAGTTATCCCAAAAGATGGCAAGTGCAAATACTTAGGTGTGAGATTTGAAAGTAATTTGCACTGGAAGGGTCATGTGGATGACATTGTTGGGAAAGCATACAGATCTTTACATGTCATAATGAGGCTACTTAAAGGATGTAACAAAGAATTAAAAGAGAAAAGTTACTTAAGTATGGTTCGTCCATTATTGGAATATGCAAACAGTGTTTGGGATGCTCACCAAGAATACCTAATAAAAGAAATAGATAGTGTGCAGAGGAAAGCAGCAAGATTTGTAACAGGGGATTTCAGGAGAAACAGTAGTGTATCAGAAATGTTAAAGGAACTTGAGTGGGAAACTTTATGTAAGAGAAGGGAGAAAACTAGACTTATAGGATTATATAGAGCCTATACAGGAGAAGAAGCATGGGGAGATATCCGTGAGAGGCTTCAGTTGGAAAATAATTATATCGGCAGGACTGACCACAAATATAAAATTAGAAGGAATTTTAGCAGAAGCGATTGGGGTAAATTTTCACTCATTGGGAAGGGTGTGAAGGAGTGAAACAGTTTACCAGCGGTAGTGTTTGATCCTTTTCCTAAATCTGTACAGATATTCAAGAAGAGAATAAACAGCAACAGAGAAAATAAATGAAATGTTAGAGGGCATTCAACCAGTGCAGGTTAATGTAAATAAAAAATGTGTGTGAATAAATTAATTCCATCCCCTGGTCTAAGGAGTTTGGACAGCCAAAATAGGGGACTGCCTGTAGGGGTGAAGTACAGTGGGGACTTCGAGGGCCCTGGGACTGCTACGGTAGCTGTGAAGGCCCTTCAGGAACTCTGAACAGTGGTGGCAAAAGGGGCTCTGGTTAAGACGCAGCAGGTCGTTATGCTACTTAGGTTCCAGAAATGGTAAAAAAAAAAAAAACAGTAAATAAATGCAATGTAAATTTTAATCTTATACCAGTTGTATAGTATCATTTGAAGTAATTCCACATACTGTATATCAGTTGACTATATTTGTAAGTAGTACAGGAGATATTATAAGTAGAATTTTGTAAACAATATAAATTTATTAAGGATGAGCTGTGTGTTTAATAGAAAAAATTGTTAGCATAAATTGTATAATATTGTATTTTGGGAAAAAAAATTTCTCTTGTTAATTTAATATCTAGTGCTTGACAATAATGTATTTTAGTGTACCATTTGCCACCAAGGTAGACACCTCATTTGAAAATAAAGAGATTTTGATTTGATTTTGATGTCATTCTAAGCCATCTCTCCACTAATTGCTCGGACCATTCCACTTCTTGCAAGTGATTAATATCATTGTAGATCTGTATTGAAAGTTATTATACCTGTACTTATTAAAATAATTAATTGTTTATTGTTCATCCACCTATTCAATACATTAAGTTATAAGAAATTTTAGGATTTAATCCTTATTATATTGAAATGGGGCATGTTTTGCCTCTCTCTGTAGGCATCATCAGCCATTGTATCTCCTCAAGATTAAATCAGGCACCTGATTTAAAGTTAACTTATAAGTTACTAAGATTGCACATCTATTCACTTAAAATTGGATAAGTGGTCATTATAGAAGAATTGTAATGTAAAATTATGGTGATGTGTTGAATTAACAAAATTATAGCAATAGCTATGATTAAAGATTGATTGTATCAAATATACATAATAATGACATATGGTGACAATATTATGTAATGTTAAAAGCTGTTGCACTTTTTCAGTATGATTATAAGAAAACACATTCCAACTAAGATATCAGTTGGCAATATTATTAAAATCTTATATAAATAATAACGTTAAAAATATAAAATCATCTGGTTAAAGTCCTGGGTTCGAGAAATTAACAATTTGTTATACATGCTCATATATGTATATGGTTGAAGTATTAGCCTTTGACGTAGTCCTTGGAGAAGAGTTCAAGAATTAAATTTTAAACAACAAGAACGTAATTAAAGTTGTCATGAACTCAATAGGGCCATCTTCCATCATTGTAGAGTATTGATAGAGAAATAAAGGTGCAATTAGCATAGCTTGTTGATGTTGGAATGTACTGATACAAGTGAGCTGGTTGAAAGGGAACAATCAAACTTTTGATAGATGTGAGTGGGTGGAATGCCGAGTGTGTGTTGAAAGTCTCTTAGACCGCTGAGATGTTACCTCAACATGAACAGTTCATTCCTGCTAACAGACACCACTTTAGAATCAGGATTTTTGTAATTTATGAACGCCCCACAAATAATATATTAAATTTCATTGTTGTGACTTAGCAATGGACCAGAACTGGCAGCTGTGGGAAGGTTAGGACATGAGAAATTAAAAGATAGCCACTTAGAAATATCCTTAATAGACTTATCAGTGAAATGTTCAACATCAGTAGGCTCATCCACTTGTACTCTAACTCAGATAATTGTTAAACTTACTATACTTCATTATTGTGAGTATAATGCCATTAAGGGTGTTGGATAATTGAGTTTGAATTTGTAACTTTTTGTCATAAAAAAATAGAACTATTAAATTATTATAAAGTAATATCTTAGGTAGTAAGATTCTCTCGGCATTTTATCTTTTCCATTCTATTTCTATAGACTATTGTACTTTTTGGATAACAGTGTTAGGCATTTTTAAATTTAAATTTTTACTATGTTTTTAGTTCATCCACGACTGACCAGATCAGTGAGACTCTTCTTTTTTTCTTTTTACCCTTCCTAAAGTAGTCATCTTTCTTTCACACAACCTTGGAAAATGGCCAATCCACATCTCTGATGGCATTCGTCAACTTCTTGTCAAGTGTGGTCCTAAGGAAGTAACCAACATAGAATTCCCTCTTAGCTCAGACAATTGCAGATTTAGTAGAAATCATTATCACAGACATCTAAAGAGTGGTGAAGAAGTCCCATGGATTATCTACTCTGTATAAAAAATGTAATATTCTGTTTTATTACCATCTTTTCAGTAAACCCGACTTGAAATCGCTGTTTTTAGAATCTGGTAACTGAGAAGGAGACACATGTCTGAGCTACTCTCTGAACACAAAACATTCTGTGGCCATATGAGTGTGTTTCAGGATTAAACTGATTGTAGTAAGAGGGTTAACATGGAGGAAAGGATTGATCATGAAAATCAAAAGGATGAGGCTGAATGTTGGAGAGAAGTATTTAATCACATAGTACTCATGGTAGAGATTTTGGACTCTCAAAATCTAGCACTGCATGGGAAAATCAATACATTTTATACCAGAGACAATGGTAATTGAACTGATTCAATATTATCATTGCCGGGCTGAGTAGCTCAGACAGTGGAGTGCTGGTCTAATGAGCCCAACTCGGCATGTTTAATCCTGGCTCAGTCTGGTGGTATTTGAAGGTGCTAAAATTCATCAGCCTTGTGTCGGTAGATATACTGGCAAGTAAAGTAACTCCTGTGGGACAAAATTCTGGTACCTTAGCATCTTCGTAAAAACAATTATCATTATCATCATTATCATTGCTGAGCATTCATGGAGTATAACATCAAAAGAAATTTTTGTACATTATATGGAAAAAAATTCAGAATGAAATAATCAGGCTGCTAAGGTTGAACATAAAACAGTACATTATAGATGTACAGAAATATACTTATTACTAAAATATTTTGTAATGTATGCTCAATGTGAGTCATACCGAGCAATTGTCTTTGATTATCTGATACAGCATTTGTGAACTAAGAAAAATCCTTGCATCTAAGGCTTTGTTCCAATAGAATCTTCAACTAGGGAGGCTCTTACCAGAACACTTTTAAGTCAGTTATAATATTTAAAGCTACCTCTGAGTAATATGCGTGGACAGGGGTATGGGAGAAAAGATGGTGGAGTAAAAAAGGAATTCTCATTTTGAATCCTCAAGCTTTCCTTGTACCATGCAGTTTTCACTCTTAACTTGTTCTGAATGATGCAACACTGTTGTGAATTGAAGCTCTAAACTCCTTGGCACAGTAAAAGAACTAAAAATATTTTTTCTGTTTCACCACACAGATGGTCTATGTTAAAACAATCATATAACTTCATTAATCCTGTAGAGGGCGCATCACGGTCTTTTCGACCAGGTTCAGAGATAAATGTCTATAGTTCTTAACGTAGCGGGCCACTAGCTTCCATCCCCTCAGTACCTTACATTGGAGTCTTTCACTATCAGTGTGCGTAAACGATTCATGCCTCACGCTCCTCAGTTTCAGCCGGAGTGCATTGTTCTACAGACCCGGTCTAAAACTCCTGGTGCGCCGCATGATGTACGCGTGTTTATGAGTTAAGTTTCATTTTAGGTTTTCAGTTAATAGGTAGTAAGAATGTGTCAGTTTTGTTTTATTTTCATATAAAATAGTGCCTTCGTATATACTGATGTCCAACACACCATGGATGGAAATAGGGGATGAGAAATCAAAAGCCTTTTAGAAAAGGAACATTCGCCAATTATTAGGATTTCCTGAAGAAGAGCAGTGCTCTGAAGCTCTATAAGAACTAGAAGGTCCTGGAACTAAAGAAAAGAACAGAAAAACCAAGACTAGATGCCGTGATGTCAGCAACATATCTGAGAACACAACTTGGCAGTGACATGTGCTGAATGTCATACGAAAAATCAAGAATCAAGTGATGATGGAGAATGGATGTCAATGTTCAACATCTAATTTTTGTATTAAAATACCTTTGAACATTATTTACAAGTTGATTCAAAATTATTTACTGGTTTTCTAACATTAAAAATAGTTGTTGCATAATTTGTGCTAGTTTTTTCCGACCCGGTCTAAAACACCATGCACGCCTCCTCACGGTGTTATTTCTACGTGCCCTCTCCAGGGTTAACATTGAAACCTTATAATGAAACTCACTGAGAAAGCAGGACTGATGCGATAACTCTGCTGAGACACTAGGTTGGGGAAGTTTATGATGCCATATTAGAGCTCTCCAATAACCCCAGAATTGATGCTTATAGCAAAAAACTCTGCGCTGAGCTTAGCTTAAAAAATCAAGAACTTTGTCTGTTTGTCTACTATCTTGTACTGTGGCACTCAGTTTTTTTCAGAGTTAGTCTAGTCGATTAACTTTCACAAAATGAATAGTTAGATAATTCAAAAGCTGTAGAGTGAATTAATCAGGTGAAATGCTACTTTGAGGAAATCAGGAACTACAAGGGATTTAAAATGGTACTTTTTGATGCTGAGGAATTTGCTGAAAACTTAGGAAATTGAACTATACTTTGAAAGAGTGGCACAGCTGCATCCAAGAAGAATCAAGAAACAGCTTGAATATGATTCTGAAGACAAACCTCACCCTGAACTTAAGGAAGCTTTCAAAAGAATATGTTTCTTCTATGTTCTAGATAGAATTATGTTTTTTTTTTTTGAGAATAGATTCATGCAACTCCAACAACATCAAGATATTTTTGGGTATATGTATGATGTTTTAATCTTGAAAGTGTCAGAAAGTGAAAAAAGGAGGAACTGTTAAAATAGAGTTCTGATTTACAAATTACTTTGACAAAAGGAAATCATTCTGTTGAAGACAGGTTTGAATACGAAATTTACAAACCTATATATAGCCTTGATAGTTGCTCTTACTCTGTCTGTTACAGTTTCTTATGGAGAAGGAAGCTTCTCCAAGATCAAGCTAATAAAGAATTATCTGAGATTAGCAATGAATCAAGAATGATTGTTTGGCTTGGCACTAATATCAGCTGAGTATGACATCCTCAAGAAAATCAATTTAGATGATAATGAGAGATTTTGTGGAAACAAAAGCTTGTGAAGTGCTACTGTAGTTACAAATACTGTATATGGCTTGCACAGTAAATATGTTTGTAAGTTGAAGACTGAAATTTAAATTATAGCTTGTTGTGGTAACCTTTTTTGTGTAGACTATATTAATTTGATTTAATTTTGAATAAATGCAAGAACCAACAACAACAACAACAAAAATCCACAACAGTGACTTTACAAGTAACTTGGTAATTTTAAAATTTTAATTCAAACTAGCATATATACCCGTTCTTCGCACAGGTAATCGATTTCACGATTCCTTAATGAATTTATGCGAAGTTACATGCCTGTATTCGATCATTTAATACGGCATGGTAAACTGATATTCTTCTACGAAAGCACGTGTCAGTAACATGAAGTCCAATAAAGCTGAACAATGTGGAGACAGAATGAGGATGGCCACAGAGTGTATTGAACAGTACAGCTACTGATCTGAAGTTGTGCATAATTCTCCCTGTTTCTCAGTTACATATTGGTGTTAATCTGAAAGTGGCAGTCGTGCTGTAGCTGAAGACTCATGAAACCAATCGTTGATGATAACGTCTCTTATTACCTGTTGTATTGAAAAGAGTAAAATGGCTTTATAGGTAAACACTTTAATCCACCTAGAAATAACATGACAGCCTGTAAAACAGTCCATTAATGGTATCTCCCTTATTAATCCTCATACTGAAATGATGCACATGAGAAAAAAGCTTTAGAAATTGATTTCCATTAGGGCAGGTAGATTTCCATTAAGTTTGGTTGTGCATATTTTGTGGGAGTGCAAGATCACGGTTTCAGTTCTGTATAAAACCCCAACCAGTTCAGGGATTTAGAAACAATATGGGCCCTAAAACCTACCCTAGGACAGGTGGATTCTAAATATGAAGTTTGGTAGAAATATATCCAGTAGTTTTCAAGTTACAAGAATTAGACAAACAAACAAACAGACACCAAAGCAAAAAAATATGCAGATGATCAATACTATACCTGAAACGGATAACTGAATAAAAATTTTGCCAAAATAGTCATTGTACATGGTCATTACGATCTTATTTATATAGATAAGGAATCTGCTCCACGTACAACAACTTTTGGTCTATGTCCACTGGACTAAGCCTGTAAAACCATCCATTAACTCTTTCTGGTCTACAGCAGCTGAAATTATGCTCAGGCTGCGCTGTGGGCATAGCCCGTAGTAAGGTTTGACAATTCACTAAAAATCGAGAACGAGCTATACACGCATTCTGGTGGTTACTTCGTGTTTCTTCATGTAATAGTTACGAGAGTATTTAAGCAGATGGCAGTATTATAAGTCAGAGAATTCATGATATTTTCGATCAATGCATCAGTAGATGTCACTCAGTGAGCTCTAAGACATGGCTTCTCGCGGCAAACATGTGCTTGACGAAAGTGATATTTTCGATATTTTATGTGACGATAGTGGCGCGGAGGGTGATGTTATCAAAGATACTCAGAGTGAAGGATGCTGAAGGTATGTAATTATAAGTTTATGCGTAAATGAACATACTGTATTATTGACATATGAATTCGAAACAACTTTTTACATTTCATTATGAATGGAGTTCGTTTTGCGGTCTACCGCATGTTCCCTGCGTATTTCATATTTCCGTGAACATGTAAGATTGTCTACATATTAGTAAAGTTGTCTGTTTTTTTCTTTTCTAGATATGAGGGATTACAATGTTAGAGGTGACTTTGAATACAATGCTGTGAATAATGACAGCAGTGCCAGTGATGCAGGTAAGCATAACCTAAATATGTCAAGTGACAGCAATATTTTTGCCATACATTTTGTTTATGTTATGAAATGTGACAACCTTCACTATTCTAACTCCTTTTTATACTTCAGAAAATGCACCTGCCTATGAAATACCCCCAGAACTGGAACAATCTAAGAAAAGAAGGCATCATAAAGCACCCATGACAGATGCTGATTTGGGATGGGATGATGTAAGAGCTGACTCACCTCCAAGAAGAAACAAGATTTATGCAGAGATTCCAGGAGTTGCTGTTGAACTGGATAATTTTTCAAGTGAGTACGACTGCTTCCAGTATAATTTCACTAAGGATGTGATCAAGAATACAAAGCAACAAACCAACAGGTAGGCCGCAAACACATCCTCAAAACTCAGATGGACAAATAAATTGAAAGAACATAGTATGTTGCAGCGAAGGGTTCCAGTTACATTATCGGAACTTTACACATTTTTTGCCATAATCCTGCATATGTGCTTAGTTCTAAAAAGTAGTGTGAAGTATTATTGGTCGACATACCCTATTTTGCAGACAACATTTGCTGGCAAGCTGTTGTCACGTGACAGATTCAAAATGATCATGTCTATGTTGCATTTGAACAGCAATGACACATCATGATCAACCAGGTCATGATCCTCTCCACAAAGTTAGGCGATATTTCGATTCTCTGGTGAAACAGTCTAGTGGTGGAATTGTCCCATCCAAAAATATGACCGTTGATGAGGGAATTTGTGCCTTTCGTGGTAGAATACACTTTCATATGTACATGAAGAACAAACCAAGGTTATGTTTTGAATATTGAAGTGTACTCTGGTTGTGGAAATGACTATTTGATTGTTTCTCTGTTCGAAAGGTTGTTGTCTGATTATTTTCGTAAAGGCCATAGTGTGTATATGGACAGATTTTACACTAGTCCAATTGTTGTGCAATATTCATGGAATTGAGATACCATAGGTATAGGGACTGTAATGCTCGACAGGAAAGAGATGCCTAAAGGTTTAGCCTCTGCTAAATTGAAGAGGGGAGAGTTGACATTCCGTCATAGATCCAACATGATGGTCTGCAAATGGAAAGACACAAGAGATGTCACTGTTCTATATGGATTTACAGCTTCTGAAGTGACAGTGAGGGCAAAATGGCTGTAAAGGAAAGGTTCTGGTG
Source organism: Anabrus simplex (assembly GCF_040414725.1). Classification (NCBI taxonomy): domain Eukaryota; kingdom Metazoa; phylum Arthropoda; class Insecta; order Orthoptera; family Tettigoniidae; genus Anabrus; species Anabrus simplex. The sequence continues at coordinate 401,097,017 of NC_090267.1, read as the reverse complement.
AAACCAGATGCCATATTGGACTATAACGCCAATAAACCTGGATTGGACCGTAATGACCAGCTTGTAGCCTACTATCCATTCAAGAGGAAAACGATGAAGTGGTGGAGGAAGCTGTTTTTTCATCTCTTCATTCGAGGCATAGTGAATAGCTACATACTATTCAAGAAAATTGGAAGAAACTGACCATACACTTCCCTTGAGAAATTCATGTGTGTCGTTGGTGAGACACTGCCTTTGGTAGCAGGGGAAGAATTTGTTGCCATGGACGTTGGAACAACAATAGAGTGACTCACTGGAAGGCATTTTGGAAGAAAAATCCCACCAACTGAGAACAAGGCCAGACCGTGTAGAAGCTGCAAAGTGTGTGGGGACAGAAGCAAGAAGGCAAATGGTAAATGGGCCAGGAAGGAGACAACGTATTATTGCCCACTGTGTGATGTAGGACTTAGCATGCCATATTGTTTTGAAATTTACCACACAAAGGCAAATTATGTTTTGAAGACTGTATTTTTTCTTGCTCAGAAGTCTTTTGTGGTAAATGGAACAATAACTTTACATTTGAGTAACTTTTGACAAAATTTATCAATTAAAATAAAATTTCATAAAAGTTCCCATTTTCATTATTGTAATTATTGCTATTATTATTGAAAAATTATTATTTTTATATTGTACTCATTATTTTTGTTGTTTTGTAATTGCAATGCACATTTTATATCATCAAAATAGGGTAAATATAACAGTATTTCAGAAAACTGCACTTGCTTAGTTATCCATCAGACTTTTTTTCCATTCGCAAAACATGGTATGATATATAAACAATTTTAAAATCTCAAGTGATAGTTGACATGATACAGTGTTTTTCAAAACTAGATGCTCAAAAAAAATATATATATTCCCGCAAATATCTCCTATACGTACAGAGATATAATGTTTTAAAAATCCTAAAAAATGCCCAGTCCAGAAAGTTTGTTAGGGATATTAAGGCCCAGACTGGAATGGGTTTACATCCTGAACCTGTTGCAGTTTTCTTTTGGAGTGAACAGTAGGATCTAATAGTATTCCCTTATTCTCTTTCTTATTGATGGCTCCGATGTCCACTCTTCTTGTTGATTCATTGGTAGAGACTCAAGAAACATTTTCCTGCATATCCCAGTTGATGTCCTTACTCGATTTTGACAATTGTTATGCAGTGTTTGGTGCTCCTTCGAATTCCAGCACATGTCCTAGCATTTCAGTCTTGTTGCAGCCATTGTGGCAGCAGCAGGTTGAGCTGAAATTCTTGCTGGGGGCCCATTTTACTGCAGTGAGGTTGTATGACCCTTTTATTGCATGTACATATTCAGAAGAAGATAAAGGTGACTTGCGAGCCATGCAGGAACTTGGTTTCATGTATTTTTATTTAGCTCAGGCTAGCGGGTTTGATCCTGGCTCAATCCAGTGGTATTTGAAAGTGCTCAAATACATCAACCTCATGTCAGTAGATTTACTGGCACGTTTGGTGCCACCTCCAAAAACCATAAAATTAGTTAGTGGAACATAAAATAAGAATAATAATATTATTGGTTTTACATCCCACTGACTAGTTAGTTTCACTGCTTTTGGAGACACCGAGGTGCCAGAATTTCAGATCTGCAGGAGTTCCTTTACATGCCTGTAAATCTACCGACACAGGGCTGACGAATTTGAGCTCTTTCGTACAGTCGGACTGAGCAAGGGTCAAACCTGCCAACTTGGTCTCTGAAAGAAAGCGCCTTGCCTGTCTGAGTTACTCAGTTTGCGGGATGTAAAACCAGTAATATTATTATTAATGCACAAAATATATCAACATTTTTAATGACCATATACAAGAAAGAAGTTTTACAATTGCAGCTTAAAGAATGCTTCCTTGTTTAACGTATACTTTTAATAAATATTATACCAAGAAACAAAGAGTGCCATATCCTGAAATATGAATAAGAGATCCCTAGTGTTTGAAATTGATTCATTTCAGGTTGCAGGAATTTCAAATACAGGAATGAATTAATTCAGAAAATTTATAATACTACTTTCATATGATAATCAAATAAGATTATGGTGTTCTCAAGGGCATTCATTTAGTCCACTTATGGTTATGCCAGTGGTGCCTCTTGAAAGTGATTTAAATTTATTGTTCATGCTTCAGTTCATTTACTTTTTTAATACCCTTTTTCTAAAGTGTTTCTTGTTTCTTTTTGTCTGTGTGATAATGCTAATTCTGCCAATTTAAATGTTCCCTGATGAAAGTACTGCCTAAATTATTTCTAAAAAACATGTTTTGTGCAATTCATGGACAAAATATGGTTTGGAATTTGATATAAAACTCTCTGATATATTTAGATAACTAGAAGTGATCTGTTTTGAACTTAACTTCATATGGGAGAAATTCTGATAATGGTAAGTGAATTTTTTTTACTTCTGATACTGTAAATGAAGTCATTCACATTTATAAATACCATAATTTTTTATGCATACATACATACATACATACATACATACATACATACATACATACATACATACATACATACATACATACATACATACATACATACATACATACATACATACATACATACATACATACATACATACATACATACATACATACATACATACATACATACATACATACATACATACATACATACATACATACATACATACATACATACATACATACATACATACATACATACATACATACATACATACATACATACATACATACATACATACATACATACATACATACATACATACATACATACATACATACATACATACATACATACATACATACATACATACATACATACATACATACATACATACATACATACATACATACATACATACATACATACATACATACATACATACATACATACATACATACATACATACATACATACATACATACATACATACATACATACATACATACATACATACATACATACATACATACATACATACATACATACATACATACATACATACATACATACATACATACATACATACATACATACATACATACATACATACATACATACATACATACATACATACATACATACATACATACATACATACATACATACATACATACATACATACATACATACATACATACATACATACATACATACATACATACATACATACATACATACATACATACATACATACATACATACATACATACATACATACATACATACATACATACATACATACATACATACATACATACATACATACATACATACATACATACATACATACATACATACATACATACATACATACATACATACATACATACATACATACATACATACATACATACATACATACATACATACATACATACATACATACATACATACATACATACATACATACATACATACATACATACATACATACATACATACATACATACATACATACATACATACATACATACATACATACATACATACATACATACATACATACATACATACATACATACATACATACATACATACATACATACATACATACATACATACATACATACATACATACATACATACATACATACATACATACATACATACATACATACATACATACATACATACATACATACATACATACATACATACATACATACATACATACATACATACATACATACATACATACATACATACATACATACATACATACATACATACATACATACATACATACATACATACATACATACATACATACATACATACATACATACATACATACATACATACATACATACATACATACATACATACATACATACATACATACATACATACATACATACATACATACATACATACATACATACATACATACATACATACATACATACATACATACATACATACATACATACATACATACATACATACATACATACATACATACATACATACATACATACATACATACATACATACATACATACATACATACATACATACATACATACATACATACATACATACATACATACATACATACATACATACATACATACATACATACATACATACATACATACGCTGCAGAAAATTGGACTGTGAAGATGGCAGACCACTGCAGGATTGATAGTGCTATAGAAGACTTATGAATACCATGGATGGCATGCTGCACCAAAGAGTTGATCCTGAGACAAGTCGGTGTGAAAACAAGAATGTAGACCCTTGTGAGCCAACAGTTTTCTAAATACTTTGGGCACATTGCCAGGAGACCAGAGGTGGTGGAAAAATTAATCACCGAAGGAAAGGTGGATGTCTGAAGATCCAGAAGACATGTACCATCGCAAGAGCCTGACTGGAGAACGCTTGCAAAGTGCTATCTTCTATGCTCAGGATAGGGAATCTTGGAGGAGAACTGTCAATATGCTTTTGTATCATGATGTCACCACACCCTTACATAGGGTTAGAACATGATAGAGAGAGAGAGTGAGAGAACTTCAGGGATCAGGCCCCTTGATGTATTTGACTCCAGAAAATATTTCCTTTCATCCTAGTTTGGATTGTAAAAAATAACTTATTTTATATGATTCTTTGTCTTTTTTAATATATTATGTTTATACCAATTCTTTTGCTGTTGATATTTCAGAATAGAAACTGCCATTGTTTTTTAAAATTTAAGCTGAGTATCGTGATTTGCTGTTCTTTTAATGTTCATCTTAATATACCACACCCATTGAAAAATTTCAGTTTTACATATGCAATTACTGATATTCCTTTTAAACAGGAAATAGTTCACCCAGATAATGAAAAGAAACTTTTCAAGTTTTTTAAAACAATCAGTGATCTTAGAGCTGCTGGGTTGCTTCTTTTGATGCTTGTTGTTTGAAGGGGCCTAACATCGAATGCTTCTTTTCACAACCATTATTTTAGTTTTAATATATGATATTTTAAAATAAAATTGGCTCAGGCTATAACAATACATGACTCATTACATTCTGTTACTATCAGTTATAGAGCATTGTAGTGATTATTTAGAATTGATAGACTCGGGGAATTTTATATTGTGTATTTATTTAGTGGTTGTATTTTTTGTGTATGAATTTTGGAATTATTTAATTAAGATGGTTTGATTGCTGTGAAAAATTAAAATAAGATGTAATAATTAGGAAACACACTATACTACACACGCCAGATCGGGATGGGATGTTTCCGGTTTCATCCTATTGCATTAGTTTCGAAATTTCTGGATGTTACTCGGTGTTCTTTATCAGCACTTTGTGCTGGGCACTCATTGGATAAAATAAGAATAAGTGTGATTGGCGGACGAAGGAAAATATGGTTGCTCATTGGTCGTTTTAATATTTCCCCATTTCTGGAGAGGAGCGCGTGGCTTACGCCAAGCTCTGCTGAGCCGTCTTTGAATCGTGACCAGTGAAGGGAAAGGTTGCCTTCTTCAGGTGACGGGTCTTCTTGGCCCTACCAACAGGTAAGCACTTAGTTGTTTTTCATCTTTCAGGTTATCTTCAAAAGTAGTGTTCCGTTTAATTTCTTTTGCAGGAGTTTACCCGTTTTTTCTTCAGTCGCCAAAATATCAGTAAAATGACTTAGCCTACCGGCAAGTCATATCAGATTTGTGTTAAGAGACGGTTCCCATTTCTTTGATTTTGTAAACTGGATATTCAACGCCTCTTGATGTAATTGTAAAGTATAAATTTCCCCTTGGGACTGTCTCATTTATTCCGTTTCATCGTGGTGTATTCCTGTTTAGGACGGGCACCCTTTCTCAGAAGTGTTTTTTGAGGGGGTGCCTCCTAAAGGTGCCCTGCACTAGGATAAATATTTTAAAAGTGGTTCTCTCTTGTTTTTTTACATGTACATACTTATGACTGTATAATGTTACCTTCCTTTTTCTTATGTCAGTATTATATAATTTAAATGTTTTGCATGAACAGTGGAATGTAGTTTGAGATGTTCAGACCTAGAGGTTAAATAACCTAAATTCTACCCTCGGGGTAAATTGTTATTGTGAAAAACTATCTTCGATTTTTTAAAGGTATTTTGTTGATTATTTGTGCTCTGATTTGAATATAAATTATTAAGTAAACTTTAGAATTGCCTTTGATTTTGCTTCTTCAGCATTGCCAATGCCTTTCACTGCCTGGATATGGTTCCCAGTCACTTCCCAATTATCCTTCCTTAGTCGTCATGTTGGTTAACCTGTTTATTTTGTTTACTGCGCTTAAAGGGCTTATGGTTTTAATTGAATGCACGTTATTATTATGTCTTTCTGCATTAATTTGTGTTGATGTGTAACTATGTGGTTGCACAATGGTAGCAAATATTATTATTACTATTGTTATTAATTGTAGCCGTTTATATACTGGAACGGTTACAAGCATAAATAAAAAAAAAAAGTATTTGTAGTGTTCTGAAGCACGAAAGTCATATTAGGAAACTTCATCCTCTTTAATTGTGCTTGGAGCACTTAACTGCAGTGGCGAAGCGTGTGTGTTGAGTAAGTGTGGACATTATAGATTTACTTCTGCTAGTAATAACAACTTTTTCACAATATAAACAATCCAAGTATTTCAGGAAAACTTGTGACGTGCTCTCGTATATTCCAAATAGCTTCAACTCAACTAAATTCTTGTGTATTTTATTTCGATATGTCTTATCATTCTTTTCTGTAAAAAATATTGATGACACCCTCCCTTAAGCTTGGATCACTCGCCAACTCAGCAATCAGCATCTTAATGAACGTAGGTTTTCGTGGCTCATTGTATTAACATAAAGAAATAAATGTGCTAACTTGATTAAAGCCAATATATATATTTATTTAATAAAACCAAGCTTTCTGCCAAATTGCTTTGGCCTTCATCAGGGCATGTGAAGTTTTGTCTCCGACAGTGAGCAAAGAAATTCTTCTAAGGAACGTGGAAGTCATGACCGTACGATCCACGGCCTCCCCACTAACTGGACTTGAGGATAGTCGCGCTGTGCTGTGGTGGTTGGGAGGGAAGTTACTGATTCACTGCCTCTGTCAACAGTTTCTTGAGTATCTGACACCACCATGGCACAGCGGGACACACTCAAGAAACTGTCGACAGAGGGCGGTGATTATGAGATAAGAATTTCATATTGTTCTGTATTGAAGTGAGTACATTATTAAGTTGAAAGAAGATGTATTTTAATAGTATTGAAAGTTTGAACCATCATACATCTTTCAACTTAATAGAGGGTGGTGAATCAGTAACTTCTGCAAACATAATTTTATTTAGAATTTTCACAAAGTCAATTTCCTCAAAGTCCTAGAATCTAAGTTCTGTTTGCAGTATAAAGGAATCTAATATTTCATATGTATGCGAGTACTATTTTCATCATGTTATGTTGTCATTTAACTCAGGCATCGTCAATCGAGAGCGAAATGCCTTCAGAGCCAGTTTGCTCCCCGCTCTTGAGGAACGAGAGCAGTTTAGCGAGCAAGTAGGGGGGAAGTGCATGACCTAGTATGCACTGAAGGTCAGTAGCGCAAAGGTATAGCACATCCTTCTGGACTGGTTAAATTGCGACACGATAAGCGTGAACTCACGTGAGATGACAGAAGTGTGTTGCTGCCTTTATCATCACACCACATGACATTCAAGCCTAGTCGGTAAATGTCGTATTTACTATGGAAGAGAGTTCAGCACAGCGTAGGCCATCAACCCCAAGTTTCAAACCTTCTTGAGAAGAAGAGTATTTGGTACTTCAAGGAAATAACACACAAACTGTTTAATATGCAATCAAATATTGAATCACATTAAATTTTTTATCTGCTCCTTATGTCATGCCAACAAGTATGATAAATATGAAGGTCGAGAAATTATAGGATTACTAGAAAAACTTAAAAATACCACATTTGAGGATGTATGTACATTTCATATTACCCTACTCAATGCTATATTTATATTATAATGTTTCATAATTCCTCAGAGATGATTTATTTATGTACCAGTTTGTATTTCATTGCTGCTGTTCAGATGGTAACATTTCCAAGTGGCAAGTACAGTACTGCCATGATATGCAACCCACCTGTCCGCTGCTCTCTTGTCACATGACTGCCAGTCATCCCGAGCGGAGCAAGTAACACTGGCTCCCTAGAGCAACTACGTGATGGCGTCTGATTTAACTGATAAGCTTTTGTACACACTGAGCAAGTTGGCCATGTGGTTAGACATGTGCAGCTGTGAGCTTGCATCCGGGAGATAGTGGGTTCAAACCCCACTATCGGCAGCCCTGAAGATGGTTTTCTGTGGTTTCTCATTTTCATACCAGGCAAATGCTGGAATTGTACCTCAATTAAGGTCATGGCTGCTTCCTTCCCACACCTAACACTTTCCTATCCCATCGTCACCATAAGACCTATCTGTGTCGGTGCGATGTAAAGCCAATTGTAAATTTACACAGTTTTATGTCAGATGTTCCTCTGACCTGAATAATGTTGAATGTTGAAGAGATTATCTGTGAACAGGAACACTTTGAAGAAAAAGTGAAGCAAGAGACAAGATTTGGGTCTTCTAATTTGTTTGCTAGACCATATGCAAATGTGGTAGAAGCTAGCAAGAGGCTATACACACCAAAACCGAACGTTTGCAAGCACTGACTGAGCACTGAACAGCAAGAGATGTCGGAGGGTAATGTCTCATGCTTTTGTATTTTCCTCGAATTGCTGCTGCTGCTGTTGCACATGTACTTGCTTCTAATTTACTGTGAGCGACTTCGAGGTGCGAAAGTGCTGCTACCCTGTGGCTGAGCTGTTAAACAACACATCTCACCAACATCGGCTTGCACAGTGTGGATGCCGGCCAGAGGCTCTGTTACAGTGGTTGCTGGTTACAGAGCATTGAATGCTGTTTCAGTGAACCAAGAAGATGTAGAAACATATGCAAAAATAACAATATATATTACAGAGTTACAGTATTCTTAAGTAGAATTTTAAAATTGCAAATTAGGTTGTTCTCCTAATTTCTGGGGGTAGACACTGTCTCATTGTCTCATAGCATGTTTTGCCACTGCTTAACTGAACAAAATGTTATATTATTATGGATATCTGAAATACATACTTCCAAAGAGGATAATATTAAAATTTGAAGAGCTTTGTGAGAAATTTATTAAACATGCTTTTGTTACATAGCCACTAGAATTATTAATCACTGTGTTAGAAGTAAGACTTTGTCCAAGTCATTGATATCAGCTAAATATTTGTTTAAGGTAAATTTGATGGAAATATCCTTAAACATTTTTGGTAGGCCTGTTATTGATTTGAAATATGATAGCCTATATGTAAAATTAAATCATATTCTGAAATATGCTGGATGTAAGCATACCAGAGGACTCTTCAACTAAAAGAGAACTGTTATTTGAAATTTCTATGTTAAACTTATTAGCTGTTTGATTACTGAAATTAATTATTATATCCGTTATGTGTATGCTATAACATAAAATCAATATGTGCAGGTGTCGATGTTCTATGCCATCAGCTTTCACCAATATTTGTACTGTCAGTCACATGCAAGTATTGATAATCTATGCCATTAGCTTTGGTTAACATTTGTACTCACATAGTTTGTCTTAACCCTGCGTAAGTGTGTCGAAATATTAAACATGATTCGTGTGGCCGGTCTCTAAAACCGGGTATTTTTTTTTTGTTACTTATTAAATTGTGAATTGTAAGAATAGATGAGATGTCATACAAAAATGTATTTATTCAAACTCACAGTAAGAAAACAGACTTCCAAGTACAATCAGACCAATAAAAATAACATTAACAACAAAGGAAAAAATCAGGAAAGGGAATCCCAAGTAAAATCAAATCATTTAAATAGCAAAAATGACAAAACAATACTGTGATACAAATATATCATGCTTTATATCTGGCTCCATGGCTAAATGGTTAGCATGCTGGCCTTTGGTCACAGGGTTCCCGGGTTCGATTCCCGGCACGGTCGGGTATTTTAACCATCATTGGTTAATTTGTCTGGCACGGGGGCTGGGTGTATGTGTTGTCTTCATCATTATTTCATCCTCATCACGACGTGTAGGTCGCCTAAGGGCGTCCAATCAAAAGACCTGCACCTGGCAAGCCGAAAATGTCCTCGGACACTCCCGGCACTAAAAGTCGTACGCCATTTCATTTCATCATGCTTTATGTTGTGCCAGTTCTGGAAATGTGGCACATAATAAATCTCATATAAGCCTCTGGCTTATGAAGTAAGGTCTCCTACAAACATTGCACATTCACTCATAGTCTTTGCTTAACATTTCTATGTCTCTAGGCACATGAACTTCTTGCACTTTCTACAATGGTATTTTGTTTTTCTGTTTCACTTCCAAGTACATGTTTGACATCGTCCAAAGATACATACAGGCCGATCATCTTGTACTCTTTCAAGCTTGCAGATGACAGCAATTCTCTCGTACAGGATCTTTTGGGATGTTAGTCATCGCCATGCAAGAGTGAAGGTGGCTTTATAAAAGGCTCATTCCTAACCCTGTGAGAAATTTTTGGTGTACTACATTCTGGGTAGGTGCATTCTGGCTTATAATAACTTGTCTGTTTATGCCAGCAATGTTTATCAGAGAATAAAATACCACCATAGGCCAACGTCTTGTATTTCTGGCCACATCATGATTTGTAGATAGCTGGTCTACGACATTGTCACCACACCACCTTTAGTTTTATTGTAGTCCAGAATCATATCTGGTTTCCCTGTTTCTTCATTGTCGAAGTCATCATTGTGCATCAATGAAATTACTAACATGTTCTTTTGTTTGTTAGGAATATATGACAGAAGAGTGCAATCTCCATGAAATCCAAAGATGTTGGATAGTGTAGGCCTGGAATGTCCTTGAGTTAATTGAGGAGGAAGCTGGTGCTTTTCCTAATGGTGCGTAGCAGCATGAGGTTGTACTGACTGGTCAACATTTTACAGAGCTCAACGCTGGTGAACCAGTTGTCCATTGTAACATTCCTTCTTATCCTGACTGTATTATTCTCTCCACTACATCTTTTGGGCTGTTACTTACGGCATACTGTGATCCTTCTGGCTGTTTTCCAACATAGACTTCCATTTGTGAAGTATAAATTAGCTTTGCATCACACAAGGATATACCTTGATGCCGTATTTGTTAGGTTTTGAAGCTATGTACTGCCAGAAGGCAGCCTTTCCCATAAAACCTAATAGCATTTCATCAATTGTAACAAACTGACTCAAGCTGAAATATTGTACACACCTGTGAACAAATAATTCAAACAGATAATGAATTTGAGCCAGTTTATCTGAAAGCAGCCTAGGCTGCCTGGTCTCTGTATCGTCAAAATGTATACGGCTGAGTAGGAAAAAGAAACATTGCTGAGACATAACTAGCTGAAGGATTTCTGGGGAGTTTCCATCTGCAAAGAACAGTTCTTTTAAATTTAACCTATTGGACTTCTTTTACTCCACTCAAAATGAGAAGGCCCAAAAGAGCTTCTATTTCATTACAGTTGACCTCACGAAAACATGATGTTCTTGATTATATTTTCCTTTTGTGTGAGTGGTAATATGTTGGTTTGTAAATTTTACAATAATTTCAATTATTTCTCGATCAAAGAAATGTCTCCAAATCTCGAGAGGACCAGCCTTTCCTGTAACTGATCTTCTGACACCTGGAAGGTGCGTTATAATATTCTTCTGCTGTTTTCTAATATTTTTGGAAGGGAGATGAATTTTTCAATTTGTCCCATCCTTACCATAATAAAAGTAGGAGTCTTCACCTTTGTGATAATAGTGCCATGGCAAGGATTCTGCATCCTCATCAGGATCCAATTCTTGTTCACTTTCCGAATTCTCTTCTCGAACTTCCAGCAAGTCCTCTTCATCATCATCTGAAGCAGTTCAGAATCAATGGAAACAGTTTCATGTAGCGTTTGCAGTCATTTTTGTTCTCTTTCATAGTCTGTTTTACCTAAAACATAATAAAATTTAGGCTTGAATAAATGCTTCAATAATTCTCAAATATGTAAGTAAAAAGCATCACAAAAAAAGCCATAACAAAAATATACTAATTACCTCATCACTACACTGATCATCACACAAAAAGTGTTGCTGGTTTCAAGAACCATGTCGTCATGAATTGTCACAATGGTCAGTTTCCCACTATCAGCAACATGAGTTGCGCGTGCAGGGTCGCAACAGAGGAAGGTACAACAAAGTACAGCTTCTTAGCTTCATCAGTTGGAAATTTAAATAGCATTGTTGTGAGGCCCAGAACAAGAGAGCATGCCACTCTTATGCAGGGTTAAAAGAGAAAAATGTCTGCATATTTGTCTTTGACTTTAACACATTTTGATTATAAGAATTCTAAACTTGTCCATTAGCAAGAGTTGCCATTGGAATATTTTTATACCATATACATGTAAGAACATGTAAGAATGTGAGAACATCAAAACTCAAAAGGTATGGCCATGTAAATAGGATGGATCAAATGAGAACAGCCAAAAAATGACTAGAAAAGGAACTGGAAGGCGAAAGACCTAAAGGCAGGCCAAGAAAACTGTGGATGAGTCAAGGAAAGCAGTACGTGGGAGGAAGAGGAGTGGAATGGCACCAAGTTGAGGAGGAGGAAATGTACCTGGATAGACAAAAGATGGAGAGCGCTCTTGTACAGCACCCAGCTGACTGGAGACGGTTAAAGGATGATGATGAAACATTTCAAAATTAATCTCTAATTACTTTGCATGGGAACAAGAATTTGTATTAATCATTGGACATTTGTATACCTGGAGGTCTCCCGGAAATTCAAAAGAGAACATTATGAAAAATCAGTAGAATCTCGTAAATAAAAAGATAAATAGATGCATTACTCTGAAAACATTGCTGGTGTTCATTCACTTTGACTTTAATCTTTTGGTTATGTTTTCAAAATTAAAATGAAGAAAGTCATGAAGGGTTATGAAGTATGATGTGAGAAACTACAAGAATCAGTCATAAGATATCAGGTTGAGGCACATCTAAATAGTGAACTGAAAGGTGTTCCTGATGTCTTGTGCACTGAGAAAAAATTAAATACTTAATTCTGCTGTATTGATATTCTGTTAAAACAGAATATATCATAAATAAGACATGGATAACAGATGAAATCCTTGAAATTAAAGGGTAAATAAGAGCAACAAAATATAACCCAGATGAATATAAAACATTAACCAAGGGGTTGAAAAGGAGATGAGATTATCAAAAGAGAAAAGAATTACAGGAAAAATATTTTGAGACAGTAGTTCTGGAGTTTATGACAGAGATTTTAACACAAGTACCAAGCATTCTGATAGAAGAAATAAAAATTGAGATAAAGAATATGAAAGATGGTAAAATTCCACACCCTGACAATATTAATGCAGAAGCTTCTAAATGAGGAAGACAGCATGAAGTGCTTGACCTCAGTCTTCAACAAAGACCAACATTTGTATTCACATAGTTCATCTTAAAAAGAGAAAAATATCCCCATATTTAATAATGGTCAGTTTGACTATTACAACGTCTGTAGTATTACAGGATCAATAATAATTTTAATATGATGAGAAGTCAGTATCAGTTGAGAAAAAGCAAAGGAGATAGTTTGACTGAAGTGACACATTTTGATTACAAGATAGCTACTAAGCCTGTCCGTTGACAAGAGTTACCAGTGGGATGTTTTTACACCATATATATTTTACAATTAATCTCTTAATACTTTGTATGGGAACAAGGATTTGTATTAACCAACACATTTTTTGAACTTCCATTTAAGACTTCTTTATACCCATGGTTCACAGTTGGTATTAGGCAGCCTTCTAGCATTCTTTATTTCTGGACAGTGGCAGACATATTGATGACAATTTGATCCAACTTCTCACATTTTGGCTAATCAGTCCATAGTACATGTTTCCACTGCTCAGTGTCTAATCTTTATGGTGCTTGGCCCACTGTAGTCTCTGAGATTTATGTCTGAATGCCTGGCCCACTGAAGTCTCTGAGATTTATGTCTGCATGCTAAAAGAGTATTTTTGGCAGATACATGCCCATACAATCCAACATCATGTAAACAATATCTTACAGTCAACACTGACACTGGTTGTTTTCTAATTCTGTTGATTTAAGCACAGATGTCCACAGCTTTAAGCCTTCTGTTACAGTTGCTTAAGATCACAATGTGTTTATGTTCAGCAGTAGATATTCTTCTACCGAGCGAGTTGGCCATACGGTTAGCGATGAGCAGCTGTGAACTTGCATTCAGGATACAGTAGGTTCGAGCCGCACTGTCGGCAGCTTTGCAGATGGTTTCCTGTGGTTTCCCATTTTCATACTAGGCAAATGCTGGGGCTGAACCTTTTCCATTCCTAGTCTTTTCCTATCCTATCATCGCTTATCTGTGTCAGTGCGACGTAAAGCAACTTCTGAGAAAAAGAAAAGGATATTCTTCTAGGACATCCACTACGTACTCAATCTTTGCAAGTGCTTGTCTCTTGTTGTCGCTTCAAAGCAGTGTGTACACCAAATTCAAAAATCCCTAATTTTGTAGCAATCTGTCAGTCTGACCAACCAATTGTCTGGTAGGCACATGCCATAACATACTTTGCTTCACTTATGCCAAATTCCCCCCCCACCGCCACCCCATTCTGCAGTGAGTCTCTATCCTGCAATAATTGGAGCAGACTAAAGTCAGTGTTGGAAAACAGTCTAAACCAACTGTAAGTTTAACAACAAAGACGACCGAGTCTTTTAAGTTTCATAAATCCTTTGGTATAGCAGTATAACTGAATCCAGGCTGATGTTCATGCACACAGGCTGAAGATTATATTACAGGTATCACACTCCAGATACCTGCGTAATACCTGAATAGCAAGTAAATATCATTAAATACAGTACCATATTTTAGTGTGAAATATATCAGAAATCCAATAAATCTCTATTAAGTATCAGTTTCGAGAATATATAGAGAATTTCAGAGGTGTTTAAACTTTTTTACACTAGTGTATTTTCAGAGTCGAGTTTAAATTTTTTATCTGTGATATATATAGCGAACACACATACATGAACACGTATATTTCTAGAAAAATATTCGATAATGTTCATTGGACCAACCTATTTAAGATTCTGAAGATGATCGGAATCAGATACCAAGAACAAAGAATTATCTACAAACTGTATAAAATCAGTCTGCAGTGAAAAGAATCGAGGGCTTTGAAAAAGGAAGTAGCAATTCAGAAAGGAGTGAGGCAAGACTGCAGTATGCCCTCCCATCCTTTTCAGTGTTTATATAGCACAGGAAGTAAAGGAAATCAAAGAAGAATTTAGAAAGGGAATCACAATCCAAGGAGAGGAAATCAAAATCCTGAGATTTGCCAATGATATTGTTATTTTATCTGAGACTGTAGAAGATCTAGAGAAATTGCTAAATGGTATGGGCAGAGTCTTGGATAAGAAGTACAAGATGAAAATAAGTAAGTCCAAAACAAAAATAATGGAGTGCAGTCGAATGAAGTCAGGTGATGCAGGCAATATTAGATTAGGAAATTAAGTCTTAGAGGAAGTAGATGAATATTGTTACTTGGGTAGTAAAATAACTAACGATGGCAGAAATAAGGAGGGCATAAAATGCATGCTAGCAAAAGCAAGGGAGGTGTTTCTTAAGAAAAGAAATTTGCTCACTTCGAACATTGAAGTAGGAATTAGAAAGATGCTTTTGAAGACTTTGGTCTAGAGCGTGGCATTGTATGGAAATGAAACATAGACCAATAACTAGCTCAGAAAGAAAGGAATAGAAGCTTTTGAAATGTGTTACAGAAAAATGCTGAAGGTGAGATGGATAGATTGAATTATTGATGAAGAGATACTGAATTGAATTGGTGAGAGGGGATCAATTTGTTTAAATTTAATGAGAAGAAGATATAGAATGATCAGACATCTTAAGACACCTACTAATTTTTCAGTTGATTTTTAATATATATTCAAATGTTTAAGAATTACCACATGAAGCTACTTGCAATGGATTATGATGACAAGATGGTCTTCCCACTGTGAAGAAGCAAAGGATGTTCTTATTTTATAATTTATTTTCGGGCTATGGTTATTAAAATTATTGGATACCAAATGTAAATGTCAGTTTCTTATAAACTTTACCTAAATAAACTTGTTACCCTCCACTCACGTGTTGTTTTCAATCATATTATATTCCTGATGTTTTAAAATTTTGTGAAACAAGATTCTCATGGCAGAAATAAATTATTTTATTCCGTAAGTAGCACGTAAAACTATTTTTTAAGAAAGAGGTTTGTCTCTATTGGTAAGTTTAGAATGCCATCCCATATCATGCATGTCATTTTGTGAAACAATATTCTGATGGCTGTAATAAGTTATTTTAATCCATAAGTAGCACATAAAACTATGTTTTAAGAAAGAGGTTTTTCTCTGTTGGTAAGTTTAGGATGCCAACCCAGATCATGCATGCCATCTCTGGACTTCTTTCTTATCATCTCACCCAGTCAACAGACCTCACTCTGCTGTTCCGTTCATCTCATGTTGAAAGCTAATCTACTTTAGTTTTCACATTTCAAGCAGCTAACTCTGAATCCTTTTTTTTTGTCTGCACAATAACTTAGATACTGGGCAATTATACACTTACCAAAGTAGATGATTGCAATCCACCTTCTGTAACTGGATTTAAAATTTAAGGTGCTTTTTGAAGTATATACAATAATCACACATACAAAAATTCCTTTCTGGATAATTCTTCTTTTGATTAAATCACTTTACTGAAATACAATTGGGATAATGATGGGCAGAAAGGCAAATTAGATGATTGTTAAAGAGCTGAAATGAGACTGTGACACACCTCTATCACATTATGTAAAGGAAATAAAGAATGCTCTGAAATAGCCAAAATGTTTTATAGTTTTATTTTCAAAAGAATATAGATTTCTTTGGCTCGCAAGTATCTGGTACGCACCACGTCAGGGGGCCAGATCCAGGTCCTTGGCTATTTCAGAGACGGTGCGAGAGAGGTAGACTGTGCGAGTACTCACTTCCTGCGGTCCAACAGCCAGCAGACAAGATTGCAACAGAGAGGTCCCACACAACTCAGATACACTAACATGCAGTCTGTGAAACCCCTGTATCATACTAATTCTACGTCATTAAAATGTTAAAACTGTACAAAATTCTCACTATCTCTCTTTGATAATATTGTCAGGTAAGTCATTCTGATGGAAGAGGATTGAAGATTATACAGATGAAATTGGGGAAATATTGCAATGATTTTGTGACTAACTCTGTCAGAGTGTACTCTATGAATATAATATAAAATATGAAATATTAATTTGTTTGTAATTTAATGTACTGGACAGTATAAGTGGGATATATTTACTGTTGTTAAAGAATCAATATAATATATTGTTCATGTTACACTTGTTGAAATGAGACTCTTACATTTTTTTATCACACTTTCTAAAGGAATTGGAAATGCTATGAAAGAAAAATAAAATAATTTAAAATTCATTAGGAAATGAATTTTTTTTAACTCACAAGTGCCAAACTGAAATTTTTTCCTGATTTTTAAGCTTCACATTTTATATACGGGAAGCTGGAAATGGGAAATGGAGATGGTGATGACATATTATATACGGGCATATTAAAAACAGACTTTAATCTCGGTATCTAGGCAGGTTATATCCCACATATAACTGTCAGCTTTGAGCAACAATTACTGAAGGGTCTTGTCAGAAGGGTAGGTTTCATTTTCTAAAATTTTAAATACATCACAGCTGAAGTGATAAATGTATCACAATCCTTCGATCTCACAAGAGTGATTGTTATTAACCATCATCATAACATGTATTTCCAATACTATAAATATAATTCCTAGGAAAGCAACATCATCTCAATATAGATTACTTGTCAATTGAGCAAATTTTAAGGATGAAACTGAGCATCAGTCATAAGTGAAAGGTAGGAACACAAAGAGAGAAAGGAAATAGACTTACAAAAACACAATGATAAAAATTTCAGGAACTTAAAAAGTACTGTTCTGTACCATTTTCATAGTAAGAACAATTACTATCTCATACAGTTGTCAATATTTAGCATAAAGTTTAGAAAATCTAAGCTACATAAAAACCAGTTCTGTCCTTGATAACAGAGTAGATTACAATATCATTGTGATGGAATTTTTCTTTACAAAGAGATGGAGTAAAAGATAATTAGTTATGGGCACTTTTGATAGAGAGAAAGTGTATCCACTTCCATAAAATCATAAATTGGTAATCATTTCATAATAACATTAATTGCTCCCAAGGATACAGTTTAGATGAAGAAAGTATGGTAATAAGAACAAATCATGTCATTTCAATCATCTTAATAGAACCTTTAATAGAACTGTAACACAGGAGTACCTAAATAGATGTTCACTCTGGAAGGTATGATACCTGAGTGATATCATTGCGTATTTCTCACCAGGGCAGTTGTGTTTTGAGTTCGAAACAAATTATGAGGAATTTTTGAAATAAACATTCATATCCGTATGGTTCAAATTTCTTTTGATACTGGAGGTCCCATGACTGATCACAATAAAAACAGTCATGAAAAACTGCAAGCTTGCTGTTTTCATTTGCTCTGGAATAACAGACGATGGTGAAAATAGCTTTCCGTAAACAAGTTAGAGTAGAATAGAGTTACTTGCTTTCCCCATTCAGGATAACTATTTATTATAACCTCCTGATATGTGTAGTTTCTTGAAATACTGTCATAACACAAAGTATCAAATGTAAGGACAATAAGATTTTACTGACTGGTATTCATCATTGTTATATATTGATAACAAATAGTAAGAAATCTTATTCAAATTTAAGTTTGCATTAGGCAACATAATGAGAGTGAAATAGCATGTAAAAATGTTTAAAAGTTTTTTGAGACTAAATTTACACACTTCTGACTGAGTAAGAAATTGACTATCCCAAGACTTAAAGAATATTACATTGTCTAGGATATTATTATTATTATTATTATTATTATTATTATTATTATTATTATTATTATTATTATTATTATTATTATTATTATTATTATTATTTTTGAATGAACTAGCTGATTAGCCGGCCCGGCGGTGTAGAGGTATCATGCCTGCTTCTTACCCAGAGGCCCCAGGTTTGATTCCCGGGATTTTTACCTGCACCTGAGGGCTGGTTCAAGGTCCACTCAGCCTACATGATTAGAATTGAGGAGCTATCTGACGGTGAGATAGCGGCCCCGATCTAGAAAGCCAAGAACAATGACTGAGGGGATCTGCCGTGCTGACCACATGACACCTCGTAATCTGAAGGCCTTCGGGCTGAGCAGCGGTCGCTTGATAGGCCAAAGCCCTTCGGGGCTATTGCGCCATGGGGTTTGGTTTGGAGTAGCTGATTATGGTTGACCAATCAATCAATCAACACTGATCTGCTGTCACCCAGGTGGCAGAATCCCAATCAGTTGGTAATGCAGTCTTAAACGAGTTCAAAGAAGTTGGAAATTTATTGAACATCTCCTTTGGTAAATTATTCCAATCCCTAATTCCTTTTCTCATAAATGAATATTTGCCCCAATTTTTCCTCTTGAATTTCAACTTTATCTTCATATTATGATCTTTCCTACTTTAAAAAACCCACTCAGGCTTATTTGTCTACTAATGGCATTCCACATCACCTCTCCGCTGACAGCTCGGAATGTAACGCTTAGTCAAGCAACTGTCTCCTTACTCCCAAGTCTTCCCAGCTTAAAGTTGGCAACATTTTTTATAACACTACTCTTTTGTTGGAAATTGTCCAGAACAAATTGTGCTGCTATCCTTTGGATTTTTTCCAGTTCTCAAGTCTAGTAATCCTGATGAGGGTCCCATACACTGGAATCATACTCTAATCAGGGTCTTACTAGTGACTTATTTGCCTCCTCTTTCACATCATTACTACAACCCCTAAATACCCTCATAACCATATGAAGAGATCTGTAACCTTTATTTACAGTCCCGTTAATGTGATTACCTCAGTGAAAATCTTTCCTTATACTAACACCTAGGTACTTACAGTGATCCCCATGATGTACCTCCACTGCATCAATACATTAAATGAACTGAGAGGACTTTTCCTCTTGGTAGAACTTGCAACCTGACTTTTCACCCCTTTTTCCATCATACCATTGTCTGCTGTCCATCTCACAACATTGTCGAGGTCTTTTTCTGACCTTCATAACCTGTTTAAGTGTGCTTAAAT
Source organism: Anabrus simplex (assembly GCF_040414725.1). Lineage (NCBI taxonomy): Eukaryota > Metazoa > Arthropoda > Insecta > Orthoptera > Tettigoniidae > Anabrus > Anabrus simplex. Next base: position 401,076,692 of record NC_090267.1, on the reverse strand, counting down.
AATACAAATTTTGATCAGACAATCCCCCAGTACTTTATATTCAGACTAGCAGAAGTACCCGTTCTTCGTACGGGTTATCAGAAACTGGCTTTAGTTACTCATACTATTGGTGTGACCGACTTCATTAGATATGTATATCACTGGTGTATTTATTTAAGTACGTAGAAATTATTTGTCATGTTTGGAATTATAGTATATCTTCTTCTTCTTTTCTTCATGGGAGCCTCTAAATATTATTTCCTAATTAGTGTCGACCTCTAAGACCTTTTGCTACCATGTTTTTCCTTCATTCCCACTTAGATATACCTGTTCCCTTCACAAAGCTGCAGGTTTAGTGTAAGTATACTTCCAATAGATAGTACCACAAATATAAATATATTGAATGAATTTGTTTGATCCGATATTTCGTAACTATTACAAATGATCAAGGAAATACGCAATGCAAAATAAAACTACTATAATTATCGAGAATTATAATCCTCAGGGTTTGTCACTTATGTCGCACATCATATGATATATATGAGTATAAATGTTGAAAAATTTTAACAAGTCATTTGCACACCATCTTGACAATTGTGTACAGTATACAGGTTGTTTTCACGGTTACGATGATCGTAAAAGTGGACCAAAATATCGGCACTAATAACTTCAGTGATCCTACTACTCCACGATTTGATAGAAAATAGTTTAAACTATAGGTAACAGACTCCGCAAAATGCTGAAACCTAAGCCAGTATGTAAAAACGGAGTCCCGTCAGCAACAGCTGGTCGCTGTACTACGGAGATCTCCGGGGCTATTATTTTTATACTTCACTCCCTTTCCATCCCCGCCCAAAGGAGTGCTATGAACGTCTTATACAACAGTTTATTTTTTTCACATAGTAAGTCATATGTGTATCAATTTTGGTTGGCAGCTATGCCCAAACGTACATGCATAATCTCGCTGCTGTAGAATTCTGGAGCTGACGTTGCCATGGTTATGGCCGTTCGTTTCTTTGTCCGATTCCTAGAGCAGGGGTAGTATGGTTCCAATATCTCCATAACGGTTGGTTTTAGGGCCTTCAAACATGGTTTTCGAACCTGAAAGGTTTACCGAGTTTTGTTCTTTGCGTCAAGGGGCTTAAAATGAGCTTTGTCTCGTCCTTGTACGACAAATTCTATTTCGCCTATATTAGCCTATTATTTTAATAGTTTTATATCTCCCCTCGTCGCCACCCCTCAAATTGTTTTGAAAATAAATTACAGCCAATATTACTCACTGGCAATGTAGCTTTCTACAGGTGAAGTAATTTTTAAAATCGGTTCAGTAGTGTTTGAGTCTATCCGTTACAAAAAAAATATATAAATTTTTCCCCTTTATAATAGTAGTATAGAAGTATAAATTACAACCCTACACATACGGTTGCCATCAGGAAGGGCATCCAGCCGTAAAACAGGGTTTAATCCACATGTGCGACACAGTTCGCACCCGCAACCTCACAGGTGGGGGTAAAGCGATAGAAGAAGATACTCATTTTTTAAAAATTCACCTGCTTTTTTATTCTTTTCACCCCTTAAGTGGATTTTTTCTTACAGTGGTCGAGCACGATGGAAATTGTCGAGACCGCTAACATTTCAGCCAGACCTCGCATGCAAGAATTACAAAGAAACTGGAGAATTTGACCCTCAATGAGTTGACATACACATTACGTCTGTTGCCTTGAAAGAGGCGTGTGGTTCCTCCCTTCATGCCCCTCTCCCTTCATTGTTGAGCCAGTGGGATGTGTGGACAGGTGGGGAAGCAAGTACCTTCCCGTCCGCATGTGTTTTGTATTTCTGTTTTCTCCACCTCTTCTCACTCTTCAGATGTGTGCATGTGTTAACGTGTTTGATGGATGTGACCAATGAGCGAGAGTGTGTAAGCAGGTACTGGGTGGTTCTGAGGGCTGTACTGATTTCTTGCCTGAAATGAATATTTCTGGCCATGAGATACTAAAGATTTCAAGTGTACAAGTTTATTTTCAGTGCATGGTTGTTATTTACTTTATCACACTATAAGTGTACAGTTGTCTGTTTGGATTTATGTAAATTAATTTCATCAAGCAGTGTAGTAGTTATAATTAATACAGCAAGGTCAAAAGCTTGCATTAAGTTAATAATTGGAGATCCTCCATGGCTCAGGCGGCAGTGTGCAGGCTTCTCACCGCTGGTTTCCGTGGTTCAAATCCTGGTCACTCCATGTGAGATTTGTGCTGGACAAAGCAGAGGTGGGACAGGTTTTTCTCCTGGTTCTCTGCTTTTCCCTGTCTTCTTTCATTCCAGAAACACTCTCTAATGTCATTTCATTTCATGTGTCAGTCATTAATCATTCGCCCAGAGGAGTGCGACAAGGCTTTGGCAGCCAGCACAATACCTACCTTCGCCACAAGATGGAGCTTCATTCATGCCATTCCTGATCCGGTCGAATGACTGGAAACAGGCTAAGGATTTTCATTTAAGTAAATAATTGGAGGATTAAGACAAACCATGACAGATGTGCTTATCTTCTCCACAAGTAGGGACGAGTTCCCTCACCAGAGTGCAGTTGTGGTGCTCAGGCAGACTATCTGGCATATCGTGCATGAGTGTCCATCACATTCATATAAAGGCATTTTCAGTGACTTTATGGAAGCAGGTTCAACTGTGATGGACTTTATTAACAACTTAAAAGTCAAACTGTAAATAAGTAATGTAAATAATGTAATATACTCTATCTAATTTTATAATTTCTTATTTGTGATATGTACTGCTAAATAAATAAATAAATAAATAAATAAATAAATAAATAAATAAATAAATAAATAAATAAATAAATTTCTCAAAAAGCAGATCTCTAAGTTGATTAGCTGCTGTTAATTAACAATAAACTTGTAATTGTTCTTGCCGCTGCAGTAATGTTAAACTATGCTTGATTTAAATTATTATATTGATATTTTCACATAATTTTTCATCATTTATTAAGCATCACATGGAATTCAACTGTGAAACTTTACACATTGTGAAGTACACTTAATAATAATAATAATAATAATAATAATAATAATAATAATAATAACAGCAGAAGCAGCTAGTGAGGTGGCCATGTGGTTAGGGGCCCGCAGCTGTGAGCTTGCATTAGGGAGATAGTTGGTTCGAACCCCACTGTTGGCAACCCTGAAGATGGTTTTCTGTGGTTTCCCATTTTCACACCAGGTTGTACTTTAATTAAGGCCATGGTCATTTCCTTCCCATTTCTAGCCCTTTCCTATCCCATCGTCACCATAAGACCTCTCTGTGTTCATGCGACGTAAAGCAATTTGTAAAAAAAATGTAAAAATAAAACTGATTAATTATGTTTCTAGGTATTATCTCTGACAACTTAACTGAACACAAGTATTACATTTTAATTTTAAAAGTCAGAGAATGACTTTTTCATTTGCAAAATCTGTTACCTCAAGATGTTCCAATCATAAATTAGTGGAATTCATCATTTTATTCATCCTCACCATGTATGGAAACACCCCATCTCCTAGTGTTCAGAGATACAACTTTTTGTGATGAACTAGAGCAGGGCCTCTCAGGGTGCATGCGCCTGGTGCATGCACTGTGCACGGTGCAAAAGATGACTTCATTTGGTTGACCAGAGTGCAGACCCCCACTCTTCGATTTGGAGCAATAGCACTGTCTCTCTCTTTCCCCACGCCTGTCTCACTCACTCCCCCCATCTCCCTCTTCCTCACTTGCTCCGTAGCACTCCAAATCCGAGCCGAGCTTACTCGAGTAGCCCACAGACGAAGCGCTGGTCCGAGCCGAGTCGAGTGGGACCGATGCACTGTGCACAGAAACTCTGCACCGCTGTTTGCACGTGTGAGATTTTGGGCGTTTGAGAGGCCCTGAACTGGAGGGACTATGGCAGAAGAGACATCATGTTTACTTTTGCTTTTTCATGTACAGGTCTGTATGACTTGTGGAGAGAATCTTGTTGCACATTTTGTAAAGACAGTAGAGCTCTTCCTATATCTTCCTTCTGCAAAATTAATTCTTGAAAAGAAGTGTCAATATCAGTGAATGTTTCCTTGGTACTAATATTAAATAGTAAACGTTCGTTGAATCTCAACCAGCATACCTTCAATCAGTTCAGAGGAGGTACTGCTGGGACATTTTTTCCTGTTGATGTTTAACCTTTAGAATACCAGAGAGCGCAAAAGCATTCCTCGGCGAGTGAGCGAAAATTGCCAGGAACGCAATAGTGCTCCTTACGCAAGCAGTTTTGTATTTGCTTGTAATTCTTAGTTTCCGGACATATAGCAGCACAATGCAGGTGATTTAGACTCTTCAGAACCTGTAGTTTCTAAATCTACCACAACTATTGCGCCAATCGCTTTATTTACGGAGATATGATTTTATCGAAGCAACCTATATTCTGTACACCGTAAAAGTTTGTGAGTAGGAAAATGACTGCGATATGTTCGAGAATGATGACGATTTAGCTGAATGTATTAACAGACTCTGTGCCAATGACAACTATATTGAGTCTGATGAAGATGTAGCTATATCAGTGTCATTTAATAATGATTTTGGTGATGTTATTTCAGAGACAGGAAGTGAGTGTAGCGATGACATTCCACAGTACAATAAACCTCGTGGTATTGTCATTAGTGAAAGTGACAGTGATGCTGATTCGGAAAGTGATGGAAATGAAGACAGTGTAGGCCGTGATGCAGGTAGTAATGACAACAATGTCTACGTGAATAAACACAGTGTTCAATGAAGTTTCAGTTGGAAATGACACATGGTTCGAGCCCTCCCCGCTGTATCTCGAAACACCCGGTCATAAAACATTTTTTTTACCGGGCGAGTTGGCCATGCGCGTAGAAATTAAATAATTGAAAGAGGTTCAACCTATTCAATACATAGGAAAGAAATGTAGTGATTACATTTTTATTTAATAGTAAAAACAAATGGGACCGGTTTCGACCCTAGTCCAGGTCATCGTCAGCCGTAAAAACATGTAAAACAATGCATATGATAAAGAAAAAGAAAAAGATTAATTAAACTCTGGATCGGTATAAGATGAAACAGTACGTAATATTAAGAATGGTAGTATGGCACACGCAATGATAGGCGAAGTCTCACAATGTTTATGAATATTGGAGAACAGTCAAAAGGGTCAGTTTCCACACTCTGTCAGGCACAAAGTCACAACACTATCAAATAATATATGAAGATCATAAATAACTTGAAGTCGCAGACGAATAGATTTGTAGAAGCAAACCAACAGCTCTCGGTGATCAGTGCGGCACATTCAAGGTCATGCGCTGCGGTCTCGAACGCCAAAGTAGAATGGAGAATATCCTGAAGGTCCAGTATTTGTCTCGGTTGCGGGAAGTTTGGCGTTCGAGACCGCAGCGCATGACCTTGAATGTGCCGCGCTGATCACCGAGAGCTGGCGGTTTGCTTCTACAAATCTATTCGTCTGCGACTTCAAGTTATTTATGATCTTCATATATTATTTGATAGTGTTGTGACTTTGTGCCTGACAGAGTGTGGAAACTGACCCTTTTGACTGTTCTCCAATATTCATAAACATTGTGAGACTTCGCCTATCATTGCGTGTGCCATACTACCATTCTTAATATTACGTACTGTTTCATCTTATACCGATCCAGAGTTTAATTAATCTTTTTCTTTTTCTTTATCATATGCATTGTTTTACATGTTTTTACGGCTGACGATGACCTGGACTAGGGTCGAAACCGGTCCCATTTATTTTTACTATTAAATAAAAATGTAATCACTACATTTCTTTCCTATGTATTGAATAGGTTGAACCTCTTTCAATTATTTAATTTTTAACGTTAATACTTTCAATACAGAACAATGAAATTTTTATCTTTAAATTACATGCGCGTAGAGGCACGCGGCTGTGAGCTTGCATCCGGGAGATAGTAGGTTCGAATCCCACTATTGGCAGCCCTGAAAATGGTTTTCCGTGGTTTCCCATTTTCACACCAGGCAAATGCTGGGGCTGTACCTTAATTAAGGCCACAACCGCTTCCTTTCAACTCCTAGGCCTTTCTTATCCCATCGTCGCCATAAGACCTATCTGTGTCGGCGCGGCGTAAAGCCCCTAGCAAAAAAAAATTTTAAATTAGAAACTTTAGTGCCTAGGTTATTGAAATTTTGCAAATAGTGAACCAAGAGCATTTATCTGTAGAAAATAATATTTTTCAGTGCATAAATTTAATTTTGATTTGTGTTTCTTTATCTCAATTATGACTTTTCAATTTTCATTTTGATAATTGTTAAACTAATAATTTTTTATATGTTATAGCGTTAATATAACATAGCTTGTGAATTTAAAAACATGTAAAGAATCTGCTTTTCTATGATAAGTTAAAATGTCGGAGGCATATCTTCAATAATAAGAAATAATGAATTTTCTGAAACATTGCAATTTCTTAAAAATAAGCCTGGTATTCTTCGCATACACCACCTATAAGCGACTGGTACTAAAAGGGTTAATAGTAAATAGCATGCTATTTAGGACCTCATTTTTAGGCATCAAAACTACCTTGAAACAAGGCTTCTTCCTCACACCAAGGAGAAAATATATGTACTTCATTATAACTCTGACAGGTATACAGATGTCCTCAATTGCAACAAAAGCTGTTGTCATCTCGCCAATAAAATTTGAATTATGGACTTGTTTCACTATTACATTAAAAACATTTTTTACTGTACTATGCCAGTGTTAGTGCCAAATTGGAAAAACATGGACTTGGTTCACTTTAGCTTTAAATCCTCCAATTAAGTTTAAGTCATCTACTAAGGCCTTGAAGTAGGTGTGCTGGCAGAGGTGGTAAAGGTGTGCCTGGAAGAACGTGGGTTTCAATCCTTGTCAGGTAGTCAGAATCTAGAAAGGAGACCACCACCACCACCACCACCACCACCACCACCACCACCACCACCACCACCACCACCACCACCACCACCACCATCATCACCATCATCATCATCATCATCATCATCAACATCATCATCATCATCATACCGAGCACGATAGCTGCAGTCGCTTAAGTGCGGCCAGTATCCAGTATTCGGGAGATAGTAGGTTCGAACTCCACTGTCGGCAGCCCTGAAAATGGTTTTCCGTGGTTTCCCATTTTCACACCAGGCAAATGCTGGGGCTGTACCTTAATTAAGGCCACGGCCGCTTCCTTCCCACTCCTAGCCCTTTCCTGTCCCATCGTCGCCATAAGACCTATCTGTGTCGGTGCGACGTAAAGCAACTAGCATCATCATCATCATCATCATCATCACCATGTTTTATCGTCGTTGTTTTACAAGTTCAAGTACTGACAGTTGACAACACTGACATTAAAGTAAATATTAACAAATATCTGACTGCACTCTGTGACCGACAATCTGCACAGTACCAAAACCATAGCTAAAACCAGAGCTAAAGAGCTAATGGTAAGATGAGATGCCACACACAGGAAATTTAAACGGCAACCGACGCAAGACAATTCAGTTGGATAGAAATGTTGTAAGCAGTTTGGTTCATGCCAATGGCTTCGTTATAATTAAAGTTGGAGTCAAAAGTGAGCAATTCATTATACTGGAACTTAAAATTAAATGCAATGAGGATAGTATGAAAATCAGCCTTGTAGACTACAGTGATCTTTGTGATGGAAAGTCTGAAGGAAACAGATTGTGAAGTACAAGATATTAAATTTCAATCAATCAGTTAATCAGTCACCACTGATCTGCATTTAGGGCTGTCACCCAGGTGGCAGATTCCCTGTCTGTTGTTTACCTAGTATTTTCTTAAATAATTGCAAAGAATTTGGAAATTTATCAAACATCTCCCTTGGTAAATTATTCCGATTGCTAACTCCTCTTCCTATAAACAAATATTTGCCTAAATTTGTCCTCTTAAAAGATATTCAGATGTTTCCAGTTCCAACAAAAGGTATTCATATTGTAATCTTTCCTACTTTTAAAAACACCAGTCATATTTATTAATCTACCAATGTCATTCCATGCCTTCTTTCCACTGACAGCTTGGAACATACCACTTAGTCATGCAACTTGTCTCCTTTTTCCCAAGTCTTCCGAGCCTAAACTTTGCAACCTTTTCAAAACATTAATCTTTTGTTGGAAATCACTCAGAAAAAATCGAGTTGCTTTTCTTTGGAATTTTTCCATTTCTCGAATCATGTAATCTTAGTGATGGTCCCATACACTGAAACCACACTCTAAATGGGGTCTTACCAGATATGCCCTCTCCTTTACATCACCTAAATACCCTGTGAAGAAATCTGTAACCTTTATTTAAATTCCTGTTTATGTGATTACCCCAATTACAGTGATCTTCATAAGGAACTTACTCCCCATCAATGCAGTAATTAAAACTGAAAAGACTTTTCCTATTACTGAAACTCACAACATGACTTTTAATCCCGTTTATCATCATACCATTGCCTGCTGTCCATCTCGCAACATTTTCAAGGTCTTTTTGCAAATGTTCACAATCTTGTAACTTATTTATTACCCTATACAGTATAACATCATTAATGTATCTCTTTGCTGACATTGTTCACATATCTTGGAGTCAGACTATCCGTGTCGTACGATGCATCGAAGCACAGTGCAATAGATTCGTGATAACGGGTGTGCTATACATGTGAAGTGAGAATATTCGTCATTTGGAGTGCTATTAAATAGTGCCTTATAAAGTGGAAGTAATGGAAGTGCAAGCAAAAAGTGCTCTACAAAAACTAAGAAATATAGCTGAAACGGGAGGATATATGAAGAAGGACACCAAATACAACATTTTGAACGCAGTGAGTACTATAACAGAATACATAAAAGCAACAGAGGAAAAAGTGAAGCCAGGAAATAGTGTGGACATTTTCGAAGCAAACACAACAGTAGAGGTTAGAAAACATCGCATTGACTTAGAAGAAGAAGAAGAAGAAGAAGAAGAAGAAGAAGAAGAAGAAGAAGAAGGGGACAAAAGCAGCAGCGCAAGACAGGTGGCGCCATCTATAGATGCAACAACAGAAACACGAGGGGAGACAACCAGGCAAAGGCGCCAACTACCGGAGAGAGTAGCAATCCGGATGGTATAGATATAGAGGGTATAGATCATTCCCAGAAAACATTCGGGGAAACAAATAACATGAGGACATCTCTCGGCCGCGTAAATGAAAGTGCAACTGAGAATCAGATTAGAATCATCTGCCGATGACGAGGAAAACCACCAAGGAAGAATACAACATGCAGCAAATCCTACATTTCCAATAACACAAGGCAAGAAACGTAATAACGCTATAGTCAAGCAGATGACAATAAATGTCGAGACAGTGAATGAGAAATTAGAAAACATAATGGAATTCCTGGAAAACAAGCTAGATCAAATAATTGAGCAAAAAATTAACCAAAGACTAAAAAGCAAAACTACAACAGAAATAAACCACACGGTCAGGACAGCACAAAATGCATTCGATGAAACAAGCATCAGTACATGCGAAGAAAAGAATCAAAATCTCCAGAGAGACATAATAAGGGAAATGAGAAACAAATGGAATAAGATATTGCCTTTAACCAACCAAAGACAAAAGGATGACGGTGAACTAGAAGCGGCAGAAAAAATGGCATGGCTGCATGTAGGTCGGCTTAAACAGAGCATCACTGCAATAAATATAAGAAAATTCTTGGAAAGGAATGGCATTATAGGACACATAGAATGTGAAGAACTTCATACATTGGGAGACAGAAAAGCTTTTAAGGTTGATTTCCCATACATCTATCTGGAAGATGCACAGAGCGTGGATTTCTGGCCACAGGGAATAAAAGTCAGAAGATTTTGCTTTCAGAGATATGATAGGAGACAGGAGGAAAAACGAGGGGTGGAACTTCAGTAAACATCTCACCCAATTGCCAAAGAAGAAGGAACCTTGGTCGAGCATGGAAATAAGTGTATTATTATGGAATATAGAGGGAATAAGAAACGCAATACCCCACATATCACAGAAGACAATAGACGACACAGATGTTATGATACTGACAGACACATTCCTCACGGAACCTATAGAGTTACAAGGTTACTATGGTATACACATGCTAGCGACCCCGACGGATGGAAGACCATCAGGGGGAGTCACAATCTTCATAAAAGGGAAACTGGGAAATATCAAGCGAATCATCAAGGAGGAAAACATGGTCACAATAATCACATCAGAAATTACGATAATAGGAATTTACACTCAGCCAAATACACCTATAGAAAACATAATGGATAAAATATCTATAGCCATAGAACAAACGAAAGCAGAAAGGAACGTAATAATTGCCGGAGATTTTAACTCTCTTGGTGCCATTTAACATTAAGAATATCTCTATTGTGGCTCTTGGTGCCAGGCGGTAGTGCGAGCGTCCGCCCTTTAAATTGCCAGAGCTGATCTGGTCAGCCGTTAACAATCCAGTCGGAAGTTGCCAGAGCCGATTACATCGGCCGGCTTAAAATTCTGTGATATACGTAATTTTGAGGCAACCTATAGTGAAGTGCATACTTTTGTTACAACCTGTAGTAAAGGGGCTACCACGTTATTGTGTGCCTGGCCTTGCTTTGGCAGTTCTAAGAGGGTGTTATACCTTTCACAAGAGTCTTTTTCTGTGTTTACAAATACCGCTAACCGGTCAGTAAGAGATTGCTCCTTGCAGTGAGTGGATTTGTGACAGGAAAATGGCATGTTATTCACGTGATCATTTTTCAGTAGGTATTGATGACAATAAATTAATACAGTATTTAGAACAGTGCGAAGTTAACGCCGATGATTTATCGGATAGCGATAGGGAATTTAGTTCAGAGAGTAGCGACGAAATTATACCGGACACGTCCGCAGTATCACCGCAGGCTACAGAAGAGACGTTTAATTGTGTCTAACAGCACTAAAGCTACTCTGAATATGGTGGTAGATGAAACTAGTGATAACGAATATGATGATGATGATGTCTCTGGAAAACATTTTGTGGAAATTTGTCCCAATGAACCCGACAACATTCCTCAACCTCCTGTCTCCTTCAAGGAAGTTCTTGGACCTAAAAATGCCCTACCGTCTGATTCTCCACCCATATCACACTTCAATTTACTTTTCTCTTTACTCTCTGCTAAACTTATAGTCACATATAGTCCTTTATCATTACCTAAATGCCGGTCTCCGCAGGCCAAGTGTAGCGTGCCTGCCTCTCACCCGGATGTCATGGGTTCAATTTCCGCCCAGGTCAAGAATTTTCACCGCCTGGTCCTGAGGGTAGGTTCGAGGTTCACTCAATCTAAGTGACCCTAAGTGATTGCAATTGAGGAGATATCTGAGGGTGAGAGGACCCCAGTCTGGAAAACCAAGAATAATTACTGAGAGGATCTGTCTCACTGACCATGATTCACCTCGTAAAGTGCAGGTACCGAACTGAGCAGCGGTCGCTTAGTAGGTCAAAGAAAATCACGGCTTTAGCGCCATACATTTCTTAATTTCATAAATTCTGTTGTATTGTAAAATATTTTTCTAATATATACTGTTGTAACCAAGGTTGAAATTTACAAAACACAACTTTTATTGCTTCACTTTATAATATTTACATAAATAACTGAAATTTATTTTGAAGCAAAAAGGAATATTGAATCTTGAGAAAAGTTTGTCTTTATACAATATGTACAGGTTTACAGTCTTTATATACACTTCTATCTTGAAAAGATAGTCTTTGTGAATTGACACGTTGATAGTCGAGAACTATCTGGCACACTAACATGAATGTCTTTGAGAGTCCTTGTTGGTTGAAGTGCCTGAATTCCTAAAAAGCAAGTTCAATTGATTGAAGAAATTCCACCTAGCGAAACTAAGGGAGCTTGCATAACTTAGGGAATGAAAATGGCTTGTAAAAGAATTACGGAACATAGGCAGCGGAAACAGGTAAGGGAACGGTGACCAGAGGTGAAACCTCGTACTGCCAGAAATTCAGTCCACCTGGTCGAAGCACATTTTCAAGAGGAGTAGCCTCCGTGCTCGACGTAGGGTGTATTCTGGAGCTGGACACCGGGGCAAGTGGGCAAGTGAGCAGGCAGGGAGCTCCTATTTATAGTACACTCGATGGTCAGGCACGCGCACTGAGGGCTGCGCGTCGAAGCTAGCAGAATGATACACAGGCGCGCGTGCAGCTGGCTGGCGGAGCGAGAAAGGGAGCGCCGGACATACAACATATACTACAACCGAAAACGAGAAACTACCTTTTCTGAAAAAAACTATAATATCAACTACTATTTTTTACTTATTTAATAATTCAGAATTATTTTAATACTGTGTTGTCCGCACGCAGAAAATTTGTTGTCAGCATTTGCCAAACATTGATATATACACGCGAATTTTATCGGTGAGTAAAATTGTCTTATTTTTATTAGTGACATATGTTTGAATTTTTATTTTTTACGTTTTTATTTTTCTCTTTCAAATTAGTTATTCTATAGAATTGTATTTAGAAATACATTATACATAATTACGTATATTCTTTTGTATCGTAAATTATTTTTTCAAAGTAGATATTGAGAGAGAAAGTGCGAAAATATTTTTCTCTTCCTAAAAATAAACGTTTTCAACAACTATAAATCAACAATAAAACGTTTTTGACTCTTTATACCACTCCAAACCAGTTTCTTATTCTACGTAGTCGATATGTAGAAACTTTCATGCCGGTATTTGCTAAACACCGGTAGATATACGCAAATTTTAAAATACATGTATTTCCACTGAAAACGGCCTGGCACTTTACAGTAGTAGAGTGGAGACGGAGCTCTGGCCTCTTCCAGTTGATGAGGAGCGGCCGACTAGAAAGGCTCTTCGCTCCAAGAGGGTTAACTGCAGGATGGACAAAGAAAATACCAAAACTTGCATCCTTCTTGAGACACTGGAAGAAGAAGGCTTCAGAATAGCGAACAAAAAAGAGACACCAACCTACTTTGCACAGAACGGTCATAGCGCCATCGACCTACGATTTTTTAGAGGAGTACAACTACAATTGTGTCAACAAGAAGGCCTATGGAACTCATCGGCAGCACCAATAAGGAAACACATACCCATAATGACACGCCTACGCATGGAAATCCAACAAAAGAGGAAGGAAGCAAAAAGACCAAGTATATATACCAGAAAAATCCAGCAGGAAACAATAGAAGAAAGCGAGGAAAACATCGGAAAAGCAAGAAACCTAATAGAAGAAGAAAGACTAGAAGAAGCCCTAGAAACAGCCACCAAAGTAATAACGAAAACTATAATAGTAAAGGAAAGAAGACACACACAAGCTTGGTTTGACCAAGAATGTTACAAGGAAAGAAAAGCAACTTTAAAGGCCCTGAATGCAGCAAAATTATACAGACGCCCAGAAGACCTAACATCATATGCAGAAAAAGAAAAAATATAAAGAACTAATAAAAAAAAAAGAAGAATATACAGAGAAACAAGGAAGGAAACAAGCTGAGGAAGCAAAATCAGACCCATACATAGTGCTGAAAAAAGAAGATGTCAATCGCAACAGGAGAAATTCATATGGAGAACTGGAAACATCATTTCTCGAACATACTGAATAAGGAAGGGCTGAAGCAAGCATATGACATAGAAACAGCAGAACCCACATATGCTCTGGAGCCAATAACAACATATGAAATTAGGAAAGCAATACAAGGAGGGAGAAACAAGAAATCCGCAGGACCAGACAAAATTTACATGGAACACTTAAAAGACTCACTTGGCAAGATAGAAGAACTGTGGAAAGACCTAATGAACAAATGTATACAGACTGGGAAAATACCAGAGGGATGGAACACAGCGACTCTAAAGATACTGTTCAAAGGAAAAGGGAGCAGAACATCACTAGACTCATTTATAGGAGTAGCATTAAAAAATGCATCCTTTAAAGTTTTCACGAAGATACTAAATGAAAGATTACTAGAAGCCTTTAATGGGTACATTCCAGAAAAACAACTCAGTTTTATGAAAGGCAGGAGCATGGTCCAGGCAGTGAAATACCTAATAAATCAGGTAGAAGAAGCCTTAAGACACAAAGGAGGGAAATATCATGCAGTCTTTGTTGATTTCAAGAAGGCATTCGACTCAATCGACAGGCGAAATCTAATCAAGAAAATGAAATTTACAATCAGCGAGAGAGACCCACTAGTGAGAATAGTTGAAGCATGTCTACAGAGGAACATAATCCGAATAAACAACAACGTAGAAATTTCTGAAGACATAATACAGACGAACAGAGTTATGCAAGGGTACCCCATGAGTCCCACACTTTTCAACATTTATCCAGCAGATGTGAACCGCATAGTAGAGGAAGGATCAAAAGCAGAGCTGATCCTATACGCAGATGACATGCTGATCGGAGTGAAAGAAAAGGAGGAGGTGCAAAGGGCAGTCAGCAGACTAGAGACCTGAGCGGAGGAAAACAGCCTACAGATAAATGAAGAAAAGACAGTACAAATAACCTTCAGAAAAGGTGGGAAATCAACACCCAAAGACAACATAATATTACACCAAAAGCCATTACAAAAGGTACGGAATTACAAATATTTGGGAATAACACTACAGACAACAGCGGCGTCCTTTGATATACATATTCAAGAAAGAACGGCAGCAGCAATCAGCGCCTCCTACAGCATCCAAAACATTTCAAACATATCAATCAGCACGGCGATGAGACTTTTTAAGACGACAGTAGCGCCAGTGAATATGGAATTGAGATCGTATGGGAAAAGCTGAAGATCGGAGACCTGATGAGAATAGAAAGAATGAAAGCAATGTTCATGAAGAGGATTACCCGAGTTGGAAAGACAGCGCCATCCCGGATGGTACACGAAATGATGCGGGAGACGTATTTCATAGAAGACATACGATCACAATTTTACCTACAATCAACGGAAGCAAGCAGGGCACTAGTAAACATCAGGGAAAGGAAGAAAAGTGAAATTGACCTCGACTTCTACGCCTCAACAGCGATGATGGACGATAGATGGACTAGAGAGTGCAACACACAGCGCCACGTGATAACACGACTCTCCATACATGGGTTTCACCACAAGATATGCGTAAACCAAAAGTTCCATGAGCCATACGAAGATTGTAAGTGCACTTTGTGTGGACAGAAGTGTAGTAGATACCACAACATAACATGCATGAAAAGAACCAGAACAATTACAGACTATAGCAAAGACTGAAATGTGAAACTTATTTAATGCTCAAACTTGAGTGTACATTTCTCTATTAAATATACTTTAAATAAAGTGTAACATCATCTGCAAAAAACCTTATGTCTGATTCCAATTCTTTACTCATATCATTTATATAAATAAGAAAACATAAAGCTTGAATAATACCTCCTTGTGGAATCAGAAAATGCAAAATGCTTCACCTACTCTAATTCTCTGAGTTCTATTATCTAGAAATAGAGCCACCTATTTTAGTCACTCCTGTGCCTAGTCCAGTTGCATTCATTTTTGCCAGTAGTCTCCCATGATCTACCCAGTCAAATTCCTTAGATAAGTCAATTGCGATACAGTCCATTTGACCTCCCAAATCTAAGATATCTGCTATATTTCTCTAGAATCCTACAAGTTGAGCTTCAGTGGAATAATCTTTCATAAATCTAAAGTGCCTTCTATCAAAAAAAGTTATTAATTTTGCAAACATGTCTAATATAATCAGAAATAATGCTTTCCAAAACTTACATTTAACACATGTCAAACTGACTTGCCTGTAATTTTTGGCTTTATGTTTATCACCCTTTCATTTATACTCAGGGGCTAATATAGCAGCTCTCTATTCATTTTGTATAGCTCCTTCATGCAAATGGTAATCATGCAAGTATTTCAGGTATGGTACTCTATCCTAACCCATTCTGAGCAAGCACTTTAATGTAATATCATCCAGGATGGCAGATATAAAGAGAACCAAATCAACATCTTAAAGGTATCATAGTGAATTCATAGAACAAATTATTCTTAAATTGCTCTGTTTTACCAGGTTGACTTTGCTGTTTGAGAGGGAAAGTTGGATGATTTTAATGTCCGTGCATAAATTAGTGGAAATAGACATACAAACAGTGAGAAAGATTGCTGATACAAGCAGGCGAGAACCATGTGGAGGCAAACATAAAGAACAGCTGAGTCTTAGAAACAAACACTTTGTGAACCAACTGTAAAGTTAGTGTAATTCCTCATAATTGTTACAATCACTGTGTAAAGGGTGTCAACATTGAAAAATCTATTAATTTTAGAGTAATTTTGGTGATTCTGATTATGTTATATGTCACATACCATCATATAATGTACTGGAATAAAAGAAAAAATGTGGGTCAGCATCTAATAGTGGCAAGAAGGAACATTTAACCTTTTCTTGTTTTCATGCTCTTTGAAAACAATTCATATTTGTGAGATCTTTTGTTCGAATGTAACAAAAGTTGTCTAATGTAAATTAGCATTTTGTTGTTCAATGAAGTTTTATAACTACAGGTTATGTGCCCAGAACATGTGAAAATAAGTTTGTTGAGCAATAAAAGTGTACGAATTTGGTACTTTTGTGAAAACTTTCTGTCGCATGTTTGAAGTTCAATTCTCAGAAAAACATGACTGGAAATAGAGATCATAAATTATATATTGATAAACTTGAAGAGCCTGATGATTGGGCAAAGTGGAAGTGGCATATGTCTATGGCGTTACATTCATACGGACTTAAAGACATTGTCAGTGGTAAGCATTCATGTGTTTTGTTATCAAACTCACTAAAGCCCAAAGAAATAGACACTTGCAAAGTGGCAGAAAGACAGTGTGAAAGCAGCAAATGTGGTACAGTAGCAAGTGTGCTGAGTAAATCTGTGCGGAGCTTGTGTTGATAGTTAGGAAAAATTAACCATGTGTTTCAAGCAAAGTAGTGCACAACGATTAAATATGTTAATTGAATCATTCTGCTTATTGTTTAAAGGAGCCTACCATCTAGGTCATCAGCCCCAATTGAATCATTACTTGGGATCAAATGAGACAACAACAAAAAAAAAAAAGAGATGTTAGCATACATATCACAAAGTTGCAGATGTTATTTGTGGACTTGAACAATGAATTACAGAAACGTGAAGAAAATACTTTGTCTGAAAGAATTTTTGAACAATCATATTTTATCTACACTGGGAAAAGAATTTTAAAGATATTTGGGACACAGTTAAATCTGAAGATCAGAAGCTGAATTTGCTTATTTTTTAATTTTTTAAACAGAAAAGAGATGTGTGCAGTGTGCTTGAACAGTTTGTGAATAAGACTCAGCCAAATGGACATGTTGTTAAGAGATTTATGTGTGATGGATGTATGAAATTTGACAACAAGCAAGTTCCTCTATTGCTAATGAAAAATGAAATAGTACAGTATAGTACTATGCCATATACTCCTAAACAAAATGGTGCTGTAGAACATAAAATTTGCACTATCATTGAATCTGTGCATTCAGTGTTGAATCCTAGTAAATTACCAAATGGATTGCGGGCAGAAGCCTGAAATACTGCAGTATATCTTTCCAAACAAGGCCCCATATGAATTATGGTATGGTCATCCTGTGGGAAGACTGGACCATCTGAAGATTTTTGACACTGGATGTTATGTCCATGTAAACAAGAATTTCCATTTGAAGTTTGATGACAAGGCTGTTTTTGGTCAACTCGTCAGACAATGACAAGTATGGATTTCAAGTATGGATTTCTTCTTAGAAGAAAATAGTCCTCAGTCATAATGTGAAATTCAAACCAGAAGTTGTCTAGAATTTGTGCAACAATGTAGAAATTTCTCAGAAAAAGGCTACTGGCCTTGATCAGTCCAGTTTGTCCTCTACAAAAATCCTACAGTCGACTATAGTAATCAATGAAAATTAAGTTTTAGCAAAACCAAAGAGTTTGTTATGGCATCTCCTTTCAGAGGAAGTGACAAAGAAGGGGATTCATCATATGAAGAAAATGAAGCTGCTGAAGAAGTATGATGAAGCAAACAACAACGAAATAGCATGCATGGATGCAGAGCAACAAATTCGTAATGATGGCAGAAGTTGTCGATGACAAAGATCCAGAATCATTATCAGATGCATTGCAAGCAAATAAATGAGAATTGTGGTTACAGGTCATTCATGACGAATTGAAATCTTTAAAGTAAAATAACTTATGGGAATTAGTCAAACATAAAAAGAATGTGAAAAATCTACAAAATCATTGAGTTTTATCCAAGAAAACTGCAATTAATGGAAGTACTTGTTTCAAAGCTTGATTGTTCACAAAAGAATATGTCTAATAGAATGGAATTGATTAGTAGAAAACATTTAGTCCAGTTGTACATTATGACTAGGGCCCGGATTTTTTTAAAATGCATATGCGCATATGCAATTGCATATTTTGACATATTTTGAGGGTTAGTGCATATTCTAGACGTAACAGCATATTCCGGTATATAATGTCTGAATTTAAGGATAATTACAAGAACTACTAAAATAAATCTGTTTTGTACATCCCTAGCTAGTTGCCTATTTTATGTGCATCCCTCGCTAGTTGGTATTTTCGACTGTCTGTGTAACGGCACTTTACTTTCACAACTGACAATGGCAACGGATAGCTTAGGTGTGCGTAGGCAGACTGGACTTCCCTGAATTCCTTTCTCTACCACAGCAGATAATAATCTCAGGGGGCTGGGCACATGGTCAGGACAGAAGTATCTTCAGTTCACTAGTTACGTTCCATTTTAATGCCCTGCATCTCATTTCTAAAAGTGTTAGTTTTTAAAAAATGCCTAAGGAAAAGAGCAGCAGAAGAGATTTATTAAATCAGTGGGTGTCGGGTAATAGGGACTATTCAACAGATGGTGTCATCGTGTACTGTCAAGTTTGCTCAAAGGAAGTGAAATGTGAAAAGAAATTCCAGCTTGAACAGCATTCAAAAACAACTGCACATATTAAAGCAAAGGAGGAGAAGAACAGCACACCACAACAACTACTTCTTACACAGGTAAAGCCCAAGTCCTGCACTCTTAATACATTTTCAAATGATCTTTGTAGGGTTTTTGTATGCAGCAACATTCCATGGAATAAATTAAACAATCCAGTTCTGCGATCATTTCTTGATAAATATTGTGTAAATCAAAAAATACCAGATGAGTCAACTCTTAGGAAAAATTACCTACCTCCGCTATATGAATCTACCCTGGAATTGATCCGTTCTGATATCGGAAGGAACTGTGTCTGGATATCGGTGGATGAGACAACGGATTCGTGTGGCCGTTACATAGCAAATTTCGTGGTTGGTAAATTACATCCAGACGAACCCGGTAAGCCACATCTTCTTGCTTGTAAAGTACTAGAGAAAACCAACCATAGCACAATAGCAAGATTTATAAATGATTCTCTGCGACTATTGTGGCCATCTGAAATTGAGACTAATTGTTGTAAAGTGCTTGTACTGCTCACAGATGCAGCTCCGTATATGTTGAAAGCAGCAAAGGCCCTCCAAGTATTTTATCCAAAACTCATACACATAACCTGTTTAGCGCACGGATTACACCGCATTGCAGAAGAAATACGCGCACAGTTTCCAGCTGTTAACAATTTAATTGGATGTGGGAAGAAAGCACCAGCTCGTGTCCAGCTCTACAAAGATTGTCTACCTGAAGTTCCTTTGCCACCTGAACCTGTCCTGACTAGGTGGGGGACATGGTTATCTGCAGTATCATTTTATCAGGAACATTTTAATGAAGTGAAAGAAGTGGTTACAAAACTTGAAGATGAACATACTGGGTGTGTCCGTGATGCAAATGTGTGTTTGAAACCGCTACTGTTTATCAAGATGTGAATTTCATTCATGCACATGTTTCTAAACTTCCAAAAGCCATTGAGAGCTTAGAATCTTCTGGTACTCCCCTCTATGAATCACTTGGTCTCGTTGAAAAAGCTGCATTTTCGTTGAATTACGCTCCAGGCAAAATTGGAGAGAAGATTAAATGCAAGTTAGAAAAGGTGTTGCTATTTTTTTTATTTTTTTTTTTGCTAGGGGCTTTACGTCGCACCGACACAGACAGGTCTTATGGCGACGATGGGATAGGAAAGGCCTAGGAGTTGGAAGGAAGCGGCCGTGGCCTTAATTAAGGTACAGCCCCAGCATTTGCCTGGTGTGAAAATGGGAAACCACGGAAAACCATCTTCAGGGCTGCCGATAGTGGGATTCGAACCTACTATCTCCCGGATGCAAGCTCACAGCCGCGCGCCTCTACGCGCACGGCCAACTCGCCCGGTAAAAAAAGGTGTTGAATTCGAACCCAGGACTGAAGGAGATTAAGTTAATTAGTCAATACTTGAGTGGAACTAGGGTATCCTTGCCAGATGTATGCTCCGAAACGTTGGTGCCCATGTATAAGTACTGTCCAATTACGTCAGTTGATGTAGAACGATCATTTTCAGCCTACAAACTCATTTTGACGGACAACAGACATAGTTTGTCTCCAGAAAACATTGAAAGACTACTAGTTACCTATTGTGATGCTTCTTTTTGCAATAAATGATACCTGTAAATAGGTAAGTGAATAAAATTGCATGTTTTTAAGGGCATATTTCCTTATTTTGCGTGCATATATTGTAACTTTTTAGTGCATATTTGCATGCATATTTTCAGGTTTTTTAGTGCATATAAATCCGGGCCCTAATTATGACACCATTCGAACCCTATTAGCTGTAGCAGCCGTAATTGAGATGGCCTTAGAACAGTGTGATATACAGATGACATTTTTAAATGGTATACTAAAATAGGTGTACCTAGAACAACCTGAAGGCTTCAGTGATGGTACTGGTTGGGTGTGTCTTTTGAAAAGAAGATTGTATGGGCTCAGACACCACATTGTTGGAATAATAATTTCAAAACATGTTTGAAGAAAGAAGGATTCCAAAACAGTGATGCAGTCCATGTCTCTTTTACCATAAGAGCTACAATTAATGACTTTATATTGCAATCTGTGTTGGAAATTTATGTATTTCTGAAGACACTAGAACAGGAATTTAAAATGATAGCAGATTTTCTTGGACAAAATACTTACACCCAAAGTGCCTTACCATGAACAGTATGACCATATATCCCATTCTTTCTTGTACAGTCCCGTTTCTTTTTTTTGTTTTTTTGTTGTCCCAGCCATGCCATCCTGTCAGTTTTCCATTTGTTCTGTTTTCCAAATGCTTTTGCAAATAAGATAAAACTAAACAGGCCAGGGTGAGTGGTTCAGGCAGTTGAGGCCCTGGCCTTCTGATTCCAACTTGGCAGGTTTAATCCTGGCTCAGTCCAGTGGTATTTGAAGGTGCTCAATTTACTGGCATATAAAATAACTCCTGTGGGACTAAATTCCAGCACCTCGGTATCTCCAAAAACCATAAAAGTAGTTAGTGAGACATAAAGCAAATAACATTATTATTATTATTATTATTATTATTATTATTATTATTATTATTATTATTATTATTATTATTATTATTATTATTATTATTATTATTATTATTATTATTATTATTATTATTATTATTATTTAAAAATACTCATATATATTATGTTACAATATTTTGATAGCAAATGGCAATATAAAGTTTAACGATCTTTTACACGTATAAATTCACTAAGGAGAGTGAAGAAATAAGTTGTTCTTAAGTGCTGCCATTTCTGTTTATTTCAGTGAATTATGAATTATTGCTAAATGGCTTGATTGCTTTTTGAGTTATGACTTACAAAAGTAGAGCATATTATTACTTAATCACACTAATTTTTAATAATGTTCCTTATTTTCAGTGACAAGTCCCTTACCGTATACCATTTGGCAAAAGATGGTAACCATAGAGCTGACTTGGATGCACACAATTCATTTATGCTAGAACTTGAATAAAATTTATCTGGGTTACATTTAGATAACCTTGTAGTAATAAAAGTAATAAATTTCTCTCTTAGAAATTGAGACCCTGCAACAGTTTAAACCCTCAACATAAAAGTTATTTCAAAATAGTAACTTAATTATATAGAAATCCGACAAAACTGAAAGTAATTTTAGTCATTGATCAACATTGAAAAAAAAAAAAAAAAAAAAATCTTAAAGGTGTCCTAACCGTAGGAAAGAATATACTAGCCAACATAATTTTGCGGTAAATTAGAAAATATGTAATTCTTATGGAAATCGCTGCCCTGATTCCCGAAAATGATGCTATTTTTTTCCTATCACATCTAGTTTTGACGCAATTTGGTGTTGTAGTATTTGCATGAATTCGTAAGATGTAATGTTGAGAGATCTTCTTGCGCAACTTTTTTTTAGAATACAATTATGTGATTTGATTTGTTACTGTTTGAATTTTACTATAGGTTTATTGCTGTCTAAATTTTCATTTTGTAGTTGGGGGTTTCCTGGTAAATTCATAACAAACTCCCCCAGATATGCAATAGATTGCAAGGTATGTAGGATTGAAGATAAGACAGTTGAGCGTTTGTCTTTCATCTTAGACCACTTGAATAAACAGACATGTTAAAAGCCCCACCCCTTATGCAAGGTTTATGATGGAGCAGTTTCGTTTCAAAGATAACAGTCCGAAATACTCACTAAGATGAACTTGTACTTTGTACGGATGTTTCAAATCTTCTACATCAGTTGGGAGAGAAAGAGTATGATCCTAGTAACTGGCGTGTTTTTATTGACCCTTTGCTTCATAATACAAATGTTCTGATATCCGTACCACTTGCCCACTCCACAAAAATGTCTGAAACATACGACACCTATAAGTTGGTGCTTGAAAAAATTAAATATCATGAGCATGGGTGTCAAATTTGTGGTGATTTGAAGATCATTGGATTGTTTCTGGGACAACAAAAAGGCTATACAAAATTTCCCTGTTTCCTATGCAAATGGGATAGCAGGGCACGGGATAAACACTGGGGTACAGTGAATTGGCCAGAAAGGAAACAACTACAACCAGGATCCAAAAATGTCTTGAATGTAAGTCTTATTGACCGTGGAAAATTTCTACTTCCACCCTTGCACATCAAATTAGGATTGATGAAACAGTATGTCAAAGCATTAAATAAAAGTAGCCTATGCTTCCAATATTTATTCACTAAATTTCTGTCATTATCAGATGCAAAAGTCAAAGAAGGCATATTTGATGGAACACAGATTTGTAAACTGATGAAGGATAAAAATTTCACAGACACGAAAAATAAGAAAGAGGCATGAAACGCATTCAGAGATGTAGTGACTAAATTCCTTGGCAACATTAAGGAACTCTCAGTACAAAGAAATTGTAAGGAAAATGTTGGTAAAGTTTAAGGAACTCGGTTGTAATATGAGCCTTAAGCTTCATTTCTTAGCTTCGCATCTGGATTATTTCGCTCCAAATTTACAAACTGTCAGTGAAGAACAAGGTGAAAGGTTTCATCAGGATTTCAAAGATGCAGAATGACACTATCACGGACGTTGGGATGTGAATATGAAGGCCAATTTTACTGTTGGTCTATTGCACAAGGCAACCCTTCCAGAGATCATTCAAGAACTTAAAAAACCCGGAAATTTCACGGAAAAGGGAAAAGACGGAGGTGGGAATCTAACCTGCCCATGATGTAAGTAACAAAACTATGCATGTTTAACCATGTAATTTTTATTCATGGTACAGTTATATTAATTTAAAAGCAACTGTACAGCCGAAACTAAATAGGCGCTTTATGCTTCAGTTTCACGAATTTCAATATACATTAAAAATATAATACAAATCATCTACTTGCTTACAAAGCAGCATTTATGTGTATTTAATGCATGTAAAATATGATTACGTTTTGCAAGCTGAAATTTACATTAATATATCAAATTTAATCAATACTAAGTATCAACAGTTTTATGTAAGAACAAAAGAACATTTTGTAAAATTGCCACTAAACCAGACTTGATACGCCAAAACTAATTTTTTTCTTGAATTCTGCGTTAAGAATTTTATAAAACCCACCTATTTTCATTTTTACCGCACAAAAAAGGTTTTTCTTGCAGGCTAGTGATATCAGTATAATTTGGAGCTATTATAAGGCACTTATTTCAAACAGTATCAGTGGCTCGATTTGGTTAAACAAAATCCCTCTGATATAGTCAATGAGTTGTATATTATCTCTCTGATGATATAGTATGAATAGAGAGAGTTTAGTAAAAATACGATTTGTGATTGGGAAATTGATACATTGCTCATCGCAAGGCAAGACAACGTATCTGAGGGACAGAGGGTGTGACTAAAGGAACTGCATTTCAAGACAACATTTTGAATAGCATTGACTATGAATTAAATCAGTTCCCTTTCTAAACAATGAAAAGCCAAAGAATTAGACTATACCAGTATCCAACTGACATAAGTAACCATTCATGTATGGAACATCTGATACAATAATTTAGACTAAAATTCATGTTTTGGCTAACATGATTTATTCCTTAATTGCCAAGGTGTATTTTCTAAATAAAAATGTAGCAATGTCTTTTCATGAGCGATTTCCAAATCATCGCCACATAATACTGATTTTTATACTAATTTCTGTTTCCAAGCAACAAGTTTATTTCTTTTTTGACATGATGAAAGAAAACATCTTGTAATGAACTGGTTTTTAGTAGCTGTGGTGTATATGCTTAATATTCACTTTAAAAGACCTGGTGAGGATTGTTACATGAAAAGAAATATAGTGATACTAGGTGTCTTCGAGAATGTTCCTCACCCTCTCCTCGACGGCCACCTTGCGTGACTTCCAGACAAATTCACACACTGCTATAACGCACGCCACACCCATGCCTCCCATCAGGACGACGAATACACCTCCAACATTGGCCAGACCCAGTTCGTTGGCTGTACTGCTACTCTTTGATGTTTCGTCCTGAAAGAGAATAAGCGGACAGTGTTAGTAATTGTCATATAGTGATTTAACAGTAATTGAACAATCTTAGTGGGGGCTTGGAGTAAAATTACACAATTCACAATGTTAAACTTGTATAACATTACTTATAAAAATAAATTCCTGCAGTGTCAGCTGCTGAGTATAGCCCTTACTACAGTCAATCTCCTTCAAAGAACAAGGGATAGCCCCAACAAAATATGCAGTGAGTAATCTTATCAAACATTCCAGTTATAATGAGATAATTCCAGTATTTTTATCCCATTTTTCAAATACAATTCTTGTAGATACTTCAGTTTTCTGATTTAAAAAGATGTGTATAACTTTGAAGATTTAAATCTGTAACTGTACACTAGTTTTATATTTAATAGTAATTACTGCACATAAGATGGAACATTCACATGTGATATTCAGTGATTATGGTTAAGAAGAGTTTATACTTTCATACCATATATTTTCAAATGAATAAAGTGTACAGCAAAAGCAGAGCAATGCTTCAAGTGTGTAAGTAATACAATTTTGATCAGGAAAGTGCCACAGAAATTCAAAGGAATTTGTATAAGATCTACTCTACCGCTGTGTGCTCATTTAAAACTACGAATTTTAAGAAATGAGTGACAAAAGAAACAAAAATATAATTCTTGTCTCTGAAATTTAGTTTCTTGGGAGTCACAAGTGACAAGATTTGACAGCTGGAGAAATAAACACATGAAAGAATTAGTGAAGAAGGAAACTATACAGGATGGAATATATAGAATGCAAAGTTACATTGAGATGGATATATGTAATGAGAAGGAATGAAGAAAAAATGCAAAGACTATTTTCAATGGAAGGAAGAAGACCTAGAAGAAGACCAAACACAGACAGCTAAGTAAAAGAGTAAGGGATGTTTACTGTCCGCACACTTTATCTTGATGCATTTGTGTACGGGGTGAGGAGTAAGGAGCGAGCTGTCCCGGTATCGATAGTGCTGCCTGGTGCTGCCAAATGAATGAAAATGAAATCTGAATTGAATCAAGAATATGATCGATATGAAATGAAATTTCTAAACCGTTATCATCTTAAGCCAACAACTATGTCACATACACATTATATAACATTATAAAACATATCTCTCGATGCGAATCTTGTTCCTAGCATGAATTCTATACTTTGACTTTGATGTGTAAACAACAACAGTACCAGTACCTAAAGTTTACGCCAGATGTCGCACAACGATGCTTAAGGGATTCATAGTTTGTGTTTCAAAGGTTGCCAGTATGAATCTCGAAGATCGCCGAGGTCGACCGATTCAGCACTAGGATGTAAATGCAGCAAGATAAAGTGTGCGGATAGTAGAAGAAAGAGGAAAATTTGTATGATAAATGTTGGAATTATCACTGTTGATGATGATCATTGATGATACAGCTCTTTGTAACATTGCTGAGGCTATTTGTCCCATGCTGCAGACATTAAGAGCAAATTCTGTTGACTCTGCAGCAATCTGAAGACCACTATCACTGTGAGCAGTATAACTAAGGAAATACATTATCTCAGAAGACATGGTTAAGCACCAAAATTTTGAGGCTAATACAGAAAAAAAAAAACACAGCTAAAAAAGAAACATTGAAAGAACTGAAGAATATTTACTATCCGCACACTTTATCTTGCTGCATTTACATCCTAGTGCTGAATCGGTCGACCTCGGCGATCTTCGAGATTCATACTGGCAACCTTTGAAACACAAACTATGAATCCCTTAAGCATCGTTGTGCGACATCTGGCGTAAACTTTAGGTACTGGTACTGTTGTTGTTTACACATCAAAGTCAAAGTATAGAATTCATGCTAGGAACAAGATTCGCATCGAGAGATATGTTTTATAATGTTATATAATGTGTATGTGACATAGTTGTTGGCTTAAGATGATAACGGTTTAGAAATTTCATTTCATATCGATCATATTCTCGATTCAATTCAGATTTCATTTTCATTCATTTGGCAGCACCAGGCAGCACTATCGATACCGGGACAGCTCGCTCCTTACTCCTCACCCCGTACACAAATGCATCAAGATAAAGTGTGCGGACAGTACAAATGCATGCATCACTCTCTCAGCATATTCAAAAGCAGTACACATTTGATAAAGTAAACCAGATTTATGGAAGTTCTAAAGAAATTAAACAACATAAACTCAATGGTAAACCCCTTCATGAAGCTCAAGAAAATTACCCATGATTTCAAACCCTGTTCATGGATTGTAGAAGATGAAGATGGTACCCTCATTGGAAAGAAACAAATAGCCAGTGAAAGATGGAAATGGCACTATGAAAATCTATATGCTGATGAGAATATCAGAAATGACTGCAAAAGCTACATCCATAACTGGTCTGAAGTAGAACTAGAACCTTCAAAACAGAGGAGAAAAGTAGAAAAAGCATTTAAACACTGAAAAACCAGAAAACACCAGGAAATGATGTCATCTCTAGGGAAATGATTAAGGAAATGGGAGAAGAAGGTATATGTTTAATGCAATTAATCTGCAGCAAGGTCTGGGACAGTTGGTATGGCTGCAAGACCAGCTCACTTTCACCTTCATACCACTGCACAAAAAGGGGTCTACAAGAAATCTTATGAATTACCAAACCACCTCACTAATCATATGCAAGTCAAATCTTGCAGCAAGTCGTAAAGAAGCATCTGAAGCCTTACATGAGATAACAGCTCCCATCAGAACAGGCTGGCTTTGTGAAGAGAAGAGAATCTAGGAAGCAGATTCTAAATATTCATTAGTTGGTTAGGAGGGCACAAGAGTTCAACATTCTAAAATGCCTTTGATTGCATTTTGTGAATGCAGTTATGATGTGTTCTGTAAGAAATGGGAATTTAGTCTCATTTCTTTTCATTTATAAGAGGCTTGTACACTAACAACTTGGCCAAAGTAAGTGTTGGCAGTGAATTACCATCTACATTCAAAGTTTCTAGGGGCCGATGACCTTCGATGTTAGGCCCCTTTAAACAACAAGCATCATCATCATCATCATCATCATCATCATCATCATCATCATCATCATCATCATCATCATCATCATCATCATCATCATCATCATCATCATCATCAAAGTTTCTAAAAGTGTGAGACAAGGATGCATCTTATCACCTCAGCTGTTTAACATTTACAGTGAATATATCATCAGGCATGTTCTAGACAACTGAGAAGGAGACCTTGATTGGTGGGAAGAGAATCAATAACCTACATTTTGCAGATGACACTACACTTGTAGCCAACATTGTCCAGGAGCTTGCTGAGATAATGGAGGGTGTACAAAATAAAAGTCACAATCTAGGTATGGAGATCAATTGGAGCAAGACAGAACTAATGATCATCAACAAAAAATGAAATGGTGTATGGCTTTTAGTGCCGGGAGTGTCCAAGGACAAGTTCAGCTTGCCAGATGCAGGTCTTTTCATTTGATGCCCGTAAGCGACCTGCGTGTCGTGATGAGGATGAAATGATGATGAAGACGACACATACACACAGTCCCCGTGCCAGCGGAATTAACCAATTATGGTTAAAATTCTTGACCCTGCCAGGAATTGAACCTGGGACCCCTGTGACCAAAGCCCAGCATGCTAACCATATAGCCATGGAGCCGGATATGTTCATCAACAAAGGTGCAGAGATTCAGCTACCACAGCATCTAAACAACCTGCAAAGAGTTTGTCAGTTTACTTATCTGTGTTCAGTAATCAAGGATACAAGTAGCTGTGAAAAAATAAATCAATCATCGCATCTTGCTATGGAGCTACAGTATGGCAAAATTAAACAAAATCTGACAAGATAGAGCAGTAACAATGAATATGAAGACAAGACTAGTCCACTCACTTGTATTCTCGACCTTCCTGTATGGATGCAAAATCTGGACCATAAAAACTAAAGACAGAAACCAAATCAACACCTTTGAATTGTGGTGCTGGAGAAGGATATTGCAAATACCATGGATAGTAAGGTAAACAAATGATTCCAGCATCCAGAAAGTTGGATTACAAGACAGTCTATGCCAAGCTATGTACCAGAGCATCCTGCAATTCTTTATTCCATTATAAGAAAGGATGACAACCTGGAAAAACTAATTGTTCAAGGAATAGTTTATGGCAAAAGATCATGAGGCTGAGTCACAAAAGTATAGGTTGATCAGATAAGTGAGATACTAACTTACCCTAACTTACTGTCTGGAAACACAAGATCATACAGAATGGCATCAACTTATGAGAGAAACAATACTCAGTCATGAGTAAAACATAATAATAATAATGTTATTTGTTTTACGTCCCACTAACTACTCTTTTACAGTTTTCGGAGACGCCTTGAGTAAAACAGCTGGAGAGATAAAGTGAGATGATGATTATTATTATAATACTTATTCTGGTCTCCATTTGCATAGGTTGCTTTCCAGTAGCCTACATATTACACATCACCCAGTTGAGAACTGGTCTCTTACCAAAGCCAAATCTCATTGTTGTAAATTGTAAACTTTTCCCAAGTAAAATTACTGCTGATAGAATCCCCGTTATGAAACTGGCTGGACACATTTTAGTTTGTCTTATAATATAAGTGAGTATGAATGAAAGCTTTTATGAAGTAATAAGTGGTAAAGTCAAACAGAATCGAAGATGTTTGTTCAATATTTTAGAAGATGATAAATGAATGGTTTAAAGCAGAAAGTGAATGAGCTCATCAGATTGAGCTGAAGTCTTCAATTGGTATCTGCCTTGAGAATGTGAGTTGACTCAAAGATGAAAATCTTTGCACTGATTTAAAACAACTGAAACTTTATTGTGCTGAGAGTGACTGAAATAAAGCTAATAATAAATAGGACTAATGTTGTTTTGTTTGTGTGACAAAATATACAATTTACACAAGTATTCATAATTATATTTAAAAACATATTTCAAACATACTCATAAGGGGTCTCACCAAGAAGTTGGGCCTTTAAAACAATAAAATAGGAAAGGGGTAGTATTGGGAAGGAAACGATGACGGTCTTAATTAATTACCAGCCTTCGGGGTGAGGACTAAACATACACACATACAGTGTGAAAAGAGGAAAACATGGAAAACTATCTTCAGGGCTGCTGGTAGTGGAGTTTGAATCTGCTGTATACCAAATGCAAGTTGACAGCAAGGTGATGCAAACCATGTAGCCACTTGCTTGGTATACTAATAATAATAATAATAATAATAATAATAATAATAATAATAATAATAATAATAATAATAATAATAATAATAATAATAATAATAATCACTGATGTGAATTAATTTCTTTTTTTTCTGCTAGTAGCTATATGTTGCACAGACACAGATAGGTCTTATGGCGACGATGGGATAGGAAAGGCCTAGGAGTTGGAAGGAAGCGGCCATGGCCTTAATTAAGGTACAGCCCCAGCATTTGCCTGGTGTGAAAATGGTAAACGACGGAAAACCATCTTCAGGGCTACCAATAATGGGATTCGAACCTACTATCTCCCGGATGCAAGCTCACAGCCGCGCGCCTCTACACGCACGGCCAACTCACCCGGTGAATTAATTTCTATTGATTATCAATTTTATAGTACTTGTATGTAATGGAAATGGAACAGACAAATATACACATATATCATAAATCATCAAATATTGGAAGCTAGGAAGAAGGATAGAATCTCATACATAAAGAGGATAAATGTAATGACAGGCTAGTGTGGTCAGAGAGAGTAACAGAGAAGAGAGACAAGGACAAACTAGAAAACACAAAAGGGCAAGGACAAACTCCACATCTTCATATGCTACCTCAGGGGTTTCCAATTTGTTAGGGCGTGAAGGCCACATTGGAAACCTTAGGCATAATTGTGGGCAGCACTTTCATAACAGGCCAATTTTCATAAAATTCCGCAAATAGAACCGAGGTGCCAGTATGAAACAATATGCATAGTTCAATTGAAATGAAGGTTTAATAATTTTAATTGCTTAAAATGCTATTTTACAATTGCATCATCATCATCAATCGGTTTACTCATTGCTGAGTGTCGTGACCTCATTTCTTCACTTCATTAGTAACTGCATCCTTAACAAGATTTTTCCATCCTGAGCGGTCTTCAGCTCTTCTTAAGATATTGTGAAGAGCTAGACTGGTGATCTTCTTTGCTTGGTCTAACCATCTACTTGTTGTTCTGCCTTTTGGTCTGGTGCCTTCAGTTTTGCCTTGCAGAATGGTCTTTTCTAAATTGTCTCCTTCTCTCCTCAAAATATGTCCCAGGAACTGGAGGTAACTTTCACTAAAGTGGGAAGATAAATGTTTTGTGACGCTCAGTTCTTCTACAATTGAGGCATTTTTTCTTCTTTCTGTCCATGGTATATGGAGCATTCTCCGCCAACACCACATCTCAAAGGCATCTATTCGGTTCTTGTCACTAGCCTTCAAAGTTCAGGTCTCACAACTGTACAGGAAAACAGAGAACACCAGTGATTCCACCAATCTTATTTTCACTGTTTTGGATAATGCCTGGTTCTGCCAGATCTTTGTGAGTTTAACCATTGCGGCACAACCTAGGACAATCTGTCGTTTTATTTCTTTATCACAATTTTCCGTGTTGCTGATTATGGAGCCCAGATATACACAACCATTCGCACGAGCAGATGTTTAAGCACCAGAGGAATCCCTTTATGGACATTTGATCCCCTCATGGCCTCAGGTCTAATACTCCTACGAAAACATGTCAGGCAATCAAAGTATGGGCCACTCATGAAAGAAGTCACTCTTCTTGAACCAAAATCCTGAGTATATTCGTGTACAGTATCAAGATCGAAGGTAGACTTCTGTTTCGACTAGATCCTGGCACCATTGTCTTCTTCAGTAGGCATTTCTGAAGAAAGGGGGGAAGAAGATGACAGGAGTAATAGATGGACAATGTTCCTATGGAAGTCCAGAATATTGTCACTTCCCTATCTCATCACCCAGATCTTCAGTTCCAGCTCCCTGCAAGATGGGATCTCCAGAATCATCGAGGTCAGAAGAAAGGGGTCCAACCACCTCTCCCACTGACCGGCTACTGAGATGGAGTACAAGAAGCTACCTTAAGGACTGTTATTTAGGTGGGGGTGAATGACATATTCTGGTTTGATCTCATTTGTATAATCTCATTGATACTTCATAGTCAGGTGTTAGAGTTGCCTTATTTGTATATCTTCCCTGAGATTTCTTAGCCAGATGTTAGTGTTGCTATGAAACTTGTTTATATACCAGTTGGTCGTGTTAATAAAACCTTATAAAAGGTGACATAGATTGTCATTTGCTTCATGTATGAAACTGATATGTCACTGTAAACTTCATGCAACTGAGTGAGCTGGGTGTGCAGTTGCATGTGTGCATCTCACTGCATTTACACAGCATGTTGGCTCCACCAGAAGATGTGTCCTGGATCATCTACATTGCTGCATTCACAAAGGATGTTGAAACCCACCAAATAATTTTGCCAGATTCTAAATATATATCAAAGAATTCACACAGGGTGTTAAGCTCCACAAGAGATATGTGCCAGATTTGGGAGATAGTGGGTTCAAACCTCACTGTCGGCAGCCGTGTGTGCCCAATACTTGATGTCACTGCATTAGCATAGTGTATTAATCCTACCGGAATTTTGTTGGATTCAAGATATCACCACATTCACACAGTGTGTTGAATCTCACAGGACATAAGTACTCGATTCTCCATCTTGCCGCATTCATACAGCAAGTTGGCTCCACCGGAAGATGTGTCCTGGATCATCTACTTCGCCACATTCACAAAGGATGTTGAAACCCACCAAAAAATTGTGCCAGATTCTAAATATATATCACAGCATTCACACAGGGTGTTAAGCCCCACAGGAGGTATGTGCCAGATTATCGATGTCAGTGCATTCGAACCATGTGTTGGATCCCACAGAAGACGTGTGCCAGATTATGATGTTCCAGTATTCGCACAGCTTGTTGAATCCAACAAGTGATGCGTATCAGATTCTTGATGTCACCATATTTGCACAGTGTGTTGGATCCCTGAGATGATGTAAGCTGTGATCTTGATGTCACCACATTCGCACAGGTGTTGACTCCCACAGGAGATGTGTGCCGTATTTGCACTGCCACCACATTTGCACACCATGTGGATTCCCACAGGAAATGTTCTGGATTCTTAATGTCACCACATCAGCAAAATGTGCTGTATCCCAGCGGAACTGTTTGTCGGATTTATGATGTCACTGCATTCAGACAGCATGTTGAATTCCACAGGAGATGTGTTTCTCCATTCTGTGCATACACACAGAGTGCTGGATCCACCAGGAGAAGTGTGCCTGATTTTCTAAGTCGCTGCATTCACACAGGATGTTGATCCCTCAGGATAGGTGTGCTGGATTTTTAATGTCACTGCATTTGCACAGTGTGTTGAATTCCACAAGAAATTTGTGCCATTTTCGTGATGTCACCACATTCATACAGCATGTTGATTCTCCCAGGAAATGTTTGTTGGGTTCTCGATGACACCGCTAGAGGTGCATACATGTTGTCTTTCACTTGTGACCTGTCACAACTTGCTATAATATGCTGTGTGTAGGAAGGCCACTGGAAGCAACCCCACAGAGACTCGAGGGAACATCCAGTTTGCAACTGTCACCCAATTGCAATAGATACAGCATGATAGTTCTCCAATTCACATTTCAACAAGTCACAAATAACCATCACAGTGCCTAAGGATGTTTCCTCTTAGTCAAACTATATAGTACTGCAGTACACCAGCAAATGAGTTGTCAAATACAACATTAGGCTATTCTATGTATCAGTTCAAGACAACATACTCATATTTTATATGTATACGAGCAATTACCCGCGGCTTCGCTCGTGTGGATTTCGTAAAATAATGAAAGTAATCGTTCCTCGGTACTGTACTAAGACATTATCTGAAAACCCCTAATGTACAAACGTTCACCGACAAATTGAGTTTCATTTACCATGCAAACTCCTTGTAAACCACGTTTTGGGGCGAAGATGACCATCAACATAGAACTGTACATATGAGAAACAGTCTTCTCTCAAATCAAAAAAAAAACAAACTTATTTTTAAAGGAGATTCCAAATATCTATCTCAACGTCATAACATTTTCAGTTTTTGAGATAGGCTATAAGAATCCCCATTTCTTCCCATTTTCTGAAAACAAAAAGAAGCACGTGTTCCTTTACTTTTAAAGGGGATTCCAAATACTAATTTTCGCGTCTGTAATATCATCAGTTTGTGAGATAAAAGCATCCTCATTAAAAATTATTCATTTCTTTTTTCACTTCTTTTCACCCCCCGTTAAGTGCCTTTTCCAAAAAGAAAAAGTACGTGTTCCTGTATTTTTAAAGGGCTTTCCAAATACCAAGTTTCATGTCTGTAACATGTTAAGTTTTTGACATATAATGCAGATATACTGGTACTCATTTTCAAAATTCACACATTTTTTCAATTCTTTTCAACCCCTTAAGTGGATTTTCCAAAAACAAAAAAGTACGTGTTTTTATTTTTAAAGGAGATTCAAAATACGGTACCAACTTTCATGTCTGTAACATCTTCAGTTTTTGAGATATAAGTATCCTCATAAAATGAATTCAACTTCTTTTTCCCTTTTCTCCACCCCCTCTCCCTTTAAGTGGACTTTCCAAAAAAAAAAAAAAAAAATGTGTTCCTTTATTTTTAAAGGAGATTCAAAATACCAACTTTCACGTCTGCAACATCTTCAGTTTCTGAGAAATAAGTATCCTCTTAAACAGAATTCAACTCCTTCGCTACTTACTTTCACCCCTCCCCCTACCAAGTCGATTTTCCGAAATAAAAAATATACATGTTTATTTTTAAAGGAGATTCCAAATACCAGGTTTCACATCTGTAACATCTTTATCTTTTAGAGATATAAGTATCCTCATACAAATAATTCAACAAATATTTCAATTCTTTCCCCCCATAAGTCGATTTCCGAAAACAAATGAAGACGTGTTTCTCTATTTTTAAAGGAGATTCCGAATACCAATTTTCACATCTGTAGCATCTTTTTTTTTTTGAGATGTAAGTATCCTCACAAAAATAATTCTACCGGGCGAGTTGGCCGTGCGCGTAGAGGCGCGCGGCTGTGAGCTTGCATCCAGGAGATAGTAGGTTCGAATCCCACTATTGGCAGCCCTGAAAATGGTTTTCCGTGGTTTCCCATTTTCACACCAGGCAAATGCTGGGGCTGTACCTTAATTAAGGCCACGGCCACTTCCTTCCAACTCCTAGGCCTTTCCTATCCCATCGTCGCCATAAGATCTATCTGTGTCGGTGCGACGTAAAGCCCATAGCAAAAAAAAAAAAAAAAAAAAAAATTCTACTGCTTTTTCACCCCACTCCCGTTAAGTTGATTCCCCCCCACCCCCCAAATGCGTGTTTCTTTATTTTTAAAGGAGATTACAAACACGAATTTTCACGACAGTAACCATCAGTTTTTGAGACATAAGTATTCACAAAAAAAGAATGGAATTTTTTCACTTCCTTTCACCCTCACTCCTTAAGTGAATTTTCCAAAAACAAAAAACACGTGTTTACTTTTAAAGGAGCTTATAAATACCAATTATCACGACTGTAACATCTTCAGTTCTCTACATATTTGTCCTCATAAAAGGAATTCAATTCCTTCTAACCCCTTTCCCCCCAAGTTTATTTTCTCCCTAAAATGCACTTTTCTTTATTTTAAAGGAGATTCCAAATACCAATTTTCACGTCTGTATCAACTTTAGTTTTCATAAGGGATAAGTATCTTCATACAAATAATTCAATAAATTTTTCAGTTCTTTCACCCCCCTTAATTGGATTTTCTGAAATCAAAGGAATATGTGTTACTTTACTTTTCAAGGGGATTCCAAACACCAATTTTCATGTCTGCAACTTCTATAGTTGTTTAGATATAAGTAGACTCTTTCAAACAATTTAACTAATTTTTCAATTTTGTCTTAATGAGATTCCAATCACCAATTTTTACGTCTGTAACGTCTTCAGTTTTTGAGATATCAGTATTCTAATACAAAGAATTCAACCCACTTTTCAGTCCTTGATATCCGCCCCTCCCCCCACCCCAAGTGTTTTTTCTGAAAACAAAAAATACGTGTTTCTTATTTTTGAAAGGGATTAAAAATACCAATTTTCACTTCTGTAACATGTTATGTTTTTGAGATATACTGTAGATATTCTCATTCTAAAAATTCATCCCCTTTTTTGTTCCCCTTAAGTGGATTTTCCGAAAAAAAATATATCTACATCTCTTTACTTTTACAGGAGTACCAGTTTTCAAGTCTGTAACATGTTGAGTGTCTGAGATATATTGTAGTCCTAGATATAATTTTTTTAATTTCCACCCCGTTTGTCGCACCCATTCACCCTCTATTCATTAGATTTTTCAAATACCAATTTTCATGTCTGTAACATCTTCAGTTTTTGAGATATAAGTATCCTCATAAAAGGTATTCAACCAATTTTGCCCCTTTTCTCAACCCCCTTAATGGGATTTTGTGAAAATAAAAAAAACATGTGTTTCCTTATTTTTAAAGATGATTCCAAATACCAAGTTTTACGTCTGTAAACTTTTAAGTTTTTGAGATATAGATATCCTCATTCAAAATTTCAACCCACCCCCCTCCTTTCCACACCCTTAGCAACAAAAAATAGTTTTATTTTTATTTTTAAAGGAGATCCTTAATACCAAATTTTACATCTGTAAGTTTTTAAAGTTTTGAGAAATAGAAACACTATTTTTTAAAATTTCTAAAAATTCACCCCATTTTTCACTCCTGTTTAACTGTCTAACTGGCATGGTTCGTGGGACGTCCTGCCGGTGGTGGCGAGTCGAAAGCGCGCGGCCGCCGTGGTTATCCGCGTGCGGTTCCTGCGCGCCGTAGGCGGACCCCGATGAAATCCTACCGCGGTGCTCTTCATTGAGTGTCGAGGTGGGCCGGCACGTTTACTTTGAACAAATTAGAGTGCTTAAAGCAGGCCGGCTGCGCCTGAATACTGTGTGCATGGAATAATGGAATAGGACCTCGGTTCTATTTTGTTGGTTTTCGGAACCCGAGGTAATGATTGGATTTTCCAAAAACAAAAAATGTACGTTTCTGTGTTTTTAGAGGAGATTCTAAATACCAATTTTCAGGTCTGTAATATCATCAGTTTCTGAGATATAAGTATCCTCATTAAAGGCATTCAACCCATTTTTCACCCTTTAACACCCCTCCTAGTGGGATTTTCCGAAAACAAAGAATACGTGTTTCTTTATTTTTAATGGAGAATCTAAATACCAATTTTTACATCCGTAAACTTTTAAAGTTTCGAGATATAGATATACTCATTTTAAAATTCACCCCCCTTTTCCCCCCTTTAGCAACGGAATATCCAAAAATCCTCCCTTAGCAACCACCTACATTGTAATGTAAATGTATCCTCAAAATTTCATTCCTTTATGCCCAGTAGTTTTGGCTCGGCGATGATGGATCAGTCAATCAGTCAGTCAGGACAAGTTATTTTATATATAGATAATAAGTTCACAACAAGTCATTTAAATGACCCTATTTTACTACAAAAAGTATTTTAAAACAATAACAGTGATATTAAATAACAGTGAACTATGCCATTTTAGAACTTACGAAAATTACACTACCGGTCAAAAGTTTTCGATCACCTATTCACAACTATGGATTTGTGGTTAAAACAGAGATGTAGTTTTAAATAATCTATCATAGCCCAGTTCTGATAATAAAACAAGCATAAACATGTAAAGACGGAACGACTCTGTTGTGTATTTGACCGGTTCTCTGCATGGAGGGTCGCTGAAGAGTAACCACAACAACACTGACGTGTCTTTACCCAAGACGTATCCACTCGAATAGGCCTCATTCGTTCAGCTGTCTGTGTAGCAAGCAGTTCACATTAGTTTTCAGTACAATGTGTGCAGCTAGCAGTGTGTTTGTGTATCTGATCAGGTGCATACCATATTACCTCCAAATGGGACGGAAGCAGGAGATTGGAACTGAAAAACGTGCTGTAATTGTAGCTCTGCATCACGAAGGGTATTCTAGTAGGACAATAGCAACAAAAGTTGGCGTAGCCCAATCTACAGTGGTGTATACATTGCAGCTGTTCAAGCAAACTGGTGCCAATGCAAATGTTTCGGGATCTGATCTGGAAGACCCCATGTAACATCATACAGGGAAGATCAGTTCATATGTGTACAGAGTAAACGTCAGAGGACTCATACGACACCTGAAATTCGCGAGGAAGTCAATAATATGTGAGCTGCTCCACTGTCTCAACAGTGCAACGCTGTCTTCGTGAACGAGGTTTAAAGGGGTGCATAGCGGTCAAGAAACCTTTACTATGGACACAAAATAAGGTGAAAAGAATGCAATGGGCACAGAAACATAAAAACTGGAGTGTGCAGCAATGGTCCAAGGTGTTAGTCACGGATTAATCAAAGTTTGAAGTATTTGAGAGCTATCGTCGAATGTTTGTTCGTCGACTTTGTGGAAAACATATGAAGAGTCAGTGTGTGACACCTACGGTGAAGCATGGTGGAGGGTCGGTTAAGGTGTGGGGATGTTTTGCGGGTGATAAAGTCGGTGATCTAGTGCGAATTAGTGGAACATTAAAGAAGGAAGGATATCACAGGATACTGATCAACAATGCAGTTCCATCTGGCAAGAGG
Organism: Anabrus simplex; assembly: GCF_040414725.1. Classification (NCBI taxonomy): domain Eukaryota; kingdom Metazoa; phylum Arthropoda; class Insecta; order Orthoptera; family Tettigoniidae; genus Anabrus; species Anabrus simplex. The sequence goes on along the minus strand of NC_090267.1, from coordinate 401,037,933 downwards.
CTTATTGGTCATGGGTTTGTTCTGCAGCAGGACAATGACCCCAAACATTCTTCTAAATTGTATAGAAATGTCAATAGAAAAGAGAAATGTGGGGAACTGAAAAATATGATTTGGCCAAGTCAGTCACCAGACTTAAATCCCATTGAACTGTTATGGGATGAACTTGACAGGGAGGTCCAAAAACTGAGGTCAACTAATGTTGAAGAGCTATAGAATAATTTACAGAGCTGTTGGACTGCAGTATCTACACAAACACTACAAAATCTTATTTCCAGAATGCCAAGAGTTTGTGCAGCTGTTTGGAGGGCAAAGGGTGGATACTTTGAAGAGGCTAAAATGTAAACCATATTGTATTCTATTTAATGATAGAGAAAGAAAATATATATTTTGTTGGTCTATTTAGTTTTTACAATGTGTTTGTACATTGAAATAAAGTATCTAGTTTTGTGCATAGGTGATCGAAAACTTTTGACTGGTAGTGTATGTATATCCAGCTGGAGATGGTCCATAAAAAGGCCAAAACTAGTACTGTAATGTGACTCCAAATATAAAAGCATATGTTTGTATATATTATAATGCATTGATTAGGCAGTAACAGCGCATCCTTATATCTTGTGAATTGTACACTGATCAATATGGAGGAATGAAATTAATATTACGTAAGTTTGCAGAACTTGTTGAATCCCACAGGAGTTGTGTGGCCGACTCTCAATGTCACCGCATTTGCACACCATGTTGAATCGCATGTATGATGTGTGCTGGATTCACGATGTCACCACATTCACACAGTGTGTTGATTCCTACAGGGTATTTGTGTCAGATTTTTGATGTTACCGCATTTGCGCAGTATGTTGAATCCCACAGCCATTGTGCACATCTGGTACAGCAAGATGAATCCCAATATAGACTTTTGCCTGATTCTCAGTGTCACCATACACATACAGCATGTTGTATCTCACAGGAGATGTGTGTGTGATTTGCGATATTAGAGCATTCACACAGTGTGTTGAGTCCAGTGGATTAATGGCATTTTCCAGCATCATCAAATTCACACAGCGTGTTAAATCCCACAGGAGATGTGTGCCAAATTCTTGATGTCACTGCATTTGCACAGTGTATTGAATCTCACAGGAGATGAGTGCCATATTCTTGATGTCACCTCAGTCACACAGCATCTTGGATCCCACAGGATGTATGTGCTGGATTTTTGATGTCACACCATTCGCATAGTGTTTTGGATCACACAGGTGGTGTTTGCTGGATACTTGTTGTTGCTGCATTCACACAGCATGTTGAATTCCACAGGATATATGTGTGCCGCACTCACATGGTGTGTTGAAATCCAAAGGAGATGTTCCAGATTACCAATGTCATTGAATTCGCACAGTGTGTTTGCCTGCTACAGGAGATGTGTGCAGACCACAAACCTAATTCACAAAGCATGTCCTGCTGGAGATCTGTGCTAGAAACTTGATGTCACCACATTTGCAAAATGTTTTGATCCCACAGGAGATGTGTTTCAGATTCTCTCTGACACTGCATTCACACACCATGTTGAATCCACAGCACTGTGTGCTGAATTCCTTGTGGCACTGCATTCGCACAGCATGTTGTATCCCACAGGAAATGTGTGCCATATTCTTAAATCTCCACTTTTGCACAGTGTGTTGGAACCCACAGGAGATGTGTGTCATATTATCCATTTCTCTGCATTCACACAGTCTGCTGCATCTCACAGGAAATATGTGCCAGATTCTCAATAACATTACATTCACATAATGTGTTGAATCCCACAGGAGATATGTGCTGGAATCTAGAAGTCGCTGTAATCACACAGCATAGTATATCCCAAAGTATATTTTTGTTGGATACTCAAGTCCCACATTCGCACAGTGTGTTGAATTCCACAGGAGATGTGTGCCATATTATTGATGTTCCCTTATTAGCATAGCATGTTGGATTCTACCAGATGTGTTTGCTGGATTTTTGATGTCACTGCATTCAAATGCATGTTAAATCCTACAGGAAATGTGTGCTGGATTCTCCATGTCGCAGAATTTACACAATGAGTTTATCCAACAGGAGATGTGCGTTGGATACACAATGTCACCACATTGTACACCGCATTGAATCCCACATGATATGTGTACCCGATTCTCAATTCACACAGTTTGTTGGATCCCACAGGAGACGTGCACTGGATACTCCACTTCATGGAAGTCATACTGTAGGGTCATCCTATAGGAGATGTATGCCAGATTCTCACTGTCACCACATTCGCACAGTGCATTGAATTCTCAGAGGAGATATGAGTCAGATGCTTGATGTCACTGCATTTGTGCACTTTATTGAATCGCACAGGATATATGTGCCCGATTCTCAATGTCACCGTATCCACACAGTTTGATGGATCATACAGGAGGTGAGTGCCAGGTTGTCAATGTCACCTCATTTGCACAGCGCATTGGATCCCAAAGGAGATGCCACGGATATCGCGCAGTGCATTGAGTCTCACAAGTGATGTATTCTGGATTCCTTCTGTCACTGCATTTGCAAAAAGTGTTGGATCCCACAGGAGATATATGCTGGATTCTAGATCTTACCACGTTCACATAGCATAATATATCCCAAAGTATATTTTTGCCAGATTTTTTATGTCACTGCATTCGCATAGTTTGTTGAATCACACAGGGTATGTGCGCCTCATTCTTGATGTCACCGCATTCGCAAAGTACATTGTATCCTACAGAAAATATTTAACCACATTCGCACAGCATGTTGAATCCCACAAGAGATGTGTGCTGGATGCTTTATGTTACTGTATTCGCATAGTGTGTTGTATCAAACAGGAGATATGTGCCAGAATCTTAATGTCACTTCATTCACACAGTGTACTCCATCCCTTGGGATAGATGTCATTGTATTAGTGTAGTGTGTTGGATTCCACCAGAGGTTATTGCCAGATTCTTGCTGTCAGCACATTCACACAGCATGCTGGATCCCACAGGAAATACATGCCAAATTCATGATGTCACACCATTCACACAGCATGTTGGATCCCATAGGAAATATTTGCTTGATTCTTGACGTGACTGCATTAGCACAGTGTGTTGAATCCCACCGCAGCTGTTTGTCAGATCCATGAAGTTACTGCATTAACTCAGTGTGTAGGATCCCACAGGAGATGAGTGCTTGATTCTCTATTCTGTGAATTCACACATGTTGGTTCCAACAGGGGATATGTACAGGATTCTCTAAGTGAATGCATTTGCACAGGATATTGAGTCCCACAGGATATGTGTGGCAGATTCTCGATATCACTGCAGTTGTACAGTGTGATGAATCCCAAAAGAGATGTGCGTTGGATTCTTGATATTACTGTATTTGCACAGTTTGATTGAACCCACCAGATATTTGTTCTGGATACTTGATGAATAGCATGATGAATTGGACTGGAGACGTTTGCTGGATTTTCAGTGTGACCGCATTCGCACAGCTTGTTGATACACAGGAGATGTGTGCCAGATACTTGATGGCAGTGCATTCACAAAGTGTTTTGGATTCAGAAGGAGTATTTGCCACATTCTTGATGACACCATATTGACTTGTGTTCCGAATTCCCGATATCACTGCATTTCACAGCATGTTGTTTGCCACAGGAGATGTTTGCTGGATTCTCGATGTCACTGCATTTGCATAGTGTATTAAATCCTTCAGGAGATGTGTTCCAGATTCTTGATGACACCACATTCTTACTGCATGTTGAATCCTCAGGGGTTTTGTGCCAAATTCTATATGTTGCTGCATTTACTTAGTGTGTTGTACCCCAAAGGTGATGTGTTCTGAATTCTTGAATCACCGCTTTTGCATGATGTGTTGGATCCCATAGAAGGCATGTGCCTGATTCTCCATGTCACCACATCCTTACAGCATGATTATTCCCACGGGTGATATGTGCCAAATACTCAATGACTCTGCAATCACACAGTTTGCTGTATCCCACAAGAGACGTATGCCTGATTCCTTACGTTACTACATTCACACAGTGTATTGGATTCCTCAGAGGATGTATGCCACAATCTTGATGTCACCGCATTCATATCAATGTTGAATCCCACAGGAGACATATGCCAGATTCATGATGTCACTGCATTCGCACACCTTGTTGAGTTGCATAGAAGATGTGTCGGATTTGCAATGTCACCCCTTTTATCCAACGTGTTCAATCCCACAGGATAAGTGTGACAGCATGTTGAATTCCTCAGGAGGTTTGTGCTAGATTTTCAACGTCACCTCATTCACATTCACATAATCTTTGGATCCCACAGGAGGTTTTTGATGGATTATTGACTTCATTGCATTTGCAAAGTGTGATGGATCCTACAGGATCCATGTGCTGGGTTCTTGATATCACAGGGGGTCTGCCACCTGGGTGCCAACCTTAAATGCAGATCAATGATGATTGTTTGGTAGATTGATCCTATTTTCAGGACTTCAAAGATTTATTTTTGAAGATTTATTTGGAGAGATACACTAAATGATCCATTCCAGGAGAATTCATACTTAGAGGAATATTATGTGAATGATTATATTATAAAGATGAGATGGAAAACACTAGACATGGGTTTAGGGGAAAGAAAATATGGATTTCTATTCACAAGACGATGAATGAAGAAAGCTCTGTTGTATATTTAAAAGCCTCTCTCCAGCAATGTGCAATATACTGTACAGTAATTTACATGGTTTTAATTGTGTTATTGAGGAGGATCACAGCTTAATTTCTGTTGTCAGTCATTAGATCTCCAATATCACAAAGATTTCTCTTAAAGCTCCATCACATGTCAAGAAATTCAAAGAGCTCCTACCTGATCTCGTCCTTCCACCACAACTAGTGTTAATGAGATGGGGAACTTGGATTATTACTGTACTTTGTATTATGGAAAGAACTTCAAGATAGTAGGTGAGATCATCAAATCATTTTCTGAAGATGATGCTGTTTCTATTTGTGATGACAAAAATGTTTTAAAATTCAAAATGACCTTGCATTCATTGCTGTCCATTATGCAGAGTAACCAGTAATTATTTCTAGTACCGAGCTCAATAGATGCAGTCACTTAAGTGCGGCCAATATCCAGTAGAAAATTCTAAATTCCCATGGAGAGAATTAAATATTTTTCACCAATAGACCATGTCAAAAATGTCAAAAAGATATCAGATGTAAGGCTTTTCAGGTGTTTGCTCTATTAACCAGCGTTTCGTCTTAGGTCGGACACTAGACTCATCAGCCTTATAAGAGGCACAGTCTGATAACTGCATATGAGAGATAAATCTCCACAATGGAATTTTGGGAGATAGTACGTTCGAACCCCACTGTCGGCAGCCCTGAAGATGGTTTTCCATGGTTTTCCATTTTCACACCAGGCAAATGCTGGGGCTGTACCTTAATTAAGGCCACGGCCGCTTCCTTCCAACTCCAAGCTCTTCCCTGATCCATCGTCACTATAAGACCTATCTGTGTCGGTGTGACGTAAAGCAACTAGCAAAAATTATTCCTAGTCTTGAGGAAGGAGGACTACCCTTCAAGGAAGAGGTAGTGGAGTTGATCCAGGGAGTTTCAGGCAATGTAGGGAGTAACGTGAATGATACATACATTAGGGGAATGTCTGCCAATCCAGTCACACATAAAAATTAAAAAGTATAGGCAAGATTCCCAATAGCAAAAATGCAGATTCTGTGAATGTGGACTCATTGGTCATTGCTTATTACAAGTATGCTTCACTTACCTCAGTGGACAGTGAACATCCTTATCAGTTCTGAAAACTACATAGTGTAATCTGACAGATGATTAAATTTCAGCACTGAAAATTTGAAGAAACATCTTGTTGGTATATGCAACAAATGTTACAACAGTATCACAGTGGTGATTCCAGAACTTTTGATATTTTACAAATAATATTTTCAGAAATATAAATACCTTCTTCAGTGCCTATATTACATATTTTTCAACTTTTCTTTAATGCTCAGACACCTGGTCGTAGTTGTAACTATATTTTTTCAACCTTACAGGCCTCATGTTTGTCACCAAAGGTAAAACAAAGGTTGATCATATAATTGCAATACAGAAATATTACTAGTTCAGACTATTAAAGGCATGATAAAAAATTAGCGGCCTTCTTCAGGAAGCTTCACTTTCTCTGATTCTTTTCAATATGTGCACTGATTTTATAATATGTGAGTTATCTAAAAAAAAAAAAAAGTTAGTAAATTAAGCTTTTGGTTATGAACTTACATCTAAAATGGAGATCTATCCATTGTGAAATTCACAGGAGATATTGCATGGAAAGATCTGGAATAGTTTGAGAAACTGACACCAATCCTATGTAGAGTGATGTATCCATTATTGCACGTGTCTGTAGTGGTTCATAGTGTAATGTTTATGTGTATATGAAGAAAATAATATCGAGACAAGGGCAAACACCCAGTTCCCAACTCATATGAATTAACCAGACACTAGTAATATCTCCAACCCAGCTGGGAATTGAATCTGGGACCCTCTTAACTGAAGGCCTTGATGCTGATCATTTAGCCAAGGAGTTGTACATAACTCTTATTTTGTATGTATAAATTACTGGAAAAATTTGCTAGTGACGTCCAATAACTTCCATAATGCATGGAAACTAATTTTCAAGATGTATGTCAATCCGTGACTCACTGTTTATACTCAGAATAAAGATATTGTTTTCACCTACTCTAGTGGAGAAAAAAATGAGCTCAATCAGAGCATTACTCTTATAATTTTAAAAACCATTTGAAAAATACTACTGTGATATCAAGCTTAAAGCGACTCTTGCATAAATTGATAGAATCTTCCACAAGACATTCTGCCCACTGACTTCATAAATTCTGTGTTCCTGGAAATATTGATTTACTTTTACAAGTTTATCTGTTCTTTGAATCTCTTCAACCTGAAAGATGAATAAAATTGGAAACTATGCAGTGCTAAAAAAATTTTTTAACAATAAAAAACTGATCCAGGATAGATTCTATGTATATTTATTTGAAATTATTTTCTAGCAATACTTATCATTCTGAGGAAGCCCTTAAAAATAGTAAAACATGTATACAAAATATTGAAAAAAAAATTGCAAAGTATTCACTGGCAGATCAACTATTTAACTTTATTAAAATACATGCGATGTTAATGTTTCTTTATTCAGATTTGTGGTACTACATTTTTTGTGTATTTGTTCTGAATTATGTTAAGAAACTCTCAGTGGTGTGGTTGTAAATTAGTAACAGCTAGGTAGTATACAGTACCTAAATGAACCATGACTGTTTTGAAAAACTGAAATGAACATGTGAAAAATTGAAACAAACTTTTTTTAATAGAAAGTTTATGGGATAAAGCTTCTCATACACTCATTCAAAAATACCTGTTCTCATTGTCAAGCAGAAGACTTACCCTACAAGAACCACCTCCACGTTTCTCTTTCCACCACCGAGTCTTCAAAATATGAAGCTTGCCTTCTTCTTGAAGTTTAAGGACAGCACCACTAATTGCAGTGCGATATGGTGAATCTGTCAAAGCAATGGATGGTCAGTTTAATCTATATCTATCTATCTATAGATAACCTATGATTTTAACTCTAAATTTCATTTGTATACTATAATAAAGTTTAATTTATGAATAATGCACACAAGCAGTGAATAAGAGAGCTGATTTCATGAAAAAATTTAACTCAAAAGAGCTGATTTCATGAAAGAATTTAACTCACTGGGTGGCATAGCTATGCCATAGCCTTTTGAGTCCAGGAGACCTCCTACTTGGGTAAGTTCACAGTTCCGTTCAATCACATACTCTATGGAAGTTGACTCCATGAGAAAAGCATAACTTCCCTTTCCTTTCACCACACGTTCAACTCCTTCGACGTTGCTGCTGGTGAACACACTCGGTCGAGCAGATTCCATGAATGACCACATCCTCTGATATGTTGAAAAATTGGAATCCTTTCACAGAGCAATCAATACATACTATTAAATATGGTAAATATTTGGTATGTATACAGGGAGTATCAGAACTATACCGACAAGAAGATCAGGGATGATCTTCGTGTTACGTTAAGAAAAATGGTGCAATTACGTTGGCTGAGAAAATTTTTCTTTTCGAGAAAATGTGGTTACTTTGTTACTTCTGGGTGCGTGATTCAAATTGACGACTCGCTGCATTTGCTATGCCAGAGCACAAGCCGCTGCTGTGCTTCAGAGAAGGGAGGGAAAATGGGGTGTATGTAGGAGAGAGAGAGAGAGATAATGCTCATTGTGTGTATGCACAAGTTTACTCATTCGACTTGCACAGGATTTTCCTTGTCTCTTACAGGCATTATCCACAGTTCATTTGTTAAACAGCTGTAACTGCACACACAGTACAAGAACACACTGTAATTAAGACACACTTGTCAGTCAAAGAACACACCCGATCGTTTCTCTTCTCATCTGTCGGTCACAGTAACGTTCATTATTATTTAACATGCTTGAAGATGCAATGCTGCTGCCCCACGATTGTGTATTCCTTCACTCACAACATTGTAAATGGAATGAAATACCAAATGAAGGAAACAATTTGTCATTTTCCATTCGGAATTGCTAGGCGGGCAATCATTCCGTTGGGGAGATTTATCTCCCTTATGCAGTTATCAGACTGTGCCTCTTATAAGGGCTTCTGATAAGTTCACCTGCATACACCCCAGCGTCAGTGGGTAGGGTCTGACACATCCCACTCTGATGAGTCTAGTGTCAGACCTAAGACGAAATGCTGGTTGATAGAGCAAATGCCTGAAAAGCCTTACATCTGATCTGTTTTTGACATTTTTGACATGCTCTATTGGTGATAAATATCTAATTACCTCGATGGGAATTTAGAATTTTCCATTCGGAATTGCTAGGCGGGCAATAATTCCATTGTGGAGATTTATCTCCCTTATGCATCCTCAGCCGGCCCAAGAACAAGCAAACGGGCAGACACCTAGTTGGTTGTCGCCTCCCCACCGTGTCTTCCTCTTGTCTCGTGAAGAATGTGGACACTGCCTATTCCCCCGACGCCATTCGCAAGTGGCTTTGTGACACCGTGGCTGACATTTGAGTGGTACTTCGTCTCCAGGATGCTTTCTCTGGCCAGCCGTCTCCTGATATTGTGGTCTTCTTTCGCGATCCACACATGGCATCTTTGGCCCTCCTTCGCGGCGACTTACTGATCTTTCATGTCTCGCATCAAGTTCTTCCTACTCCTGCCCATATTTTACAGCACCTGGCCTCTGATCCCGACTTCCCTCTCTCTGTACCGTCTCCCCTCCCTATTTCTACCGCTGCTCCCCTCACGACTCCCGTCCAACATCTTTCACCTACTCTTACTATTACTACCACTACCATCACCGCTTCCATTCATCTTTCCCCATCTTCTTCCACCCCCACTCTTATGTCTAGTCATTCCTCTCCGTTGATGTCTCCCACCGTATCCTCCATATCTACGACTCTTCTGAGTCCCCAGCGGCCCCCTGCCGACTCCGTTGCTACTGCCAGCGGCACTCAGCCAGCCTCTGTCAGAGAGTCTGGCGCTACTACGGCACATCACCCGTCTTCATCATTCAGCTGTGTTCTTCGTGGCGTTGACCCTGCTATTACTGAGCACGACCTCCTGCTTGACCTCCACCAGGCCGGCGTCCTGGCGTGGCGAGTTTTCCGCATCTTCAACATCCGTGGGCCGATGTACATGGTTCGCCTTCAGCTTCCCACCAATGAAGACGTCCAACGCTTGCTCACCAACGGCGTCCATCTTCACCGGCGGACTTATCGTGTGGAGCCTTCTCGTTCCCCACCCCGTGCCGCGCGATCACTTTCCCCTCCCCCCTCTTCCTGTTCTCGACCAACACCGCCACCCGACCCCCCGTCGCATGCTATTTACCCTCCTGTTCCGCAACTACTTTCCAGCCCACCGCCTCTTTCCTTTCTAGAACTTCTCCGTCTACTTGCCACCTCCGTCACCAATATCACCACCACACTCTATTATCTTCTCCTCCAATCTTACCCCTCTTGTCCTCCTTTTACTACTGTCCCACCGTACCCACAACCTGCCCTGCCTCACCCTCTGTAACACTCTCTTTCGTAGTTCTCTGTCATTTTTGTATAACTCACTGTTTATGTAACACCTTTACTTTTCTATAATGCGCGCCCGGGATACTTTGCTCTGTCAATAAATTTCTCGTCCCTCTTCCCTATGGTGTTTGCGGGGGTTCGCTCGATCGGGTGCTTTGCGGCTCCTCCCTGGGTCCCGGCTTGTTGTCACGGTCTCCCTGCGCCAATTCGCTTACTCTCTTCCCTTTTCGGTGTGTACGACACATGCCTTCTACATTTCACATTTTACTGCTTATTGTCTTCCCATATGGCCGAAGAGCTCCTTAGTTGAGCTGATGGCCCGCCCACCCTATTGTGGTGGGAATGAAATGACCTCATGACGACGACGACGTTCACCTGCACTACGCATGTCCACACATTTTTTCGACTGGGTGGCGCTCTTCTTGGCTCTTGCTCAGTCGGCCCAGGAATAATCAAACGGGCAGACGCCTCATTGGCTGTCGCCTTCCCTCACCACGATGTCTTCTTCTTTTCTCATAAAAAATGTGGACACTGCTCATACTCCTTCTGACATTCGCCAGTTCCTTGCTGCAGATGGCGTCGGTATTTGACTGGTACTTCACCTCCAAGATGCTTCGTCCAGCCAACCTTCTCCAGATGTAGTGGCCTTTCTTTATACTGTGAGCGAAGCGACGCACCTCCTCTCCGTCGGTTCCCTTTTCTTATTTGCTTCCACTCATCAACTTGCCCCTACTCCTCCACATATTTTACAACAATTGGCCTCTGACCCTGCTTTCCCTCTTACAGTCATTCCCTCAGCTACTACTCTGGTCACTAACGTCGCCATAACCACCACTCCCACCACCACCGTCACCACTTCTATCCATTGTTCCCCTTCTTTCTCTATCACCCCTCTTACATTTAGTCATTCCTCCCCTATCATGTCCACATCCGCTCCTTCCACAGCTACGACTGTCACTTATCCCCCACTGCCCCCTGTTAACCTCCTGGATGATATCATCGCAGCTCCGCCCGTCTCCGAAGACCGTGCAGCTTCTACCCCAACAGTTCATCACCCGTTTTCAACACCAAGCTGTGTCATCCGTGGGATAGACCCTGCTGTCCCTGAAGAAGATATCCTGCACAAACTGCACCAGATGTGCGTCCCTGTCCGTCGGGTGTTTCGGATCATCAGCAACGATGGCCCGACCTTCATGGTTCGCCTTCGCCTCGCCTCACTCGCCGACGTAGACCTTCTTATCACCAATGCGTCCGTTTTCGAGGACGAACCTATCGTGTGGAGCACTCTCGCTCCCCGTCGCAGCTTGAGCGATCCTCCCGTCTTCCACCCTCTCCTCCTCCTCCACCCCCTCCGCCACCCACCCCACCGTCGCCACATGTCACTCTTCCCGCCTTCCAACCAAATTTCTTCTATTCACCGATTCCCACCTTCGACCTTCTCCGCTTACTTGCTACTTCTATCACGAACATTACCACTACCCTCTATTACCTTCTTCTCCAACACTACCCGACCCCTTCCTCACCCTTCCTACCGACCTCTAACTTTGTTCACACTTAATCTATGTATTTCGCTTATCTCATCACTTTTCCGAAATGCGCACCTGAGATACATTCCGTCATTGTCAATAAAGTGCTCTCCTTCTCCCTCTGGTATTTGTGGGGGTTTGCTTTTGCGGGGTGCTCTGCGCCCCCCCCTGGGCCCCGACTTGTTGTGACCGTGCCCTTACGCCCACCTAACGTACTCTTTTATGTATGTACGATACATACGTTCTATGTGTTTTGCTCTCTCTTTCTATTTCCTACTCAATGGCCAAAGAGCTGCTAGTTCCGTGGCAGGAATGAAATCACCTCCTTGATGATGATGATGATGTTCACCTGCATACACCCCAGCGTCAGCGGGTAGAGTCTGACACATTCCACTCTGATGAGTCTAGTGTCAGACCTAAGACGAAACGCTGGTTAATAGAGCAAACGCCTGAAAAGCCTTACATCTGATCTGTTTTGACATGAAGGAAACAATACGCTCAATGATTTGATTACAGTAGATGTTCAATATGCCCCCTGCCTACTTTGTTGCACAGTTCACAATGGTGTAGTAGTGACCTTTGGACTCTGTTCAGGTTGTGTGGTGGAAAGCTGCCTGTATTCTTGGTACAGGTTCATCTTTTCTTTCTACGGGGTTTGCATAGTAGTCAATTTGTGCAGAACAACCTGTACACTGCCTTCTGGGGCTGCGAAGCAACCATGTGAAACTAATGAGAAACTTATGCATTTGAGAAACATTCAATTAGTGCTACCTCTGTCTCCCACTTCCCACTTCCCACTTCCCAATTCCCCTCCCTTCCCTTCTCATCCCTCCTCTGATGCACAGCAACAGGCAACAGTTGGCTCTCTGGCATAGCAAATACAGCTAGTTCGGCAGTTTGAATCGTGCGCCCGGTAGTAACAAAGTAACCACATTTTCGTGAAAATAAAAGTGTTATCTGCCAATCTGATTGCACCATCATTCTTAACATAACACGAAGAATGTTACATCCAGAGACTAAATGGAATGCACTCACTAGATTTTGTACTCTTTGGTTTTGAGAACAGATTGTTTAAAAAAAAAAAATGAACGATGTAAATCAAGTTTTAGGTTTGTGGAAAATAATAAAACCCAACACCTGTGTAACTATCAGACAAAGTCCGTTTTATCAGGTAGATTTTCAGGTTCGACATAACATTAGTGGTGACCGCAACAGGACGTGAACAAAGCGGTAATTTGAAATGGATAAGTTGACTGAATCGCGAAAACCAATATGTGCTATGTTCACGAAAACATACGATGCGGTGATGGCGGGAACAGACCCCAACAAGGTAAGATTGCATTTTACTGAACTAGAATGACTAGAAAATGAACTGAAGGATGCCAATGAGAAAATATTAGAAGTGCTTCTCGACGACAGTGACGAAGGACGATACACGAATTAATACGATAAAGTGAATGAATATCGTGATAAAGTAGATGAAGCTCATCAGATAATGGAGTGTGTTGTATTAACACAATGTACAAATGAAGGAAATCAAATATCGAGTGATGGTTTCATAGGTTTCTCACAGAGAAAACTCAAACTGCCGAAAATCAAACTTCGAAAATTTTCCAGAGAGGATAGGGACTGATTAGGGTTTTGGAGTCAGTTCCGTTGAATTCATGATGACTCAGACATAGAAAAAGAAGATAAATTTCAATATTTGATCCAATGTACTGTTGAAGAAAGTGGAGCTAAGGAGGTGGTAACTAGTATCCCTTCAACAGCTAAAAATTATGATAGTGCAGTTCAGTGTCTTAAAAGTAGATTCCGAAAAGAAGAATTAATCGTAGAATTTTACGTTCGTGAACTACTTGGACTTGTGATTCAGAATGTTTCTTCAACACAAAGCCTGACTCTCTTACAGCTCTACGATCGCTTAGAATTCCACCTTCGATCCCTTGAATCTCTGGGCATTTCGAAGAAAGAAATAGAAATGGCTACCTTGAATCATTTTAAGAAGACTGTCTCAATTGACGAGGATGGCCGTTACAAAGTCCATCTACCATGGAATGAGGTATCTGAGGAGCTCCACGACAATTTGGAAATTGCCGAGAAGAGGTGCAGGATGACGATTAACAAACTGTTGAGTTGCAACAAGTATCAGGAATACAATGTTGTGTTTCAGGTTCAACCATACTGTTAAGATCCATATTTGATGCTTCTTGCGGGGGGAAGGAAGGTGCATCTCTGAATGAGTGCCTGGAGAAAGGACCAAATCTGCTGGAACAAACTCCACCTATTCTGATCAGGTTTCGCCGTCGTGAAATTGGAGTAATTTCAGACATAAAAAGGACCTTTCTGAAAATTTCTCTTGCTCCTTCAGATGGAGATTTCTTGAGATTCCTATGGTGGGAGGATTCCTTCATGAAGAAATTCAAGATACAGTATTTTGGCATCGACGAGTTGTATTTGGGCTCAAGTGTAGTCCATTCTTGTTGGGTGCTGTTCTTGATCTCCATTCAGAAAACAGCTCTCCTGAACTGCAAGAAACAACACAACTATTAAAGAGCTCATTCTATGTCGACAAATGCGTATTATACCTTGATTCAGAGGAGAAAATGACCCAAGTTGTTGAAGAATCTATGAAACTACTTTCAGGAGCCAGATTCGAACTATATGGCTGGGAATGCACCTCAAGGGGAAAAGAGAATACATTTGAGAAGATTTCTCCTGTTCTTGGATTATTGTGGGACGAGGAAGAAGATGTATTGTACTGTGATGTGAGGCCTCAAAATGAGACTGGATGTGTTACATGAAGAAAAATCTTGTCGTCTGCTCAGAGGATTTTTGATCCCATTGATTTTTCATGTCCTCTGACCCTATTCCCTAAACTTCTCATTCAGGATAGCTGGAATTCGAAGATGGGGTGGGATGATCCATTGCCAGAGGATGTACAGAAGAATTTTAGAAAATGGGAAGCTGAAGTTTGGCGACTTTCTGAAGTGAAAATACCGAGGCATTTCATAGTAAGCAGGTCTGATCAAACCTGGAGTTTACATACATTTTGTGATGCCAGTCGGAGTGCTTATGCTGCAGCTGTCTCCAATGAAGTTGTACCAGTACTGAAAAGATTGTTTCTGTTCAGCTGATCATAGCAAAGACAAGGGTTTCACCACTCAAGGAAATTTTGATGCTGCGATTGGAATTCCTGGCATGTTGTATTGGTAGTCGACTAGCAAGCTCAGTCAGAGAAAGTCTGAACTTAAGCATCTCCGAGTTTTATTGGACAGACTCTCCATGATCTCCATCATTGATCAATTCCTCAGCAAAGAATGGAGATGCCTGGTACCTAAGAAGATTGTCCAAGTTTTCTCAAATTGTCAGGCTCATAGGATGGATACTGTGATTTGTTAGAAAATCATTGAAATGTAGCAGTTGTGAAAGTGGGGATGATCTCACTGCTTCAGAACTATCATAAGCGGAGAGAAGGCTCCTGCATCTTGTCCAGACAGGGGTTCTGGAAAAAACTCAAAGATGACGACTGAACTCCTTTTGCACCTTTGTTGACCAAGATGGTCTTCTGAGGCTGAAGACTAAAATTGTTCAAAGAGAAGATGAGGAAAATTTTAGATATCCCATTCTTCTGCCTTCCAGTCACAAACTTGTGGAGATTCTAATCCGAGACTATCACATACAATATTCTCATGCAGGTGTTGAGGTGTTACTTAGGATATTAAGGGAAGAATACTGGATTTTAAGAGGTCAGAAAACAATACGGAGGGTAATCACAAAATGTGTCAAATGGCGATGATTTAAGTCGAAGAAAATTGATGTAGATCCTGCACCATTGCCAGAAGATAGAGTGAAAGATTCATCAGTCTACGAGGTCAGTGAGGTTGATCTTGCTGGGCCATTGATTTTAAGGGGCGTAAAGAAAGCTTGGATTTTGTTGTTTACTTATGCTTTGTATTGAGCTGTACATATTGATCTGGTGTTAAACATTTCCACAGAAGCATTTCTTCAAGGTTTTAGGAGATTTATTGCAAGGCAGGGACGACCCAGAGTTATATACAGTGACAATGGGACCAACTTCACAGGAGCTGTGAATTCCTTTGACTCTTTGGACTGGCATAAGATAGAAGAGGAAACATCTTCAAGGAGGATCCAGTGGAAATTCATTCCATCCACAGCTGCTTGGTGGGGTGGATGGTGGGAGAGGGTCATTCAAATGGTCAAGAAGTTGTTGAAGAGGACATTGGGAAGAGCCTCTCTCACCTATGAAGAGGCTTTGACTGTTCTATGCGATGTGGAGTCTGTGGTAAATTCTAGGACTTTGATGTCCCTGTCTGAGGATCCAAGCGACTTAGTGCCATTGACTCCTGCAATGTTCCTGCAGGACAAGCGGTCTATTGGAATCCCTGATCTCAATTGCCTTGACAAGACCGACCTCAGAAGATGGGCCAAGTACCTGCAGCATTTGTGGGAGGAATGGAGGAGAAGATTCCGTGATGATTATCTGAGCCTTTTAGTACAGCCGCAAGTTAAAGAAAAGTGTCGAAGGATGCTAAAGATTGGTGACATTGTATTAGTAGGCTCTGATCAGAGGAACAGACTCAATTGGCCTTTGGGTAAAGTGATTGAGATGTTTCCTGGTAAAGATGGTAACATAAGAGTAGTTCGAGTGCAGACTGCTGGACAGGACATGATCAGGCCCATTCAACGTTTGTACCCACTGGAGATGACTTCATCGCAGGATACCTTACTGTTGTGATTATTGGGATTTGATTATTTGGACTCGGAAGACGGCGATAAATTATGTATGTAAAGGATTTATTCTTTTGTTTGTTTTGGTTTTCCTCAGTATGTGAATTTTGGAATTGTTTAATTTGTTTGAAGTCGATATGATTTTGAAATTATTTGATTGTCATGGTAATTCTGGTGCATCCTGTACCACACGCGCCACATCGGCGTGGGAGATTTCCGGTTTCGTAAAGTTGCACAAATTTCGTAATTTTTCTAGAGGCTTCCTAAATGTTCCTTGTCAGCACTGTTTTTTCTGCGCTCCTATTGGAGAAAATAAAAGGAAATGTGATTGGTAGGTGAAGGAAATCATCGTACGCTCATTGGCCGTGGTAATATTTCATAATTTCCGGGGAGAAGCGTTGTCGCTGGAGCCTTGCTCTGCGAGGGCGTCTTTTCTGTTTGACCACTGAAGGGAACGGTCACCTTCCAAGGTACGGGTCTTCTTGGCCCCGCCATCCGGTAAGCACTGATTAATATTTTTTAACTTTTCTGGTATTCTGTTTCAAATGTAGTGTTTCATTTTATTTATCTTGCCGGAGCGTACCCGTGTTTCCTTCTGCTTCCAAATGTTATAATTATGACTTAGCCGTTTCGGTAAGTCGCTTCACTTTGTTAAGAGATAGTTCCCGTTTGTTGTTTTGTAAATTAATTGTTATACGCCTTTCGAAGTAATCCTTATCAGTAATATTTTTCTCGGGACTATCTCATTCATTCCGCTTCATCGTGGATTATTCATCTTTAGGTCGGGTACCCTTTCTCAGAAGTGTTTTTGAGGGGGCTACCCACCGAAGATGCTCTGCTCCATGATTACACGTAAATTATTTTTCCTTTTTAGATGTATCTCTTCACTTTAGTATAACGTTACCTTCCTTTATTTATTTCGAACTGTTTTGGGTTTTTAAAGGTAACGCCACGACAGTGGAACGTCATGTGTGATGTTCCGGTGTAAAATAAATTTAATTACTAAATGCTACCCTCATGTAAATTGTAATGGTTGTTGAAATTATGCCGTCATTATTTTAATTGTATCTTGGTTATTGCTTTATATATGAAATCGAATCTAACTTGTTAAGTAAAGTTTAGGATTACATTGACTTCGCTTCTTCAGTGTTACCAATACCTTCCACCGCCTGGATATGGTTCCCAGCCGTTTCCCGGTTATCCTTTCTTAATAGTCATGTTGGTTAAACTGTTTGTTTATTTCCTGTAATTAATGTGCTTGCAAATTTAATTTCGTACATGTTGACGTGCCTAGTGTACAGTACTTTTGGTGAAAGCATTACGGTAGCAAACATTTTCTCTTCATTAAACCTATTAATTGTAACCTTACCCTTTGGAGAGGTTGCACTTACAAGTGGAAGATGATGGAGATAATGAGCATGAAAGTGTTGTTTCTGCTGTAAGAAATGAAGTGAAAATGAAGTGAAAATGAAAAGTGGACGTTTGGTGAAACTTACTGCATGATATAGTACCTAAGTTTTGTGATAAGTTCTTGTCTTGTTAAACTGTGTAGGTGAAATGATTGTCAGATTTTTTTATTGGTTCATTTTGGTTTTCTGTTAACAGGGGAATAAAGAAAACCAAAAGGTGGGAGGTATGTTACAGCCAGAGACTAAATGGAATGCACCCACCACATTTTGTACACTCTGGTTTTGAGACCAGATTGTTAAAAAAAAAAAAAAAAAGATGTAAATCAAGTTTTAGGTTTGTGGAAAATAATTAAAACCAACACCTGTGTAACTATCAGATGAATTCAGTTTTATCGGGTAGATTTTCTGGTTCGACATAACAAAGAGCATCCCTGAATTTTTGTTGGTATAGTTCTGATACAATCTGTATAGTGTTCATTATAGCAATATATATACCTAATTGGGTTTGAGAAACATTTAATTAGTGCTAAGTGTTGTTAAATTTTCATCATTTCCTAGAAGTGGTACAAGATTATGAACAAGGGAGTTCATGTAGAAATACATTAAAATGCAGTACAAGGAAATAATTGAACAGGGCTGTGTCAGAGTCATAGCTGCAAGTTTTGACATAAGATATATACCACATGATAGGTATTGTTGAAATAAGGTAGCTAGTCAGTTTGGGTTTAAAATTTTGTTAACATTTTATTTCTTGATTCTAAACAAGTTTACATATCATCAAAACAATTGAGTTCCAAATCATTTTTATAACTGGGGCAGAAGATGTGCTCAGTTGGGGCTTCAGCAGCCTGACACACAGCATTGAGTCACTGACTGCACGGTTTTCTCCATTATCATAGCAGGATCGCCCCTGCCAGACAATTATTATAAACTATTACAATTTTTCAAATATCCATACTTTAAAATAAATACAGTCAAATTTAAATGAACTTATGTAAAATAGCTAGTATTCTTGATTAAATCACTACATAACAACATATCCTTTTCAATTTGTACTTTGAGAGGTACAGTCCAGGTTTTCATAAAAACGGTCTAAAGTCCCAATATTCAAAGCAGTCCAACATGAAATGTCAAATAAGGTACACAGTACGTTTCAAATTCAGTTTTAGTGCTGATATGCAGATCAAGCTCTCATTGGTCTTTGAGTGTTCTTAAGGTGAGCAAGTTCTCTCTTGACAATATAGAATTTCCCTACTTGGTTTAGACCTCTAACTTTCCAGGTTCCTAGATTTAACACTGGAGGTTCCCATTAGGCCATAGGATTTCTAGTCTATCATCCCTGAAAACATCTTGATCACTAAAAGAGATTCTTCTCTTCAAACAAATTTCTTGGCACTTGCTTCTGGGTTTCCATAACAAGGGAATCAATCAATCAATCAATCAATCAATCAATCAATCAAACAATCAAACAATCAAACAAACAATCAATCAATCAATCAATCAGTCAATCAATCAATCAATCAATCCTGATCTTTATTTAAGGCAGTCGCCCAGGTGGCAGATTCCCTATCTGTTGTTTTCCTAGCCTTTGCTTAAATGATTTCAAAGAAATTGGAAATTTATTGAACCTCTCCCTTGGTAAGTTATTCCAATCCCTAACTCCCCTTCCTATAAATGAATATTTGCCCCAATTTGTCCTCTTGAATTCCAACTTTATCTTCATATTGTGATCTTTCCTACTTTTAAAGATGCCACTCAAACTTATTTGTCTACTAATGTCATTCCACGCCATCTCTCCGCTGACAGCTCGGAACATACCACATAGTCAAGCAGCTCATCTTCTTTCTCCCAGTTCTTCTCAGCCCAAACTTTGCAACATTTTTGTAACGCTACTCTTTTGTCGGAAATCACCCAGAACAAATCGAGCTGCTTTTCTTTGGATTTTTTCCAGTTCTTGAATCAAGTAATTCTGGTGAGGGTCCCATACACTGGAACCATACTCTAGTTGGGGTCTTACCAGAGACTTATATGCCCTCTCCTTTACATCCTTACTACAACCCCTAAATACTCTCATAACCATGTGCAGAGATCTTTACCCTTTATTTCAATCATATTTATGTGATTACCCCAACGAAGATCTTTCCTTATATTAACACCTAGATACTTACAATGATCCCCAAAAGGAATTTTCACCCCATCAATGCTGTAATTGAAACTGAGAGGACTTTTCCTATTTGTGAAACTCACAACCTGACTTTTAACCCCGTTTATCAACATCTCACAACATTATTGAGGTCACGTTGCAGTTGCTCACTATCTTGTAACTTACTTTATACAGAATAACAGCATTCGCAAAAAACCTTACCCCTGATCCCACTTCTTTACTCACATCATTTAATATATATATATAAGAAAACATAAAGGTCCAATAATACTGCCTTGAGGAATTCCCCTCTTAATTATTACAGGGTCAGATAAAACTTCACCTACTCTAATTTCTCTGAGATCTATTTTCTAGAAATATAGCAACCCATTCAGTCTCTCTTTTGTCTAGTCCAGTTGCACTCATTTTTGCCAGTAGTCTCCCATAATCCACCCTATCAAATGCTTTAGACAGGTCAATTGCGATACAGTCCATTTGACCTCCTGAATCCAAGATATCTGCTATATCTTGCTGGAATCCTACAAGTTGAGCTTCAGTGGAATAACATTTCCTAAAACTGAACTGCCTTCTATCAAACCAGTTATTAATTTTGCAAACATGTCTAATATAATCAGATAGAATGCCTTCCCAAAGCTTACATGCAATGCATGCCAAACTTACTGGCCTGTAATTTTCAGTTTTATGTTTATCACCCTTTCCTTTAAGCACAGGGGCTACTATAGCAACTCTCCATTCATCTGGTATAGCTCCTTCAACCAAACAATAATCAAATAAGTACTTCAGATATGGTACTATATCCCAACCCATTGTCTTAGTATATCCCCAGAAATCTTATCAATTCCAGCCGTTTTTCCATTTTTCAACTTTTGTATCTTGTTGTAAATGTCATTGTTATCTATCCTCTATCTGGATATTATCCTTGTAACCAACAATCTTTTCATACTGCTGACTAAATACTTCTGCCTTTTGAAGATCCTCACATACACACTCCCCTTGTTCATTAATTAATCCTGGAATGTCCTTCCTGGAACCTGTCTCTGCCTTAAAGTACCTTAGTGTCATGTCGATTTCTATTTCTGTGGTTTTCAGTTAACTTGTAGCATTAATTTCAGAATCATCTTTGCTTTTTATTATGAGTATTTTCTTTTCAAACAAGCAGGTTCCATGAATTCCTTATTCATTTTGTTTACTGTCAGTTTATTTTTGGTACAGCACTTTTCCCTGACTTTCAATTCAGGCTGTATATTAGTTGCTAGTTAGTTGTTCTCAACATCTCTTCAGTTGTTGTCGGGCAAGAAACTGTGTCCAGGTATTAAGAACTTTCTATGGACTCTTTCCACTCTTGGAAATAAAGCCATGATAGCTTACATCATGAGCACAAACTTTATGTTTCTACTCGCTACCATTGAGTACTTCATGTACTTAGCATGTGAATGATTACATGTTTGTCCACTCCTCATATTGTTTTCCCAGTCTCAAATGCTTTTGCATTATTGCTGACCTTGATTTTATCCCTTCCTTCCCATATTAAAGAAAGCCATGTATCTGGTTAATACTCAGAAACTACTGACAGATGTACAAAGTGTTTAAAACATTGCCAGAACAATCTCCGTAGCAACTCTCATTATTGTCTATAGAGTTAGTTACCTGCTCTTGGACTTAAACTTTCACATGACTACCACTGATATTTCCTTTTATTTTGGCTGTATCAGGAAAAGGTACAAAGTTTCATTTAAATCCACACATTCATTTTTTTCGTGATGCTGTAACAGATGTAGACAAATAGTAAACTGAAATCAACATAGGTCAGTACAATTACGTAAGTATTTTTATCAGAGTATAATATTAACTGGCTGGAACATCACATTTAAAAGGAATGTTATCATATGAAATACTCAATGGCATACTTTTTCCATTTTCACAAACAGTACTATGCTGGCGTCCTAATAGTGGCAAGTTCCAGAACTGGATTGACCTTACCACAGACAGCAGTAAACATTGCTCTGATGTTTTCTGTTAAGTGTGTACCTGGCCTTTCTTATCAGCACCTCATAGCAAGAATTGAATACCTGGAATACTGTGATGAACCAGTGTGTCACATACCAGTAGTTATCAGAACATGTATGAACCAGAAGAATGGCATGCGAATAAGAAAGTTATCTACCACTCCAGCTATTTCCCGCCAATATTCCACCAGGTTGTTCTTCGGGCACGCAGCGGTATGCCATCTATCAGAGATGAATGGGAGCAGAAGAGACAAAGCACATCACAACAAACAATAGTCAATGTAATGTTTGTTGATCAATTTTATGGACTTTTGATATTGTAGACCTTCACATTTAGCTTCCTTCCAACTCTGTGATATTAGGATATCCAATGTAATGGGAGCCCTTCTTCCTC
Organism: Anabrus simplex; assembly: GCF_040414725.1. Classification (NCBI taxonomy): domain Eukaryota; kingdom Metazoa; phylum Arthropoda; class Insecta; order Orthoptera; family Tettigoniidae; genus Anabrus; species Anabrus simplex. The sequence continues at coordinate 401,015,536 of NC_090267.1, read as the reverse complement.
CTTTTGCAACATTCCTTCACAATTTTTTTTTCCCTTTTGATAATGATATGGGCTGATGACCATGCAGTTTTCCCCTTAATGACATCAAAAACCACTACCATCGCCAGTTAACACAATTGAACAATATTTCCATGTTAGCGATGCTCGCCTTTGTCATGGATTAAGCAAAAAAAGTCTAAATTATGAGTCTTTTATCATAGCTGGTATAGTAAAACTGTATAAGACATAAATAAATGGAAACTGTATAATCTATAATTTTTGTTATGTAGTATTTATTGATATGACCACTAATCATGAGCAATGAATTTCATGCTGCTCCGTATTGAAAAGTAATTAAAAATAGGGTAGCTTTTGTTTGTAATGACCACTAATAACATAGATATTAGAGAATTAAATTTTAGGCCTTCCCCTAAACTACCATTTCTTCCAGCAAGAATACAATTATTTATAGCCCAGACTGTAGTGCCTTATTCTATAACTTTATATATCAATTTTCATTAAATTTTATTTAGCCATGTCTCATGGCTTAGCGTTAATATGGACTAAGCAACAAAAAGTCTAAATTCATGAATATCTCTGTTATCATAGCTGGTTCGGTAAAACTGTATTAGAAATAAATGATCAAAGATTATATTTTCTATGTAGTATTTATTGATAGAACCACTAATAACATAGATATTTGAGAATTAAATTTTAGGCCTTACCCTAAGCTACCATTTCAACCAGCGTAAATAAAATTATTTATAGCCTAGGTTGTAGTGCCTTACTCTCTGACTTTACATACCATATTTCATTACATTCTGTTGTGCCGTTTTCTCATGATGTGTGAACATACACACATACAGCCTGACAGACAGAGATGATGGAAAATTAAAACTAACAATTTTTCTTACTGTGGACATGACTGATGCAGAAATATCATTCTTTTAAAATACTGAGCAATGTACAGACAAAACTCTTATTTTTCATTGATGAACTTATCCTTCCTGGCCTTCTGCATCATGGTGTGTAGGAACTTCATTTCTGCACCTTGGAGTTTTGGGTTGTTTTGTTTTGTTATCATGGTAGTTTCCAAGCTATATGTGAGGATGGGTATATAATATGATTGGGGCAAAAGTCATGGCAACTATTTTTTTCTTGCTCAAGGAGAAAAAAGGCCAATTTATAAATTACAAATTATACATTTATAAGTAATAATTGTTGAAATGAAGAAATCCAGATTTCATAATGTGGCTCCTGTTATTATTGCAGATGAAATATTACATTCATCTAGACCAACTTGTACAGAAAAATGATAACCTTAACCTCTTAACATACCAATTATTTACAAAATTGTGATTTTTTTTTTTACCTAATTTTGTTGTTGTTAAAATGGGCTATTTATTGAAAACTAATAACAGTGGTAACAATGAAAATATATTTTTAGAACTTAACAATGAAATATAAGTCACTGAAAAGTTCTTGTTTTAAAATCTCGAGTATACTCGTTATATTTTTTACGGGTTCTAAAATAAATAACTCAGCACTAAACAGATGGCAAGTAATACAACATGACACTCAATACTGTTCATATGTTTGTGGCTGTGTGAAATGCCCTAAAATAAGGATCAACACACAATGCTACATCGGGCGGGAAAGCCGCGAAAACGAACTGCCTGAGTCACTGACATCCACTACGGTTGAGTCTGAGACATCTGTTTGCAAAAATAAGACCCTGAAGTAATACTGTAATTTCATAAACATTTGGCAGAAATATTGAGAAACAAAAAGAAACGAGTATATTCAGGCTTTTAAATTAGGTACCGATCAATGAGCGACATTCCTGAGTATACTCGGGATTTTATTTTATATAAATATATAAAACCCCGAGTATTCTCGGGCTTTCATGTTAAGAGGTTAATGAGGCTATAGAATATAAGAACCCATTATATGATAAAATTCTGATATATTTGAAAATGCTTTAAAAAGATCACAAGAAAAGAATTGGAATCTCTCCACCTTCAAATAGCCCTACGGCGTATTTCTCCTCCTTTGAAGGTGAAAATAACAACAAGGAAGTTCATGACACACCAATATCCCCCGCTCCTCCACCTCCTCAAGTACGTGAACAAGAGAGAATGCATCATCACTACTACACCAGACACAAGACCATTAAAAAAAAAAATGACAGGAGATACTGTTCCAGAGGAAAGCAGGTTTTAAAAAGAATTGACAACTAGGAATTAGTAATATTTCATCTGCAATAGTAATAGGAGCCATGTTATTAAATCTGGATTTCTTCATTTTGACAATTACTTATAAATGTATAATTTTTAATTTATAAATTGGCCTCTTTTCTTCATGAACAAGGAAAGAATAATCATTAGGACATATTCTCTATGGATTATTATACAAGTGTTTCCTTGACAATTGCTTTCTATTGTAGACGTTAATTTTAAGGACACTTCCTCTAAAGCATTGATACTTTGTCATTACATGAATTTTTCATCTAAACAGTGTTATCTGCCTGAAGATGTTTATAATATACAAAACATGTACCACTTTTAACCAATAAGTTGCCTTAAGCAATTTAGTGTATCGATAAGGTGGTAAATAAAAAATACTTAGTTGTGAATCTGTGTAAGTGCGATACGGACCATGAAACTGATTTTATGTAATAACTCTTCCGACATTTCTTCCTTTGACTTTGATCTCATTTGAAAGATTAAGGAACCACTACGTGGTAGGCGGTTTGCAACGCGAGAGGACATTGCTAATGCTGTGCGCCAACAGGTGACACGATTCACACATGGTGCGGCAAATGCTGAGGCAGATGGTATTCAGTCGCTCCCACATCGTTGGTAGTGTGTGGTGTCAGTAGCAGGGGACTACTTTGAGGGTCTTTAGGCCCAGGTTTGTCATGTCAACTTTATGTGTACTGTGTTGCCTTTCTTTTGCACCAGGAAGACCATATTGCCCTGTATGCTACCGTAATAAATTAGTGTGTTATGATATTTCAGTGCTATTCATTGTCCACACATGTAGTTAACACCTTGTCCTTTTGTCTGTATATGTCACATTTTCAACCGGACTGGTATCTTCAAGAGAAAAAAAGTTGCCATGACTTTTGCACCAACCCTCATATAATGTCATCTTAGCGTTCAATGGTACTTTTTTTATCCCACAGCAGTTGTCTTACTTGGTAGTAAAATTGAGTTGCCTTGCTAATTCGACTGTCCAACTGATATTTTGCAAGGTTGTCTTGTCATACTATACTACCCAAGTACTTAAATGTTGGAACACTCTCCACTTTGATGACATTTATTCTGATTTTTGGTTTGTCATCTCCCCTCTGTAACTTCATCACCACCATCTTAGCCTTGTTGATATTTCAATCATATCTCAAACTCTTGATTCCATTTCTGCAGCTTTTCCTCCACATTATTTTCGGTTTCATCCCAGATCACTATGTCATCTGCAAAGATGAAAGCTTGCAAGTCCTGCTGCTCCTTCTTTTTTAGTGTCTTTATTATGGCATCCAGTTAGTACTAACTACTTTAATCATTACTGGAATGAACAAATGATAAATGAAATTTGTGAATTATCCACTAGTTAATAAAAAATCAAACCTTGTAGGTACATAAATGTATTGCAACAGTTCCAAAACTTTACAGTAAGATACAAAACGATACCATTATAGAGCTAGATGTGGGCTTTTGAGTATCTAAAATTACTTTTGTAAGATGCTAATGGTTTATAGATTATGGAAAGACATGTGGGCGACACAATACTTTTCTCAGGTGTTACTGTTTAGTCTTATGTCTCTCATTGACTCTCAGGTGGGCAGGCTATTCACTGTTCTCGAAGGCAATAGTGAACATCGTTATCATCATCATAAAGTATTCAGTTTTTGTGGCTGGTTTGGTGTTGTGGTGAGTCTTCTCCCTTTGGCTCGATCATGTACAGTGTGTTTGACCTCTTCACAGCTTTGCAGTCCTGTGTTCTCAAGGAATGTCTTCACGAAGGTCCGTCTTGGTTTTCCTTGGGGAAAGATGCAAAGGAATATTGGTAGTAGGTGAATGAAAATATTTACTTAATTGGATTTATGACTTTGCTCTTTTAATAACACCACTACTTCTTGAAATGAAAATATTTAACTCCAAATGATTATTTTGTACAATTATAGTCTAAGATTTATAAGAAAAACACACACAAACCGAGTGAGTTGGTTATGCAGCCTTGAAGATGGTTTTCCACGATTTCTCCATTTATGCACCAGGCAAATGCGGGGGTTGTACCAGTACCTTAATTTGTGGCCCTGTCCTACCCCATCGTTAGTATAAGACCTCTCTGGGCCAGTGCTATGTAAAACAGATGGAAAAAGAAGCACATCACGCTGAGCAACAAAAAAACTGCCTTTTCTTTGTATCGAACATACTAATCTGTTTTGCAACTTCTTCTGATTTAGAAAAAGTCATGCGATGTTGTGTATAAACCCTGTGAACAAAGCAGACTGCCATTTATGCAATACTTGAAACCCCACATTGTGGGAATCCTCCTGATATAATTATTTTTAGTTCAAGCAGAGATTTAAATAGTACTAGCAAGTGTACCCGTGCTTCTCTACATATTCTAGTAGTGGCTCGTGGGGTGTAAGTTTGGTGCAGTCCAAAATGCACGTGTGCAGTAAATGTGTACGTTTGGAATAGGTGTGTTGGATAATCTAGCTAGGAGGAAAGAAGGGATCTGAGTGATCTTTTGGGAAGATAATTGTCTACAAATATCTGCTGTATAATTTTCATGCACTTACTTTAAAAAACACAATGTAACTACAAAATTAACTAAAAGCAAATATTACTCACATTTGGTAATGTCTATTGCTTGTATGTTAAATCTTTCTTCGGTCCTTTGAAGCAGCGAACTTGTCAATGATGTCATCGTTAAAGGGCATTGTATCCATCAAGTCGCTGAGCAGTGACTTCTCCAGGGATATGGTTGCCAGCGCAGTCAGCCTCTCCAGGGATATTGAATTCCTTAAGTAGGTTTTTATCTGCTTAAGGCACGAAAAGCTTCTTTCTATTGAGGAGATGGTAGACGGTATGGTAAGTATTAAACGAAATAATGTATATGCTTCTTTGGACACGTCCTTGAGTTCATTTTTATTGAGCGGCAGAATTATTTACTCCAAACTGGTATTTTTGTAGGTAGAATCAGAATAGATAAACTGAAGTTCATTTTTTAACCTGTGTGTGTCGGGATAAGAGATCTTAAGCAAAGAAATGGGAGCTTCTGCATTTTTACCTTAATTGGTTAATTCCAATGGCACGGGGGCTGGGTGTATGTGTTGTCTTCATCATCATTTCATCCTCATCATGACGCGCAGGTCGCCTACGGGAATCAAATAGAAAGACCTGCACCTGGCGAGCTGAACCCATCCTGGGATATCCCAGCACTAAAAGCCATACAATATTTCGTTTCAGCAATGAAAGTTCTTTTGGCTGATGATTGAAAAAATGAAGGAATACCACCAAGACTCACAAAAACAAAGTACGGCACACTGATATGTTGGTAATACTTTGCTTTACCGCTAGATTTAATCGGTGTGCCAAACAATGTACAAATAATGCTTGAGGGGCATCTTCCTTGACCTTAGTTTGAAGACCATTTAGATGACCTGCCATGACACTAGCTCTGTCATAAAACTGGGCAATCAATTTAGTTTTGTAGGAAAATTAACTCAAAACAGTCTCCAGCAAGTTGAATAAAGTAATTGCCGTATGGTCCGAACTAATGTAAAAGAACCAAGGAAGCATTCAACTAGTGCAACTTTGTGGGTAATATACTGAAGTATAGCCGAACACTGCGATTTCTTTGTGATATCAGTTATATCGTTGACCTGAACTGAAAAGAAAGAGGTTTCTAAAATTTCTTCTTTCACAGCATCCCTAATGAGGGTTAGAGATGCAGTCTTTTAACTCACATTGTATAGTTTTTGATTCTGCGCTAAAAACTATCTTTATAGAAGCATAATGGTGTTGCATTTCTAATGCGCTGCTGGAAACTAGAAGTTTCAACAGTTCTTTGAAATTTGCTCTATTTAAGGAGAAGCCTCCATGGCTCAGACGGCAGCGTGTCGGCCTCTCACCACTGGATACCGTGGTTCAAATCCCGGTCACTCCATGTGCAATTTGTGCTGGACAAAGCGGAGGCAGGACAGGTTTTTCTCTGGGTACTCCGGTTTTCCCTGTCATCTTTCATTCCAGCAACACTTTCCATTCTCATTTCATAGCATCTATCAGTCATTAATAAATCACTTTGGGAGTGGTGACCCCATCGTACTAACAGCCTATATTTGATTCATTCATTTCATTCCTGACCCGGTCAATGACTGGAAAACAGGTTGTAGGTTTTCATTTTCATTTTTCATTTTTCTATTTAAGGAGGAGTCACTCTCCCCATAGCCTCTAAATGCCATTTCCTGCTTAGAAAGATAATATAAAACTGCATCAATTGGTAATCACATGCAAAGTCTGTTAAGCCTCAGATTCTCATTCAATTTTGTGATGTATAGATGAGCATTTTCTCTTAAAGCATCAGCAATTTGATTCAGATTCTTCTTAAGTTCTTTAAATCCCACAGCATTTTTTATATGCTCTGAAGAACCTTTATACTTTTGGAAAGACCTAGTAGCACAGGATATATTTTCAAATTCTGTGTGATTCCAGACTTTCTGTTTCACTCCAACAATAAGATAAGGCCAACAAAGGAGTTTCTGCAAATAATAACTACTGCATAACCATATATAACTACTATACCAAGAAACCTGAAAATTTTGTGTGTACATCTTTCTGGAGGCAGTACTTGTTATTTTCTTATAAGTCAAAACTGGCTGGGGACAATTGCTTGATAAATTTTTTTTAATCCTCCTCCTTCCGTTTCGAAAACAGAGTTTCTCTTAAAATACAGACTAAATCCATGGAGGGTTCCATGTTACAACACGCCTTGGAGGGAACACTCTTCTTTCATGTTATAAGAAAAGATTTAAATACTATAATATAAGTATGACCTCGCATGTTACATATTTATATCCCTAATGAATTTCAAATGCACTTCCTCTCCAAACATCCTAAAACAATAATTAGTCTATGCTTCACGCGGTAACTATAAAAACGCCAAGAGCTCACCATATGAGCTGTGCTACTAAATGCTCTTCAAAAGCACTTATTTTATTTACAGTTCACACACAATTAATCTGCCACATGGCCACGATTCTCATTATAATGACAGACATTTATTTTCACTATAAAAGAATACTCCGTGCACCACAGTTCAAATTTATAACGAGCTTCTTGTTACAGTTGTTGTAACAGTAGCCACAACTCCCACGACAAAATATACTAGTAAATGTGTCTTTGTTTGATTGTGTTTTAGCAGCAATGCTGTAGGAGCCTGCATGTGTACAACCTAAAAGAGAGGGCGGGATACATATTCGGGTGTGTTTGGATAATATCATCCCAGCTTGAGTCAAGGAGCAGAATATCCCAGAGATTCGATGGGCTGCACCAAGAAAAATACAGCCGCATGCATACTCATGACAATTTTGAGCATTGTCATGACAACCGTTGTGTTACACGTCACAAGTCAGCCCGCACTGCTGTGAGCATCTGTTGAGTAATCACAACATATAGAGTGCACTCTTAGGTCTTTTAAATGGATATCTTTTAAAGAGAAAATACAGGGATGCAGAAAATGATAGACAATTGTTTTGAGAAATGTTAGTGCAGCCAGGCTATACCTGTTGCACTTGAAAAGCCGCTACTTCGGTTTTCTATATTGTATATGGATTTCTCCATAAATTACTGTAAAGGCAGTAAGTAAGATTATATTAAATTGCATATCTCTTAGCGCTATCTGAGAAACAAAACAGGGAGGACTACGTTATTTCCGATGACAGTAGGCATTGGAGAAGTAGTGTTGATAATGGTAGGCCACATTTCCTACTGCCAATTACAATCGAGTTTGGGAGTTTCTACTATAAACGGCAGGCTCACTTGGCAACTGGCATTCACAGTAGAGATGGAGAGTTTCCATTATAACGACAGGCCCCTTTTCCAAATGCCAGTCACAATCGAGTTGGAGGGATTTGATTATAATCGAGAAATACAGCTCTATTTAACGTATAAGGGATAGAGATACAACAAAAGGTCATAGGACAAAAGTTGTAGATCTCTCCAAATTGAACTGTGATTGTACTATCCGTTTTTTAATACGACTTACTGTTTAGGCACCAACTACCCCGAAACAAAGGGAAACAAAGGACTGCACCGGCATTAAAATGCATCCATATTTCGATATTTTCTAGGGCCTAAAGTAATATATTTCAACAGCATGGAATTTTTCCTTAAAGAAAAGACTGTCCAGGTTTTGGGATTAGCACTCGCATACACATGGAGTAAGTAAGGAAAAAAAGTAATATAGTTAAGAAAGTTGAAATTAATAGAAAATAGGATTATAATTGATGACTGTTGGATAGGAAAAATATGTAAATACCAAGTGAATGTATTGAAAAATAAAATGCCCACCGAATAATTTGTGATGGTATAAGTTATGGTTATAAGAAGGCGGTAAGAGAGGAGAAATTTAGGCGCAGGGATTCTTGAGTTTAAAGAGGCAAGGCAGAGGCAAGAAATTAAAGTGGAAAACAGAAGTAGAATTGAAATACAGTAAAAATTATAGAAAATGCCAGAAAACACCTTACTGTGTGAAATAATGGGCTGCTTCTCACGACCTTGTTTCTCAGAAAGTTCCTTAAGGTGATACCTACCTAACATTGCCCTTTCCATAGCTCTTTGGCTGCCACATAGTTTCTCAGATCTGTTTTGAGACAGCATGACCGTTTCAAAACCACAAGTCTTGACTGGCTGTGTGCACGTCTCATAAAACTTTTGCTTACGTTTCCAGTTGATTGGAACTTTTGATTTATCGCAATGTAGCTGAGTTTACCAAAGGCGGCCCAATTGATCCCAATTCTGCATTTGTGTTCAGCTGTTTGATTTTGTCAGGCCAGCTGTATAGTATGGCCCAAGTAGACACATTCTTCAATGGATTCTGTAAGGTTACTGTCCACTAGTCCACTGTAATGTAATTATGGTCTGGGCCCATTACTTTTGTTTTCATAAGGTTTACACGTAGATTTTGACACTGTGCTGAGTTCCTGAAGCATTTTAGCTAGTTCTTTTGGATCACTGCATATAAGGATTATTTCCTCTGCAAAACATAGGTGATTTAGGTAAGCTCCATCAAGCACTATTACTTTAGACTCCCATGATTTTTTATTATTTTTATTATAGTGGAATCCATTTCTTTTCAGTTTTGACTGAGTTGTTCTGTAACTGTTGGGTTATTCAGATTTATGAGTAAATAAAATTTGGAAAATACCTGAAAAAGGAAACATTTAACAACAGATTATACAAATTAATTAAATTGTTTCCCTTTAAATACAGTACAAGTCCATTATAACAAAAGTTCACAAATTCATAATGACAAAAAATTTACTCGCAATAGAGAATTGATGACTTTTTGCGAAGTTGAAAGGAATTTTTAAAAATCATTAAAATTGGTATGAAATGACTATTTGTTTATATTCAAAATGTGTATTTTTGCAAATGGTTTCCATACTGCAGCGTACTCGTTAATTATTTTTCTTATTTCGATACTAAATGAACATACACGTTCAATTTCATTCTTAAAAATTGTAATAGTGTAGCATAACTTCAGAGGCTTCTGTGGAAAACACCATCAACCTAAGCTTATTTAACCATTTCTGTATCATGAAAGCATATTTTGATCCCCAGTAAAGTAATGATAACCTTTTTGCTATACATTCACTTGGAAATCATTTTTCTGAAATCTGACCGGACACGAGAATATATAAAGTAACCTCTGAAATCAGTGATGCACTCTTCCATATCTTGAGAAGTATTAGGCTGCATTCTTACTCACTTTCAGTACCTGTGAGAGTATTAAAATTAAGTGATCATTTACTTCAGCCTTTATTTCTAACGAGTTAACAACTGCTTTCCGCCACATTATTTACACATGTATTGCGAAAACACATTTTCCACTTTTGTTTCAAACTTGGTTTGTTTACACAAGTCTATGGGTATTACTAATCAACTTCTGCAGTGCCTTTGAACAGCGACGATAGAGCTTGCTAGTACACATAGCAAGAAATCGATGTGGAAGATCAATTGCATTCAGTATAATCACTGGAGAGCAGGATAAATGTAGAAAATGGAAAAAATTATGCACACTATATATTGCCCATAATAATTGATGAGTCAGTGGAAGGATTCTTGTAACTGAAGGATATTACACAATTTAATATAGGAATTTTCAAGGAATATTACAAAAATGTCACTACAACACAGTTCTCGCTTATGTGACATACTCGCTATAGCAGACTTCCACTGTAGTTTCTTTTTCAGGTATAATCTTTTGTTAAATGTTTTCATTTTCGAATATTTTCTAAATTTCATTTAATTATAAATTAGTTTCAACAGTTAGAGATCTCATGAAAAGTTCTTGAAGGCGTGTATGATGGCTAAGGTGAACGGTTTTGGAGAAATTGTATCTCCCTACTGGACACTTCATTGGTATATTTTCTGTATTCCAGTCACTGTCAAGTTTGACTTGAAGTGTTGCATTTTCATACAGGCTTCTGATGAGCTTCGTGTAACTGGAGTTGATTCCTGCCTGGTCCATTGCTGTTAACACTGCTCATGTCTCAAGTGAATTGAATGCTTTCTGATAGTCAACGTAGGCTAGACATAGTGGGATATTGTACTCAGAACTCTTTTCAATAAATGTCTGGATTCTGTGGAGGTAGTCATTGGTACCAAATCTTTTTCTAAATCATCCTGTTCTACCAGCTGATTGAAGTCAAATTTGCTGTCAATAATTTTGGTTAGCAGCTTATAGACAATACTGAGAAGATTGTTGTCCATGTAGGCAGATCCCCCATGTTCTTAATTTTTTTTTTTTTAATTTTAAGAGAATGCTGATCAGCATTTTGCCAGTTTTGAGGGATGTTACCGTCTTAGAGAAATTTGTTGAGGAGCACACAGAGTGCATTTTTGAGTTATAGACATCCTCCTTTCAGCATTTTGGCAGGAAGTATTTCATCCCTTCTTCTCCAGGGCTTTTTAATTTTCTTTTGTTCTTTCAATGTTGCTCTCAGGTCATACCGCATTATCTCAGCCACAGACATAGCCGAGGGGGGGGGGGTGTTACTGGGGGTTAGAGCCCCCCCCCCCCGGTATGGAATTTTTGCATAACGAAAATGAACAGAAACTGACAATAAACAATGAAATGAAAATCCACAGCTTGTTTCCAGTCATTTGACTGGATCAGGAATGGAATGAATGAAGCCCCCATCTAGCAGGGAGGATAGGAAATGTGCTGGCTGCCGAGGTCTGTCGCACTTCTCTGGGGCAATGATAAATGACTGACAGATAAAATGAAATGTTAATGGAGAGTGTCGCTGGAATGAAAGATGACAGGGAAAACCGGAGTACTTGGAGAAAAACCTGTCCTGCCTCCGCTTTGTCCAGCACAAATCTCACATGGGGTGACTGGGATTTGAACCACGGCATCCAGTGGCGAGAGACCGGCACACTGCCGTCTGAGCCACGGAGGCTCTCACAATAAACTAAATAACCATTCAGAGACATAATTGTAGAAGAAACAGATTTGTAATTCACTTATATCAGTATCCTTATAATGATAAGTCATTCATGCACTTCCATTGTGTTCTACCATCATTTTATAACTACAAACCACTTCCCACCCCCACACTATCGGCTGATCCTGTCTACGCTACTGGCTACTGCAACTGCCAAGATGAAGGTATTTGCTTATTGTACAGGTCATTATTTTATGTATATAATGTTTTAGATGTTATACTCCTATAAAATTTAGTTCTAGTGATCATATCCAGAAAAATATCTTGCATTTCATGTGGCTGTAATGAAATACTTAGCACCTCTGTAACATTCCGATATTTCACAGAGCTTCATTATGTTTAGTCCATACTGATTCTTGCTAGTCTGTAAGAGTCTTCTTATGTTCCAGATTCCACACATTATCTCTTTATAAAGTGAATAATTTCATAGCAGATGTTTTTACACATAACCTGTTATGTTCAAAACAAACAAACAAATCCTTATTGTATAAACATGATGGTCCGCTTTTACCCTTATCTTCCTCAGGTAGGCACGTTATCTTTTCCGTCCTAACATTCAGCATTCTGTCTCTCCTATTTTTGATGGATACAGTATCTTTGTATCTGTTTCCTGGTGCAAGCCAGAGTAAAATGCAGTTTCCACTGAATCCCCAGTTTCATTTATGGCTGTGACAGTATGGAAGCTGCTGAGGTATGGGTGGTACTGGGTGATGACATTTGGGGCATGAGTAGTGCATCTGAGTGCTGTGAAAAGTGTTGATCATAGGATCACTAGTAGTACAAAGCACTTTCGTTCTCAAAGGCAAACTACTTCACTCATCATCATGTCATGTGTGCCTCATTATGGAGCTACCATTGGCTTTTTCATTTTCCAATAACCACATAACCTTCGGTAGTGCTGTTTGGTGATCCAATCAGTCTCCAGGCTGAATACGAAACACACAACATTTAGTGTGGACTTGTTGACTATATGACCTACTGCATACCATCATAAAGAAACATAGGCTGCTAGCTGTAGGCCTAGGAAGAATAAGCTGTGATATTTCAATACAATAAGTGTAATAACAGAGAAATGAGAAGCCATTGGAATTACAGTATATAGGGGGGTACCGGTACATCATTAGGGAGTGATGGAACGGTAAAGATAGAAGGACAAAGCTTAATAGCTTATCACTGTTCAATAGAATGATAACAATTAAGTTGCCTTACTTTTGTCATTACCTTTAATTTGATATTTGGTAGATAATAGAACAAAATCAAACACTTATTTATAACATGTTCTTTAAAATCTGGGATAAGTATTCATAGAATCTCGATTTAAACTTATGAATTGATTGTGTTTGGAACTCACCCTAAAGAATGCAGCAGTAGATCCACCTCTCAGTGCACCATACTTGATCTTGGTCTGCTTAGCTAGATCTTCTGCACTTTCTATTGGAGAATCCATTCTTTCGACAGTGAGAAAGGCTGCTAAATTGGCAGTGTATGAGGAGATCATTATTAGAGTGAAGAACCACCACATACCTGCTACCATACGTGTTGATACAGCCCTGTAACATATGAACATTAATATTTGCATCATATTATAGCTATTTAACATGAAAACAGGTACAAAGTTTATTTCTGTTTACTGAATGTTGAATTAAAAGGTTTTCAATGTAGGTTTTAAAGATATGTAAATACCTTGATACAGTCAGCAGGATTACAACATATAAATGCTGTTGGGTCTTGCTGATTCTCCAGTCTACCAATTATGAAGATATGTGTATCCTTTGAATTGCATAGGCCTTTGAGGTTTCGTATTACAGTTAGTTACCAAATACCAAATGAGTTCCATTTGCAAACAGGATCTTCCAGTCTGGATAAAAGAAGGTTGTTTGATTGCTTGCTTTAATTAGACTTTTGGTTAAAATGCCAACAAGGCAAGGATGCATAGTTTATTACTAGTATAATAGATGAGAATTCTCTTTCTAACCTGTTGGTCTTTAAGCATATGGAGGTTATAAACTTTTGTTCTCGAAGGTCTCCCTCTAGTAGAGGAAATCAATACAGTGGTTAAACAAATATTAATTTGCCTAGAAGTGCATCATCATTGAATGCTGAATCTTGATCCCTTCACACAGAAGTTTGATAATTATGCTATTTGACTACTTCGGCTCATTGTAAGGATAATATGCAAAATTGATGAAATCTCAGTAGTATGGAGATTTCGAGCAGCATTTTGTAATCATCTGGTCTGTAACATGACCAATTCAGCAAGTATATGCCTCCCTGGAATGAAAAAATGAAAATCCACAGCCTGTTTCCAGTCATTTGACTGGATCAGGGATTTTAGTTTATTACTGTATTTTCATGTCTGTATTGATGAAGTTCATGACTATAAAAACAAGCAGTACTGATTAGGTGGAATTATTCCTATTTTACAATCAGGTCAGGGATGGAATAAATGAAGCCCCCATCTAGTGGCAAGGATAGGTATTGTGCCAAAGCCTGTTGCACTCCTCTTGGGGTAGTGATTAATGACTGACAGATGAAATGAAATGATAATGGAAAGAGTTGCTGGAATGAATGATACAGGGAAAACTGGAGTACCCAGAGAAAAACCTGTCCCACTTCTGCTTTGTCCAGCACAAATCTCACATGCAGTGACTGGCATTTGAACCATGGAGCTCAGCAATGGGAAGCTGGCGCATTGCCACCTGAGCCACTGAGACTGTCCTACCTGGAATGTTTTTGTTTAAGTAGGTACTGTAGTAGTACATGAGAATACCACAGTAAGATGAGTAATACAATAACTATAGTAGTGGATATTGAAAACAGAACACCATATAAGTGTACACTTCATATTTCGTACAAATGCTTTGTATGCATTTGAAGTCAATGTGAAGAGATTTGTGTAGAAATATCCAATTTTCATGGGACTTAAAAGCACATTTTTAAAGTTATCAGAAGTTCAAAAGAGTTACATCTCAAATTGGACTCTGAGCTATACTTAATACATGTGCAGTCTAATGATCTGTGTGGCTATGGTGTCTGTAATTAGAACTGAAAAGGAAGCAGCTGTGTTTTATACAGGGTGTATTTAAATTCATATTATACATTTTGAGGGTATGGAGTTTTGGTCTGCACGTTTAAGCAGGTGGCTCTACATTGCCCCATAAGTAAATCCATTCACATGGATAATAGAATTAAACACAGAGTCACCATATACAATGTCAGTACAGTCATGTTACATCAAAAGTTCCAGAATGCATCGGGTACACTGTCACACTCATGACGCTAGTCCAAGAGTCTATATAAACATACGCAATATTACATAGTGCACAAAGGTGCATTTTGTACCGGGGGTATGTTCAGTTTTCTGAATGCCACCAGAAGGGATTGCAGGGAAGACCAAGGAGATAACATTTTGAATAAGAACCTATGTCCAGAAATGTACCATTTCCCTGCTACTAGCGAAACACCACCACACGTTTGAATGTCCCATATCTACAGCATCAAGGAGCAGAGCAGGGATTGTACATTATTGTTGCAGTGGTTCTGTGTCCCTTTACAAGAACTTACAAGAAGAATGGGATATAAGAGATCCCAGTGAAATCTGAGGAAGATCTACTTGCACAGGTTATGGTGGGACCGGATATCAACTACCAGGTGTTTGAGAGCAAGCGAACTGGAACATGATAATAATAATGTTATTTCTTTTACGTCCCACTAACTACTTTTATGGTTTTCGGAGACACCAAGGTGCCAGAAATTAGTCCCACAAGAGTTCTTTTATGTGCCAGTAAATCTACCGACACGAGGCTGGCATATTTGAGCACCTTCAAATACCACCGGACTGAGCCAGGATAGAACCTGCCAAGTTGGGGTCAGAAGGTCAGCACCTCAACTGTCTGAGCCACTCAGCCCAGCCCAGAACATGATACACAGGTTTGTATCGAAGTGGGTGTCGCGACTTTCAGCTGTTCTTTTAAGTGGATGCAGGATCACTGCAACAACAACAACAACAACAACAACAACAACAGTGCATGTACTGCACTCCACTCATTGATACAGCAGACATGGGATAAGATGAAACGGTATGTTTCCTGACCTAGGTTCCTATTCAAAATGTTATCTATTTGGTCCCCTCTATAAGCCCTCGAAGTGTATAATAGGAATTTAAATAATACACCCTGTATATTAGGTTCCATTTTGCTCAGCGTTTAAGTGGGAAACTAGAGATGTCATACACTGGTATTTTAACCTGTTCTTTTGAAATGTTATACCCTGCCCAAGACATTCAAGATAGTCTTAAATTCATGGCAGGGCTGTTAATTTAGCACAGGTCATCCAAAGAGGAGACTACCAGTGGCGGCTCGTTTGGGAGGCGCTAAGGCGCGCGCCCCCCACGGGGTTCCATTAAATTAGGGAATTTTAATCTTAAATGTTAACAAGCGAAATATTTTACTATTATTAACAAAGGCGCGAGTTGTACTGTACTGCGGCCAAAGCGCTGCTGGCCCGGCGCAGGAGGGCGCTCTCTCATAGCGGACCAGTCTCGCTTGACTGGCCTTGAGGGAGCCAATCAGAGGCACAGTAGAGATGTGCTGTTCTAACGGAGATTCCGGCGCGTTTCTGCCGCGGCCCATGGTTGCAGCCAACCTACCCGAAACATTGCTGATTTGATTTCTATTTAACAGGGGTCAGTTTGTGCCATTTCTCTCCTAAAACTAGGAACTATTTTACTGAGGCACTTACCTGAGTTAAATGTGCCAGTATTTATTTAAAATAGTCTTGTAGTTTTTAGAATTATTAACTAACGAAACGAGTAACGACTGTAGCTACTGTCTCCTCGCACTTGACTCATGTTGGCCATACTCACTGGAGAGCGCGATGTTTAGCTGTGTGTTGATGTATGATCTCGTGAGGTGACTGTGACGAGGTGAAATTAGGAGAAAGGTTGTGATTTATATGTTGGCGTAGTGTTATGTTTGCACTTCGTACAGTATGATTACCGTCGAACATATTAAAGAACTAACGTTTTCTTCTTTTTCTATCGAGAAGAAAGTCGAACTGAAGGAGTGTGGTAGGCCGACACCAGACTTCTCGTTGAAAAGACCGGAGTCCAAGGAAAATGAAAATAGGGCTTTCCAAAGACAAATTAATTCTCCTGACGTATATAACAAGAACACGCGGATATGTGTAAGTGATATCTCAGAAACCTTTTACTGCATTTCTTGCCTGCTATTCTCCCGTTCTAGGAAAGGAGATAAATGGATCACCACAGGGGTGATATCAATAGTACCATGGACTTTGAAATGCTTGATAAAGTCAATGTCGTGTCTTGTTTGAGTGATCACTACAGCGAAACTATTCGTAAACATAATTCGATCGTGGACAAGAACAGGCAAATGTTAATAATAATAATAATAATAATAATAATAATAATAATAATAATAATAATAATAATAATAATAATAATAATAATAATACAAACAAAAGCGGACATGAAGAACGCACAAATTCAACCCGAAGACATTTTGAATCGAAACATATATAGAAAGAAAATTGACACGTGGGAAGTTACTCCAGAGAATGAAGTACCAAAAAGAGCAGGTACCAAGTGGACGTAAGAAAGGAAGAGGATCTTTAGTCAACAGATGAAAGCATATCATAAATAAAGCTTCGTGTGTTCCAAAAGGGACCATTCACGCATAATAATAATAATAATAATAATAATAATAATAATAATAATAATAATAATAATAATAATAATAATAATAATAATAATAATAATAATAATGATAATAATAATAATAATAATAATAATAATAATAATAATAATAATAATAATAATAATAATAATAGACTAATAATAATAATAATAATAATAATAGACTAATAATAATAATAATAATAATTGCATATGCATTGCACCGTATAGTGTTCGAAGTGTGTATCTTGATAACATGGTTTGAAGAACTTGAGATATATTATGGAATTATGAAACTAACGCGCGCCCCCCACTGCTGATATCCACCAGCCGCCACTGGAGACTACTGTACTAACCATTAAACAAATGCCATGTGGCTGACCAAGTGAGTTGGCCATGTCTTGTAAGCTTGCATCCGGGAGATAGTGGGTTTGAAACCCACTGTCGGCAGCCCTGAAGATGGTTTCCCATTTTCACACTGAGCAAATACTGGGACTGTACCTTAATTAAGGCCACAGTCGCTTCCTTCCCACTCCTAGCAATTTCTTATCCCATTGTCGCCATAAGACCTATCTGTGTCGGTGCGACATACGTCAAATTAAAAAAAAAATGCTGTGTGTCTGAAGTTATATTATCAGAAAAAATCTGTAAGATAATTTTCATGCAGAGGTATATATATATCTAAAATGACTATCACAAGAAGTACACATGCAATTTAAAATAATTGACCATTGTTTCTTATATTTGTATTTACTTTGAAGGAATTTCCTTTTCTGTAATTATGTCAAGGGCAGTACAAAAATTTTAGGTGGTAAAATTCTTCTAAATAAATTTAAACTATGAAAACACTGCCTTATGCACAATACAGAGCAATGTATTTTGGACTGGAATATGCAGACATGCTTTGGAAACTCAGATGATAATATAATTATGTAAAACTTCCAGATTAACTTGCATGGTGATTTTAAAAATACATAATTGTAATAATTATGATAGAAACATGAAGTACAGAATAATTTACATTCAAGAACTGAAACAGTCAATAAATTATTTATATCTATGAATGCATCTTGGCTTCATTAAAAAGGTTAGTGAAATTTCTGTATTAATTTCAGGTTATTTATCCCCAAAACAAATCCCCCAGACCCATTAGGGTCCTGACCTACCAAGACGACTCCTGCCCAGCCAGAGGGTCTGCAGTTATTGGAGTCCTACGTGGACACTGTGATGACATCCTAAGCCATACTGCTTGTCATTCTTGACTGGGTCTACTACCTTCTCTATCAGCTCATTAGAGTCTCACAAAACTGAGTGAACCCTGTTCCAGTCTTCAGTTGAGAATTTAATATTGGTGGATTGATTGGGAATCAAACCGAGGGCCTCCATTTAAGAGGCAGGCATACTATCCGTACACTATGGGGCTGGTCTAATTTATCCAAAGTATGAGAGAAATTCGATGATATAATTGGCAGAAGAATTAATCACTGTAACAAGCTCTATAGCTGCTTGTTGAATGATTTTCTTAATTATTTTTCATATGGCTATAAAAGGGTGGTCATGAACTAGAAAGTGACAGTGTTTTGTCCCAGTTTCATTATTTCATTTAAATGTCTTTGTAAATGTTTAAACAATTCAGTTGACTATGTATTAGTGATCTCCTAAATCAATCAATCAATCAATCAATCAATCAATCAATCAATCATGACTGATCTGCATTTAGGGAACCTTGAATCTATGAATTGTCAAAAAAGAATGAATACGTTTGTTGCAAAGGAATTTTCAATAATATTTATATTTGTTTAGCGTGTCTTTTTAATTTTTTAAATATTGATCGTATAATTATTACCAGAAAACAAATTTACTCTGAGTGACATTTTAACTCTAATTGCACAACCTAAAGTCTACCTCTAACAACTCAGAAGTATTATACAGTTTTTCTATCCCACTCTTTGTCGTTATCCGGAACCGATACTATTTTTTGAAATAAAGTAGTACCTGTAGCTACCTTCATAATTTTATCCTTGATAGTTGCTATCATAATGATCTCTGCTTAACTTTTGAAAAAAAAGTATTTGTATGTTTTGATTGTATATTACTAAAATTACAACATACACTGTATATGTAAAATTCTGATGTATTTGTACAAGTGTGTAATATTATGTATAACATGAAGTGAATATATTGTTATAGCAATTTCTTGATTATTTTTTTAAGTTACGTTAAAGTCATTCTCCTAGCAGCATTTTTATTATCTACTTTGCTGGATATCTTCTTTTAATGTTACTAAACAAGGAGCCTAACTTGTAAGTTAGTTTGGCTTACTTTGGTGCAATGTCGGAGCCCTGCTGCATGAGGCTACCAATTGTGAACCAGAGAGAGTTCAAGAGACTAAACTGGTTCTCCAATACATCAGGCTCATCATTACAAGG
Organism: Anabrus simplex; assembly: GCF_040414725.1. Taxonomy (NCBI): domain Eukaryota; kingdom Metazoa; phylum Arthropoda; class Insecta; order Orthoptera; family Tettigoniidae; genus Anabrus; species Anabrus simplex. The sequence goes on along the minus strand of NC_090267.1, from coordinate 400,995,690 downwards.
GTGTGGATTATCCCACTCGTAGGGACTGAATCTGTAAACAAGAATTACCAAGGGTCATGCAACAAGGAAAAGGTTCATGATCCTCCTGGCATCTTAAAGGAAGTTCTTCCACTTTGTAGGAATTTTTCTTTGGCATCATTTATCAGTGATTTATACAGGCACGGTGTGTTAGGAGTAATGGCTGGATATTAAAAGAGATTTTAAAGATCAACTAGTGCCGAACAGGTTAAATTAGACCATTTGTTAACAGGAAGTTAACAAGAATAATGCTACCTTCAGTTTTATCCAGACTTTGAATCACAGTCACCAGTAATTTCAAAAATTACATGTGCATTGGCTGGGCTTCAGACTTGGTTGTCTTGGTGAGAAGTCAGCAATGATGCTACTTGGATATCATTCAAATAATTAAATTGACCAGAGAAAAGTCCATTTTGTTTTAAACATATTTTGCAGAAGAATATGAATTTGTAGGCATATTTATGTTAATTCTTGTAATATTATACAAGGGTATGTATTTTGATGGACTTAGAGATTGTAAGAAATATTGTTTAAAAACTAATAAAATGAATTACTATGCCATGAGTGATGTATATCCATTAAGATGCTTCAGGAAGATCGAGTCATATACACAATTGCTTACTTGGGAAGAAAGTCACAGCCCTGCTGCATGAGCGAGCCGATAGCGAACCACATGCAGTTGAGTAGTGTAAACTGGTTCTCCAAGTGGTCAGGGTCGGGGTTGCAGGGGTGAGGGTTCTGCCACTCATAAGGCGTAAATCTGCAACAGGCACATCATGTACCATACCAGTCTACACTATCTTTCCCTTTACACATAAATTATATTTTGCTCTCAATTCTATGAGGTATTAGTCATAACTCTGTACAGGCTAAAGTAAAGCAAGAGATATTGATCTTACTGAAAAGGTGTTTTGGTGAAATATAAATATACAAATCATAAAAAAATGATGACCTAATGTTACTTGGAGACCAAAAGAGGAAAACTTTATGATTACAACATTATGTAATATGGGATGGATTGACAATGAAGTATATATTGTAAAATGGATATATACAAGTGGAAATGAATGCAAGTTTGTAGTAACTTACGGAAAAATTATCACAGACAACACAGTAGAGTTTCAAAATGCTCTGGATATGAAATACAAATAATCATTAAATAAATTCATAATTATGAAATACAAGTATATTTCAGAATTTCAAGGAAACAAACAATCGAAATACAGTCAACTCTTGTTTTAGTGAAGTCTGTTGTAGTGAACTTTCAGCTATAGTGAACAAAATATATTGGTCTGATTCACTTACTTTAAAATGTACACTAAATATTTTGTTTATATTGAACCCTTGATGTTGGCTCTAGTGGACCTATAAACTGTAATGTGTAAGGAAGATTGTCACTGTAACAGCAAGAGTATCATTTTTCTTTGCAGACTTTCTTGTATAACGTGGCTATTTTAAAGAAATGCTTTGTCTGATGAAGTTCTTGTTTTGATAGCACTCAGAATGGCTGAGAATAGAGAACTAGCAGGGGACTAATGAAAGTCTGGGGAATATCTGAGGTCAAGCGACGACCTCTGACTGGGTGAGAAAATGTGCTTGTTGAGGGTGACTGAAAGTAGTCTGTGATGTGGTGCTCACTGTATCTAAAAGTTTCTAACAATGAACATCAAAGTGTCAAGGCATAAAATGTTTCCTTTGAAAGATAAGGCAAATATTATCGGTGTCATATAGAGTGGATTTTCTCATCAAGTGCACATAGGTTGGAAAAATGGTTTGGGTAAATCTGCTATAAGCAGCATATTTAAAATTTAGGACAAGGTTCTAAGCAACTTGGATACTAACAAACCTCAAACAAAAGAACTGCATATGGCTGATCAGGATGATGTTGACCAGGCGTTACAAAACCGTGCTAAAACTCTTACTGTGGTATTGTCATTCACCTGTTGCACCATTACTAATCCTTGGTTTCAAAACCACAGTTTCTTGACACTCATTTTTCTTGCTATTATTCCCCTCGGAAATAATTCAAATTAATATTCTGGAGGCAGTGATGAGTTCAACAGTCACTCGTCTTTAATTTGTCCAGAAGGCTCTGATATTTTTGACAGTCATATGTCTCTAATTTATCCAGTTCCCAGTTGTTTACATTTTGTCTGGAACCGTTAGCTGTCTTTTTATTTCTAGGATGAATATTATTTAAATTATTTTACACTTGTATATAAAGAAGTTATAATCATTTTTCTCCTTGTCAGAATCATTTTTATCATCTCTTCTATTACAGCCCTTTATTTCTGAGATTAATTAATTTTGTTAGGTTAGGTTAGTTTAGGTTATCAGAAGAGCCCAGATTATGTGTAATTACATATTCTGTTCCCATATATGTAGGTAGAAGAAAAGCTAAAATGTCAGCAAATCACACTAAAAGGATCATTATTCTAGGAGTTTAAAGTTACATATTTTTGCATATTTTGATGCATAATAAATATTTTGATAAATATTACATATTTTCAATATTTTGAAGGATGTAGCACATTTGAAAGTAAACAATTATTTTTTTCACTAATTTTACAGCAATTTAAGTTTTTTAATTAAGCAATTGAAAATAGTTTAGAAAGCCTGTACATCTCTATCTAAAAATAATTTAATAATTTAAAATGAGGTAATCTGTCAAAGAATCACATTCCTTAGCTATGTTGACGGTGCAAGTCTTGGGTGTCTTGAGCTGTGTCTATCAGTCTTCCCTTGCACAAACTTTGTCACATTGTTCTCCTCTCAGATTTCTTTTGTGATCCCTTGACCAGTCCTCAGTTTCTTTCTTTCTTTCTTTCTGTCTTCCTTCTTTTGTTCTTCTTCAGTTATTGCCCACGATTCACTTTCATAAAGAGTTACACTCCATACAAAAGTCTTCAGAAACGTTTTTTTAATAAGCATACTTGTGTTTGATGAGATCAAATTTCTTCTCTCCTAATAAGGACCTTCCTTGCTTGAGCAAGTCTAAATTACATATTTCTTTGCTGGGTAATTTGAAATATGTGCCAGTGACTTCATGTGAAGTTGAAAGATCTTTATATATATATACATGAGTAAGGACAGACAGACGGCATTTGATGAACGCAGAATATTTGGAAAAATATTTAGTTATTAATTGTGCCTCCAGATGAAAATTAGAGGTTGAATAACCTGTGGAGTTTTAACTTTTTAAGGTTTTGTTTCCTTTTCTATGTACAAGAATATGTCAAATAAAGCTTAAATATTAAGTTACATATTTTTTATTTGTTACATATTTAACTACATATTTTGTCAATTTTAGCTAGGCCTACATATTTATATATATATTTCTCATTTTTATATTACATATAATCTGAGCTCTAGTTATCATCATTATCATGGAAAAGGAAGGACGAACAAGAGCACCAAATTTTATTACATTTGAAACTGAAGTGTTCACTTACTCAGATTACTTCTTGGCAAAACAAGATTATTTCTGAGTTGGGAACTTGAATTGGTCACCTATTACAGTAATTATAACAAGGACGCCACATTCTCTTTCTCTCTGTTCATCATCCTCAAGATATTATAGATATAGGATATGTGGTGTCAAATCCATTTTAACAATAAGATCACTGCACTTTGGATGCACGTAATGTGAGTTTATATCGCTCACTCACGACCGGTAAACTTTTCAATCGGATTCACGACACTTTGGTGCACATAATATATGGTACAACTTACTCATGAGGTTATCTAGTGTACGTAGGCTTTAAAACCTCGGTTAGCTGCTTAACCACTTGCTCATGACCAGTTAACTTTTCACCGCAGTAAAACGTCGCAAATTTCAAAACCCGTTCTTGATGCAACAGAAATTCAACTTAACCATGGCAAAAGCTTACCATGGTTAAGTCATAACCAAGGTTGACAGACCGGTGCTAAAGAACAAAGCTGAGCAGCTAGTAAAGCTGCTTGACAAGACTCAAGAGTTTGTGTTTTTGGACAGACAGAAGAAGAGGCGCAATAAGATAAGTGGAGAAGTGAATTCAGTGGATTCAGAACAGCAGAATGGATGACTTTCAAGAGGTAAAAAATTTCCTCCGGCTACTCGCCTAATGATATTTTCAATGGTGGCAAGGCTGAACTATTTTATCAGTTAATGATGGACAGAACATATAAGTTTAAAGGAGAAAAGTGTAAGGGTGGTGAAAAAAAAAAAAAAAAACCTGGTTAACCCTGTGGACATATGCCAGTATGACAGATTCTGAGAAAAGAAAACTGCTGCTAATTGGAAAGGTTAAAAACCTGAAGTGTTTTAAAAATGACAACCCACTTCCAGTGAACTACCGGTACCAATTCAATACTAAAGCCTGGATGACATCATTCATTTTTGAAGAAGAGTTTTGACAGCAATATCAGAAGCTGATAATAAAACAAAGAAAGATTCTGCTATTGGTAGATACTGCTCAGCTGCACAGATCATCTTCATATTGAAAACTTCAGGAATATCAAGCCATTGTTGGAACTGTAATAGGTACTTTCAGCATAGGGGGAAATAAGGGTAAAGATGATAAAGAAAGAAAGTGTCCCAACAGTGAAGGAAACAATACAGGCTATCAAGATTTCTAGAATGTACAGGCAATGTGGAATCTATTGTAAATAGAGCACAAACTCTTGATAAGGATCTGCAAAAAATATTCATTGCAATTGTAGGCTGTACCACAAGAAGCCACCTGTAACTGCATTTCAGTGCCAAGTAAGGTACCGATACTGTAAAATTGATTCTGTTTGTTGTGTTGTATTTTATTTTGTTTAAGTAATAAATAATTGATGAAACTCATTCTATTGTTTCTGCCCCTATTCCAGTCAAACAAGGTTAATGGCAGGACAGTTTGGTTGTAATGAACTTTGGATTTACTGAACCACATATCTGAGTCCTTAGAAGTTCATTATAACTGGACTTAACTGTACTTCATCATATCTAATAGACCTAAGGAAAATACTCATCAGTATGCTTGAAAATATAGGTCTAAGCAGATTTCAGTATAAGTTAAAGTTCATATGCTTCTCAGTTGACTAACATGATTTTGCTTACTAAAAAGAGATTACTTGTTCGTGAGAGCAGATTGATGGCTGTATGACTATGCCATTTACAAAATTTAGAACATTTTCTACTTGTGCTGTATGAAGTACTATTACATACAATTTTAACACTGGTAAGGTTATGCCTGAAAATATACATTATATAACTTTACGATGAGCCCTATTTAATAAAATACAAATTTGGACTAACTAAATATATTATTATAATAAAATATATACTTCAAAGATGTGGTTGGATAAAAATTATAAACAAGAGGAGTTAAACAACACATTAGAAGCCTACTATTCTTTTGTTACACAGTATAGACAATTTTTAAGTGGAAATTAAAAGTTCTGAACCTATTTTTATATGAATTAATATGAGGGTTGGGGCAAAAGTCATGGCAACTATTTTTTTTCTTGAAGATACCAGTCCAGTTGGAAAATGTGACATATACAGACGAAAGGACAAGGTGTTAACTACATGTGTGGACAATGAATAGCACTGAAATATCGTAACACACTAGTTTATTACGGTAGTATACAGGGCAAAATGACCTTTCCGGTGCAAAAGATTGACAACACAGTACACATAAAGTTGACATGACAAACCTGGGCCTAAAGACCCTCAAAGTAGTCCCCTCCTACTGACACCATACACTGCCAACAATGTGGGTGGCACTGAATACCATTTGCCACACCATGTGTGAATCGGGTCACCTGTTGGTGCACAGTATTAGCAATGTCCTCTCGCGTTGCAAACTGCCTACCACGTAGTGGTTCCTTAATATTTCGAATGAGATCAAAGTCACAGGGCAAAATGTCAGGAGAGTACGGTGGGTGCTCCAATTCTTCCCATCCCCAACGTCGCAGTAGCCGCCCTGCACACTCTGCTTTATGTGGTTTTGCATTGTCGTGCAGGATTATTGCACTGCCCACAAGATCCGGACGTTTCTCCTGAACCTGTCGCACCAGGAAGTCCCTGTAGTATTGTATGGTCACTGTTCTGCCATGTGGAACAAAGTGGCAAACAATGACACCCCTGACGTCATACGCAACAACGATCACCATCAATTGGACTGGGGAAGGATTATGACGGACCTTCTGCCTCCTTGGTGATCCAGCATGTCACTACTCCACGGACTGACGTTTCAGTTCTGGTTCGTATACCCTGGCCCAAAATTCATTGCTGGCAATTATTCGTGACAAGAATTGGTCGCCGTCCTGTTGCCAGCGTGCAAGGTGGTCGGAGCATATTGCATAGCATACCCACCTTTGAACTTCCGTCAGTGCATGCGGTACCCACCACGATGCGATTTTGCACAGTTGCAGCTCATTACCCAATATCCTGTGGATGGTGCGTTTCTCGATGCCACTTGCCCTCTCCAACTCTAGTAGCGTCCATCACCTGTCTTCATCCAGGAGCTGCTCGATGACGGCACGTGCCACGTCGGTCCGCACACTGACAAGTCGTCCCGAACATTGCTCATCACTGGTTGACACACGTCCTTGCTGAAACTTTCCTGCCCACCGTGCTACTGTACGGTATGGTAGAGCATTATTCCCAAGGGCTTCCACTAATTCACTGTGATATTCCATCGCATTTACCCCTCGGAGAATGGCTATTTTGATGTAAACGCGCTGTTCAATATGGGTTACTTCCATCTCGCACAACAATCACCAACTGACTGATTTCACAGCCCTCGCTGCACTACTACCAGCTATCACAGAGCCATCTGTTGTTCTGCATACTCACTATGCCTGCAGAACTTCCACACGACACATATACGTTTGTGATCCGTTCACATATCTACAAGAAAAAAAAGTAGTTGCCATGACTTTTACCCCAATCCTCGTAATTTTAATCTTTTTTATACAGACAAAACCCTATTTATATCAGGAATTTGCCATATGTGTTACTGTGAAATGAAACTTTTCTTCTCCTGCCATACTGACAATTAAGACTGAGTGCAAGGTGGCTGGCAAAAATGCCAACGAGAGATGATAATCACAGTTCAGCGGCAAATATCTGGATGAGGCCAACAGCAAGCAAAACAACAGGGCCAGTGAACCGTTGAGGCTCATGATAAGGAAGCTCCTAGAAGGAGCTGGAAGCTGATTAACAACGGACCAGACACCCAGAATTATCTGGAAGTGGAAACTTTTAGAATCTTCTGCAGGACTTTATGAAGAGCCAGTCAGTCTGGAGCCATTCTTGAGTGCATCACTCACAGGCAAAAGTAACCAATGCTAGTCCGTCAAGAGTCGTTCATCAGGATTGAGTCTGTCAGACGGTTACACAGGGTTCAACGAGCCTTGTTATCTGTGAACTGTGCTGGAATGATACTGTACTGTGGAGGCTAGTTTGGAGACCAGGAGTTTGATGCACATATGTGCAGTGTGATTGCCTGAGTGAGTGTGTGTTAGTGTGTTTTACGATGGTAAGTAAAAGATAAAACTGTATAGAGCGGAAAACTCAAATGCAACTTGTCAGTAACTATGAATAGCATTTCAATTAAATTTATTAAGTAGTAAAACATGCTACTTCTCTGTGTACTAATTTTAGTTTTAAGGACTCTGATAACCTGCCACATTAGATTCAAAAATGTAGTAAGCAAACTCTTTGGATAAGAATCAGTATCATTTAAATGAAGAAGATAATATTGCAGGAAACATATGCATCCTAATGAAACTTTTTCAGAACCTATAAAAAGCCTTTGAAGAAGTTCCTGTTTCAAATATGATCAATTATGACAAAACGAATTTCTGTGATGGTCCAAGGCAAGCAAAGGTGGTTGTGAAACAATGTATTAAACATTCTGAGGGGATTTTAGACACATTCAAAATAAGTAACTCTGTTACAGGGGCTGCAGCTGCTGTTAGAGTAATGTTTGCATCATTCACTGTCTACAAAAACAAGCACCTGTTGTTTACCAGGATGGAAGGAGAGATCAATTAAGTTAGTTACAATTGAAACATGAGTGAATGGTTTGGTCTGCTTAAACAAAATTTTATTGCCTTATACAATGGTTGATAGTCATAGTCGATTATAACTTATTCAGTCATCTGCCCATTAATGTCACCATGCTTTAGAAGAATACAATATGATATTTGTGTTATTTTCTCCAAACTCAACACACCTTTCCCAGCCTCTTCATCCAATGTTCTTTTTTTTTGCCTTCTAAAGGCGAATTGTCAGTGTTTTACAAGAATGGAAGGAATCCAGCAAGGGAGTAGTACATAAGTCAGAATTCCCTGAACTTTTGAAGGATACTTTTCATAGGTGAGAAAAGTGAAACATTGCTGCAAAGGGATCATGGTAAGAGATTTTGTCACTGATAATACTGATAAGGGTGATGAGAGTATGAAAGAGGGTAACCTCAGAAGAGGAGCCAAATTTGTTAGAAAGAATTGATTTAAGTTTCAAGATGAGTGACACATGTCACTCAATGAAGAATTTCTACTTTCAGATAAAGGAGAGGAGAAAGATAACTTATCCACAAAAGCCTTTGTTATTGTTGCACCTACTGTACAATAGAGAAACGGAGTTGGCACTTCATTGGATAAATAACCAAAATGAGTACGTGGCCTGTACGAAGCAAATTTGCTGATGAAAGTTATCTTTGATTATAATAACATTTTTTTTTGTATGTCCAGATGATTCTTCCATCAAAGGAATAAACTGGGAAATGAAAAGCACCATCATCCTGTACATGAGGAAAAGTTCTTTTCCTTGATATTGAACATATTGATGAGAAGCAGCAAATTGCTATATTCTTGCTTAGAATAACAGTAATATTTTTAAAAATATGTTTTACTTTACTTCAGTCTTTTGTCATTTCTTTATAACTGTGTAGAAATCTCATTAAGTAGCTAAAATGTACATTGGGCTAAAAGATTTTAAGCTTATTTATAATTCTGCCATTTTTATTATTTTAGACATTTAAGTGATCATTGTGTTTGTAGGTCAATTCTTTTATAAATGTTTTTTTGAAACATAACTGTGATTGGTGTTACAAACAGTGATAATTATACAGACTAAATGACTGATTGGAATCACTCCACTGTTAACACCAATCATTTTACAATACATCTTCTTTATTATATAAAATAAATGTTTAAAAGTCATGAAATATATTTAATTTGGTACATAGTCTATAGCTTTATTGGTAAAGGAATGATTGGCATTACCCCATTTGATGATACTGCACTGTGATATACAGTTTTTTTTTACATTTACATAATATTCTCTTATTAAACATCTGTAGAGTTGGTAAATTAAATTTATACTTCTGTATGTTGTAAAATAATCTTATGTACTACCTCAAACTTACGTCTCACCTAGCCAGGATGAATAGAAGTACAGAAACACCAAGATATGCTGTAGCCATGTAGATCCAGACATCTAATGAGAGAGGTGACAGGAAAGAAAACAGATTGGGAGGCTGTTTAATTGGCTTTCGATACAGGATACTGATACCTGCAATGTTAAAATTACATATTTACAGGCTTATTTAAGCTGAACATAGTAGTTCTAACTGTGAGGTACAAGAAAATGATGAAGTTACCATATATCAACAAAGCATGTAAATGTGTTTCCTTTAATCATTTTCATAATCATTATGCCAATCATTAAACACTATACGGTATTCAGAAATCACTTAGATGAGAACACTACACTTACTACTAGCTCAGTCTTAACATAAATTTCAATTCATCCTTTCTTGTTGTTTCTTCTTCCGTTCTTTTCAGTATTCCTTCATCATTGCACTATGCTTTATTCTTCCCTCCTCAGACAACTCTGGACTAGGTTTCTTTTCATTCTTTCTTGGAATCCTTACATTCTTAAAACTTTCTTTAAATCTCTCTTTCTGTAGTTTCCTCTTCTCTTATTTCTTTATAAATCTTTCATGATCTCCTGTATGCAGCTCATTGTTGACATTTTCTCCCAAAGGTCCTTGAATCCTTATTTTGCCAATCTGTTGTTATCCATTCTATAGATATGTCCAAAAAATAGCAATCTCCTTTTCCTTATTGTTTCTGTTATATTTTATATGTTCTAGTATGTTTCTTTATAACTTCTCATTTTTCATTGTTCTGTTGTTTTCATTGGTTCTAAAATTTTTCTCATGACCGTTCTTTCTAGTAGTTCCAGTCTATCTAAACTATAGTTCAAAACTAGATATTCACTTGTGTAAAGACATTCTGGTTTCACTGCTGCATTGTAGTGTCTTATTTTAAGAATTTTAAGTAGGCATTTCTTGTTGTAAAAATTCTTAGCGATACCATAATATGCTGTTTCCATCTATATTTTTATTTATTTACATAGTTTACGTCCACATTGGAGCACTTAAGTCAATCCATATACACTAGAGTCTTCACAATATTAGTTGTAATGTTTTCTCAACTTCCTCTTCTCTTCTCAGAACTTCTTTCTTTTTTCTGACCTGGCCGCTCTCTTTATCTGTAATGGTGTACTGTTTACGTTTGACTGCTTTTCATTTTAGTCTTGTATCTCTACTTCTCAGAATCCTCTTCTCTTTTCTCTCTGCAATTTGTTTCATTGTTATATTCAGCTTTTCTAAATAATTTTGGACCTCAGCAAACCAGTTGTTCTTGGTTTTACTTTTCCAAAAGAAATTGAATAATTGTTTCAGTAGTCTGGTCTCTGGTAGTCTTACTGTGGGGCTGAAAAAGGCAATTCTCCTTTTTTGCATTGTATCTAGAATTGATTCACTTTCTTGATAGACTATATCATTAGGCAGCAGTCTCCATTGTCCATTTACTTGATGTATTTTTAATTGATGATTGTCCTGATGATCCTTCTGACTATTTATTGGATATTTTTACTTAATTAATTAATTAGTTTATTGATAATGGAAAAGAATATGTAAGGTGACATATCAAAGCATATGGTGAAACCTGTATTAAGTGACCAGTGATGGTTCCACAAAAGAAGGGTCTTTTAGAGGGAAGGTCTCTTGAATATTTTTAGTAGTAAAACAAAAACTGTAATTTTATACGATTTAGGCACAGATAGTACCTAATTGTAATTTATTTTCATAGGTTCACATTTAACACAAAGTTTGTTCACAATTCTGGTCTTCACTTATAACATTTTGCTTACTTATATTAAAATGTGAGCCAGAATCTTTAGTTACTGTATCCATTATAAGTTACAAGTTTTTGGATAAATGATTTTGTTATCAATTACAAGGAAGTGGGATACAGGACTGACAAAAATAGTAGGCAGTGAAAAGTTCAACACCAGAATTTCAGAGAATTCAGAGAATTAATTGGAATTATTTTGACTGTAATGGTGAACATTTATTATCTTCTTGCCTTAGTGGTCACCATAGTTGCCTTCGGTTCAGCAGTCCCTGAGTTTGAATCCTGGCTGGGTTGGAGATTTTTAACCATATCTGGTTAATTCCTTTAGTTGGGAGTTCGTATTTATCTTAATACAGATCTTTGTGCACATATAACACATCACACTATAAATCACCACAAAAACATGCAATATGCCAATAGGGAATACATTCCTTCTCATAGGGTTGATATCAGGAAAGGCATCCAGTTGTAAAACTGAGCTAAATACATACAAAGTGCTAACCCAAATTATCTAATTAAAAGAAGAAGAAGATATCTGAATATGAACATGAATGAAATATTTAAGTGATTGAAAATTTAGTATGCTATATCTTTACAAATATATTTAAAAACATATATTAGTAAAACAAAACTGCTTGATCTGTTATAGATAAATACAGTAAACTAAAAATAATTTTGATACATTACCTAAGTTCATGAAAGGCATTGTAAAATCAACAGCTTGTTCTCTGTCATATGTAATAGTCAAATCTGCTATAGCTAGGTCTGCCTTCTGAAAAGGAAAAAAGTATATGCTGTAAAGTGATATATACAAAAAAACTGAGTTTAAAAATTAACATACTACCGTACTTTTTTAAATGTATCAGTGTCTTAAACCAGTGGTTTCCAAACTTTTATCACTCGTAGCTCCCTTTCTGTGCTGACAATGCCCTTTTGGCAGTTACAGTCGTTTAATTTGGGCATAGGCTACTCTGATTCCTGGATTTATCTTTGCAACCATTGCTATATTAGGTAGAGAAATGAAGTTCAGTTAAAAAAAGATTTAAAGGTGATTTTATGTAGCAAAAATCCTACAGTGTATTTATGTTTATAGATGACTATGTACAGTCACTCAAGAAAAGCAGTGGCGGCCGGTCAGTACGTGCTACCGGGCTCCAGCACGTAGCTTGGAACTGTAAGGAATATTATTTATGTACAGTACAATTATCCTGGTGCCTTTTTGTTGTTTTGAGTACAATATGAATTTGTGTTTTGTGAAAATCAGGACGAGATCTGTCGAACACCTAGCACCGTTCTCCCGGGGAACAAGGCTCGTGCTCATGTGAAGTGAGCCCTTGCCTGTAGCCTGAAGGAAGCAATACGCAGGCGCAGCCAAGCTTGCAACACTCCCCCTAGCCGGCGGAGTATACCGTAAACCGGGATCAACTTTCACTGATCCCGTTTATAGTTACTTCCTCTCCCGCAAGGGGGTAGAATTACTCGATGTCTCCTGCTACCCGGAGCGCAGCGAGGGATCCAGTCGGCCGTGCTTATGTTGAACGTGGTAAGCGAATCTGCCACTAGAGAGTAGCATCGTCTGGGTTCGAAAGTAAAGCGTAAGTGGAGGCAATCTATCTCACACATGCTTATTAAAATATCCATCTTCCTTTTGTGTCAAAAATAAGGAATTCGTAGGTGAGTCAAAGAATCTTTGACTGACCCTAAATGTTATCCCGCATTACAATGTAATTTACTCTGGTGAAATGAAATAGCGTATGGCTTTTAGTGCCGGAAGTATCCGAGGACATGTTCGACTCGCCAGATGCAGATCTTTTGATTTGACACCCGTAGGCGACCTGCGAGTCGTGATGAGGATGAAATGATGATGACGACAACACGTATACCCAATGATGGCTAAAATTCCAGACCCTGCCGGGAATCGAACCCGGGATCCCTGTGACCAAAAAGGCCAGCGCGCTAACCATTTAGCCATGGAGCCGGACATTTACTCTGGTAACCTAATAGGGGAGGTCTCAATGAATCAGTTGGCAGCTCTTTCAGTTGCTTTGTGCAGTTTTTAATCTCGCGGTTATATTACTGGTGCGTGTTTTTCCTCTCATTGTGTTAGTGCTAAAGTTTATACGAAGATTTATCAAATTATTTATCCACTGCAGTGTATATAAAGTGAAATTAAATTAGTGTTCTTAGTGGAGATCTATATTCCCACGATTCTATTTGCACTGATGTAAGTTGCGCCATTAGGTTAGTAAAAACAATATTTCTTCAATGAATTATTTATCTCGTAGACAGTTGTCGAAGAATTCATCTGCTTCCAAATTAATGTTGTTTTTGTTTGTTCTGAGTAATAAATTGCGAGAAAAGTTGTATTATTATTATTATTATTATTATTATTATTATTATTATTATTATTATTATTATTATTATTATTAGTAGTAGTAGTAGTAGTATTATTACCAAGTTTGAAGTATGCGTTGTTCATCATGGCAATATGCAGATTTAAAACAGCGTATTTAGCTTGTTTTTTGTAGCACGTAGGACGATTTTTTCACGAGCCGCCACTGAAGAAAAGAATGAGCGCATAGTATTGTATAAGTTCCTTGCTGGTACACTTTACTCAGAAACTGATGACCTAGAGATATACTGTAATGTTTGTTGTCAGGTGTAGTAGCTTGTATTTCTGTCTCATAGAACATGGCCTAAATAAGCTGATTTTCTAGCTTTGATGATGTTTGCCAGCTCGTGCTCTACTCTAGCTCTCCTTAATTCTTTATTGTTATGAGATCAGAATCAATCAATCAATCAATCAATCAATCAATCAATCAATCAATCAATCAATCAATCAATCAATCAATCAATCAATCAATCAATCAATCAATCAATCAATCAATCCTGATCTGTATTTAGAGCTGTCACGCACATGGCAGATTTCCTATAAATTGTTTACCTAGCAATTACTTAAATGATTTCAAAGAAGTAGGAAATTTATTATACATCTCCCTTGGTTAATTATTCCAGTACCTAATTTCTTTAATATTTACTCTAATCTGTCCCCTTGAATTCCAACTTTATCTTCATATTGTGATCTTACCTACTCTACAAAATCTTATTCATCTTCTACTATCATTACACTCCATCTCTTCACTGTCAGCTCAAAACACACCTCTCAGTTGAGCAGCTCATCTCCTGACTCCAAAGTCTTCCGAGCCCTAAGTTCACAACATTTTTGTAACACTACTCTTTTGCCAGAAATTGCCTTTGGATCTTTTCTAATTCTTGAATCATGTACTTACAGTGAGGTTCCCATACAATGAAACCACTCTAATTGAGGTTTTAACAATGACTTATACACACTCTCCTTTACATCCATACTACAACCTCTAAAAACCCTCATAATCATATGAAGAGATCTGAATTTTTTATTTAAAATCTTGTTAACCCAGCAAAGAGAGAGATTTTATTTTTCTTATCACTGGTTCATTTGATCAAATCTGAATATATTTATTGATGGGAAGCCAAGAAAATCTATTTTCATGTAAATTGGTCTATGGATGTTTAATAATAGCCTTGTACCATATAGTACCACATGTCGCTCATGGGAGCAAACTTTTGCAAGGTTTGGTAATACACTTAAGTTGTATAATATTATTGAATGTGATCTTGTGAGGTCTTTTATTTGAAAAAAAAAAAAAAAAAAAAAAAAAAATCCTGAAGATATATTTATAGATAAACAATAAAATTTAATAAAGAAAAAGGGTATTCATACACTTTTATTTACAAATGTTCATAAAATCAGGCTGCATTTAGTTTGCTGTTATGAGGGAGCAAGTGGAAGATTGTTTCTACACATTACACAGGTCTGTTCTGTGAAGTCAACCCCAACAAATGACCTACTTTTCCATTCATGTGATTTTACTCATTGTCAAAGAAGCGCTCCAATATTTGAGTGACGACGTATCCCAGAGTGAGGAAAGGGTCAATTTGGGACACGGTAAGGATTCAGTCTGGAGATCATCCTGGATCTATGTTGAGGGCACTTGATGAGTTATTTAGCCTTTTACTTGGCAGAAAATCATCATCATCATCATCATGATGGTAGTTGAAAACTCTTTTGGTTAGTGTGCGCAACTGTAATCGTGTAAGACTGTCTACTAAACCCCCTTCATTCTCCCCTGCAGAGTCCTTATGAGAATGTACAGCTAAATCAAGAGGTTCAGTTTATATATTTCTTACATCTTTGTCATCCTCTTTTAGTGCATGCAATACTTCCTCTTGAGATGAGGCCAGTGGAGAAGGAGACAAATTACCAAGTTACTATGCTTGAATTTCTAAACACACTATACCTTAGCCTTTAAAATATGTAATGAAAATCTATACAGATCTTACTCATACAATTATAAAACCTAACTATTGCATAATCCAATTCTTAGTATCAAAATATTGTTTTTTGTGCTAGTGACTTCATGGCACACTGACACAGATAGGGCTTATGGGGATGATGGGATAGGAAAGGCCTAGGAGTTGGAAGGAAGTGGCTGTGGCCTTAATTAAGGTACAGCCCCAGCATTTGCTTGGTGTGAAAATGGGAAACCACGGAAAACCGTCTTCAGGGCTATCGGCAGTGGGATTCGAACCCACTGTCTCCCGGATGCAAGCTCACAGCCACGCAGCCCTAACCACACGGCCAACTCGCCTGGTAAAAGAAATAAAGAAATAATGGAACAACACAAAATGCTACCGTAAAGAACGTGCAGTACCATACAGTACCTACCAGCGTGTTTCTTCTGCTCCCAGATCAAGCTAATGGAATGGTATTTTTGACATTGATTTAATTTATTACACACATATTTAATGCATTGAAAAGTTTGTGTACTCTTTCTTGTACAATCAATAATGCTACTCCCCTAAAATAAGCAGCCATAATTCTTTCATACTAAGAATGTGCCAATTCAGAGCAATGTTGATTAAATGTGGCATACAACATAGACACGCTAACTGTACTAAATGATTCTTAAAATGTCTGTCTTTCATTCGATGTGCCATGTTGCTGTAATTATGGTATCTTTTTCATAATTGGGATAAAATCGTTAGTAGTACATGCCGGTACCATATGGTACTGCAAGTCCTTCCTGGGTTGTGATTACCCCAAGATCTTTCTTTATATTAATGCCTAGGTACTTACATAAATCCCCATTAGGTACTGTCACTCCATGAACACAGTAATTAAAGCTGAGAGGACTTTTCCTCTTGGTTAAAATTACAACTTAACTTTTCACTTGATTTACTATCATGCTATTATCTGCTGTCCACCTAATTATTTTCTCTATTATCTACATTATTTTCACTCAGAAAAGGATACTGTATTACGCCTTATTAGTTATTGGACTAACAGTTATAATTTCAGTGCTAATAATAATAATAATAATAATAATAATAATAATAATATTATTATTATTTTGAAAACATATCTTCATCAAAGAATTATTGAAACCAAATTAACTAAGGTTATGAATAGATGTGAACACTATAGTCCAAAATAAGTGCCCATTATAAGGCTATTAGCAAAAAAAGTGAAGGAAAAATCACAACCCCATATTTAGTTTAAAAATGAACCTTCAATTAAATAATCAAATAAGTTTTTAAGTACTAACTTATATCTGACTCACCTGGTCCAGTAACTCTTTCATCATGCCATCCCACTCTTTTGTTTCTCGATTTAGAGAGCCATATCGTCCATCAGGTACTAGTTTGAATGTATAATTGAATCCTAGTATATTTGAAATCTCATGTATTAGATCAATTCCATAACCTTCAAATTGAGCATTGCCTGTAAGTTTTTCACTGGAATCTTTCCGCATACAGTACGGCGCACTCTGAAAAAAAATGATTGGATAGTTAATATTCAAGGCTTATAATCCATATACTTTGCTTTCATTTCAGAGTGTACAGTTATGTGTTCTTTTCTTTCCAGTGGGACCTACTATTTTTGTTAGAGGTTCACATTTTTTGGTTTCGGAGTTCTATGTTGTTTAATGTTCACATCCATTATGTTAGTATTGATATAAATTAACTAAAAATGATATTAACTTCACTCAATTGTCTTCACATGGAAATGGATGGAGGTTTTCCTCTGTTACAAGATTTATAACATGTTGATTCAAACACTGGGATCCTTCCAGACATCAAATAGGGATTTGAAAAATGAGAGCAGAAGTTTGAGCACATGCTACAGCTGTGATATTGATGAGTAGCAGCTTACCGAAAAAGGAAAAGAAAAGAAAAGTTGCTTTGATCTCATACTGAGGGCTGAAGAGCTTTTTATTTCATTGCACAGTATGAAGCTAAGGACACTTTTCCACAATCTGTGAATTGTGACCCAAAAAATACTAATAATTTCAGGTTCCATTGTCAACTGTGAGAGATTATTCAGAAAATTAAAACTGTTTCTCTCCCTACGTAAGATCATGTATGGGTTGAAGTAGACTGTATGACCTGCCCTAATAAGTGATGAGAGAGGAAGTGGAAATAGCCTACTTTGAAGATATTATAGGTAAGTTTTGCAGTGGTGAGTGCAACAACAATAATATTGATTATACTTAAAGAAAGATATAATGTAATGAAGTTGTTTGTTCTCCCTCACACAGAGTCAAAATTGTCTTCATTAGAAACGTGGAAAAATGGGAGATGGAACTGGAATGATGTGGATGTAGGGATGTTGCCATTTCTGCACTTGTCTGAGACACTGTGTATGCTATATATGCCTCTTGCAGTAGGCTGCTAGTTTCTGTCCATTGTACAAACCTTTTTTTATTGAAAAATACAAAAGGAAAGCCAAAGGCAGTGAAAAAGATGTAGAAAAAAAAATAGATTTATTATGTAATTCCTTTCACTCTCTGATCACAGATAAAAACAGCAATAGATAATTGATAATTTTATTGCAAGTTGGATTTTTAATAGTATTTATTGAGGTAGCAATCTGGGATGCCTTAATTAACTTAATTTACACTTGGCAATGTCAAACATATTGCTGACCTGAAAGTTATTTTCAATGTACCTTATATAGTTGTTTCATTTTACATATGACTAAGATCTTGATTTTATAAGAACTGGGGAGAGAAAGGAAGTGAGGCAAAGAAAAAAAAAAAAAAGGAGATTATTGCCAATGTTGGAATGTTTACTAGTACATTGAGCTTAAAGGAGAACTTTAGACCCAGAAGAGTTATTATGAATTTCTTGATGGCAGTTGTTAATTATTTATGTGAATAAACTGTATAATAGTTTTTTTGCTGCAATTCATATGTACTGTATTAATATAAATGACTAAATATAAGTTGAGGAGCATTATGATTTCAATTGGAACAATTAATGTTAAAAAAAATTATTTAATAAAGTGGAGGGAAAATGAATCTAATTCTGAGTTAATTATACAGGAAAAATATATAAAATATTTAACAATATGTTCTGGCCTATTTCTTCATTTAAATTCATTTTTCTTACACTCAAATTCTCTGTACTTTAAAAATACACAAAATTATATGGCTACTGGAAAATCTTTATTGCTTTTAGAAGAAATATTGACTTTAAGGGAAAGACATAGGAGACTGAGGTTATTCTATTACTTATAGCCTTTATGTAGGTGATATTAGTTGATATAGTGAGAGAATAGCTGTTGATTATTGACTACTTCTTGTATGATAGAACTACGAATTTTTTTACAGATCATTAAATCAATGCTGCATTTTCTATAAAGAGCAAATTAGTGCAAGTTACAATCATGATTGCAAGTATGTTGTGGCTTATGTGAATGGGATCGACATGCCTATTTCAAGTACACTATATTGTGCCATCATCAATTTCATTGTAAGTTATGGCCATTTGATATTTTACTCATGAATGAACCAGGGGCGGCTCATCAGATGAAGGGAGTGAAGTGGCTCTTCACCTTCCTTTAAAATCTAAAAATTAAATTACTAGTAGTATTCTCCAGCATATATTTCAATTTTCCATTTGCAAGCTCATCCTCATTCCTTCCATACATGATCACAAAATCTCTCAATTCACTGTTCTGTTGTCTGGCTTTTCAGGAAAAAAAGAAGCGGAGTTATTTGTTTCATTGTACTCTTGCTCTCTCTTGCTCTATACTTGGACTTACTGTGCATAGATAGAGCATGTGAAGGGACAACAGGTCTCCATGAGCGTTTCTCGCTTATAGTTACACTTAACAGCTTGTTGCTAAGGCAACCATGATGTCATATTCCCTCAAGCTTGTTGCCTTTGAAAGAACATGGAACGGAAGTGAAGAGAGAACGTTCACAAGCCACGTGCTGTTCCCTTCCCAGTAGGCCTGGTAAAATTCCTTAGGTGAAGGCTTCTACAAATTTCGTTCTTATTCTTGCCTCAAATGCTGGCCAGTTCCATTGAACATTGTGTGTTCAGAAGGTGTCCTGAGAGACTACTTGTAGTCAGTTATAATTACAACGTACCACGTGTAATTCGTATGTGGTGTGTGATAGGATATTATAGTATATCCAGTTAACAATATGGGATATGTTTTCCTAGAGACATTGTTTTGCACATGGTCTGCTGCTCTCAAGGATAGGAGAATTAATTTATTGTATAAACAATAGGTGAGTTCTGTATGTTGGAAAATGTATTTGCATGTGTAGTTTGAGGGATGATTAGGCCATTTAATTGTACTAGAACTGTTTTGATAAATGCAGAAATCTAGGAGAGCATGTCAGCTTTTGCTTACAGTTAAAGTGGCCTTGAGTTTCATTCTGACAAATTTAGTGGATTTTTCCCAAGTGTTAGCTTGGAACGGCATTAGTTCAGTCTCGTGATGTCAGTCGGCATGATATAGAAGACTAGTATCTTGGGCACATTAACTGACTTTCGTGGTATTAGGTGCCATCAGGGTGCTGCTTTTGATCATCATTATAATCACTGCTCATTAGAACACTAATAATAATTTTATTTATTTATTTTACATTTTGCTACATCCACAAACATGAATGTGTGGAGTACCACTTTCCCACAGAACAAATACATAAGGAAACATGGTATTCATGTGACGGTAAGACTGCCAATCAGAAAGATCATGTACTAATTGGTAACAGGCATAGAAGCTCCATAACTGATATCAGAGTTTACAGTGGAGCTGAGATAGGATCTGGTCACAATATGATAATTGCTTCTGTTAAAATTAAATTGAAAACCTCTTGTAAGTCACAAACTGAGGAAAGATGCAAAGTTGACACTGAGAAACTGTAGCAGGAGGATGAAAGATTAAAGTATAATGGGGAAATTGCAAACAGATTTGATAGTCTGGAGAAGATCCTACAGAAGATGTTGATGAAACAAATGAAGAAGTTTGTGAACGAATGTGGAATAACGCGAAACAAATCATGACAACAGTAGCAATGAAAGGGATACCAAAAGGCATTACTAAAAAAAAAAAAAAAAAAATGGTTCGATGAGGCATGTCAAGATTCAGTTAATGAAGTGGCAATATGGTGGTAACAAGTGGCTGCAGTATAATAAAAATGTAGATGTTGAGGAACTAAACAGAGAAAAGCAGAAAGAATGTAGTAAATTAATTCGGACCACAGAAACAGGAACATCTGCAAGTTGTATGGAACTGTCAACACAATTAAAAAAGGAATTCAACCAAGATCGAGTACTATGAGAGATAAGTCTGGAAATTTAATTGCTGATCAGGGCAAATTATTAAATCTGATTCCTTGCTGAATTGTAATGATCCAGAAACCTGTATTGGTAAACCATCTAGTTCCCCATCAGAAGAACAAATACCAGAGCCATCGTATCAAGAGGTATTACAAAGTATTATAGTTTAAAAAACTATAAAGCTTCAGGTAGTGACAACATTCCAGCTGAGCTTATTAAATATGGTGGAGAAAGATTACATAAATACATATATAAGATCATTCTAAGGATATGGCATGATGAAGTTATTCCAAAAGTATGGTAGGAATCACTTATTGTCCCAATTCATGAAGGAGGGGATAGGGAAGAACTTCAAAATTATCGTGGCATATCTCTTGTAAACACAGCCTACAAAATTTTGTCTTTTATTCTTTTACAGATTTAAAACCATTTGCTCAAAATGTTATTGGGGACTATCAGAACAGTTTTTGCAGTAACAGGTCCACTACAGACAACATATTTGCAATTAAGACTAAAAATGATAAGGTGCCTTTGGTTGTAGCATCATATACAATCATTAACCTGGCTCAAGGGAGACACGGCCACAATCCCTGTCCTCCACTTGAGTAATTCTTGCCTGACGCGAACACGTCGCGGGGTTGAGCATCCCACACTCCAGTAGGCTGGAGTGATAGGATGGCTGAGTTCAGACAGGGACCCAGTCCCATAGGGTATATCATGGAACCCGTGCCCAGAGTTAGGGTGAAGACCTCAACGGCAGCGAAGGCGGAGATGATGATTCGGTACGGCAGAGCTGGCGAAAGAGGCAACCCATCCTCTGAGGTAGTACAGATGGCACCCACTGCCTTGTGGGATGAGGAGGGATCCTCAAAGGCTCAGGGAGTAAACCCTGGAAGAAAATCCTTCTTTATGTTAGGCCCAGCAAGCCAGAAAGAAGTAACTTTTTGATTGCTGTCAATGCACAGACAAGCCTTGGATCAAACATACCAGAAAAAGACTGCACTTCTGGCACTTCAGGAACTAATGATGATCCTAACAAGGCTGATGCTTATCCTGAAAATGCAAGAAGATATACTGATCAAAGACATAACAACCAGAATAGACTTTACCAAGAAACCAAACTGAGAGTAGGAACCCTGACTGTAATTACACTGACCAACAAGTGTGAAGAGATAGTCAACCTGATGGAAAGGAGGAAGATTCATATATTAGGAATGAGTGAGACAAAATGGAAGGGGATGAAATCAAAGAAACTGAGGGAAGATTACAAGCTATACAAGAAGGAAACAAAGAATGGAGTTGGATTTGAGCTACATATATTGAAGCTATAACAGATATCACATATATAAATGAAAGAATGATCAAAGCCAGAGTCAATCTTGGCAGTAACAGTCTCACAATAATCCAAGTATATGCTCCGCAGACAGGATGTAATGATGACGAAAAGCAAGAGTTCCTTGAGAAATTGGAGGACCATGTACAAGAGGATAATATTTTGATAATAGAGGATCTTAATGCCCAAGGTGGAGTAGATAGAACAGGCTGTGAAGAGGTAATGGGGCCCTTTGGATATGGGGGAAGGAAAGCTGAAGGTGAGAATGTCCTAGATTTCTGTGTCAGATATAACATGATAATAAAAAACACTTTCAATGTGGCAAAACAAGAGGAGGAAGAAAGAAGAAAGAGACCAGTTGGTGGAGTGAAAAAGTAAGAGATGCTATTAAAGACCAAAATATGGCAAAGAAACATAAAGATGTTGAGAAGCAAAAACAAATGCAAGATGTCTTACCACAAGATAACCAAAAAATAGCTGACCTCGAACAAATATATATAGATAAGAAATTGAAGAGAATTGTGAAGGAAGAGAAGGATAAGAGATGTTCACACAAAAACTAGAGGAGGGCTCAAAAGGGAATCAAAAGATATTGTATGGAATACTGAAGAGTGGGAGATCAAACAAAGGGATATTAAAGCAATTGAAACACAGGATGGAATCCGATCCGGAATCATCAGAAAACATCAGAGAAGAAATGGGAAACTATTTTGACAAGTTGTCAAATGGCAATGAAGAAGAGAA